>NC_042618.1:170142457-170494457 GCF_901001135.1 Rhinatrema bivittatum | reverse complement strand
GTAAATACTCTGGCGGCAGAGTTTTGTAGGATTTGGAGTGGTCTTATAGTTGAATATGGTAATCCCAGAAACAGTGTGTTGCAGTAATCTGTGCTGGCGAATATAAGTGCCTGTAGGACTGTTCGGAAGTGTGTTAGGGTTAGTAAGGGTTTCAGCCTTCTGAGGACCATAGGTTTGGCGTAACCTTCTTTAACCTTCAGTGATATGTGTTGCTTAAGGCTGACTTCCATATCAATTATCACACCTAGGTTACGAGCTTTCTTGGCTAGCTCTACTTTAATATCATTTTGATTCAAACCCCAACCCCATTGGTTGGGGTTTGAATCAACTCAATGTTTTTACGCTTTAGGTGTATAAATTCTGTTTTTTCAATGTTGATTACTAGCTCCATTTGGTTTAGCACTTGTTTAATTATATCTAGATACATCATTGCTAGGTTTAACGTTTTCTCAATTGTTTCATCTATGTGTAAAATTAGTTGAATGTTGTCGGCATATATGTAATGTGTGATACCTAATCCAGCCAGGAGGTGACATAGAGGTAGCAGGTAAATGTTATGGTTAAATAGTTTTTATTGAGCATACAAGAAAATACAGAGCCTCCAGGCTGTGTGTACACTGCCACAACCCGGGAGCAAATACAGGTAACAGCCAAACTTGAGCTCATTTATAAACAGACACATTATCACCCCCTCCTTACAGTCTCCTCTATAACTAGTGTACGCCATCTGGGACTGGCATATTCAAAACACCTGGATAAACAAACAATAACAACAATACCAGCCCCCCCAGACTGCTAACTCTAGAAGAAGGACCGTCCCCCTATGCCTTACATGCCTAGCTTCTTCCAAAACCCTCCCCCCATCCTTCCCTCCCCCCCCCTCTCAACCCAAAGACCACGTCGATTGTATTATTGAATCATTACTTTTAGCATCTGCGGGCAAGCAGGCAAGTCCGTACCCACTACGGTCCATCATTTAGCACCAAACTTCTGGAACGATGTGGCAGAGCTTGGAGATAAGCGTCCCAGATCTGCAGGAACCGACGACGTCTTTGCGGACAGGCTCTAGAGTCCAAATTATCCATTTGCATCATGCGATGGAGATGAATCCGCCAAGCCCAGATCAATGGGGGCTCCGACTCCCTCCAGTTAAGTAATATAACCTTCTTCCCCACCGCAGCTGCTTTTTTCAAAAACAGACGAGCACCCACGCCCCGTACAAGCGGGTGTGGGATGCAATCAAATAAACACATATAAGGAGAAAGAGGGAGGTTAATATGCAATAATAGTCGTAAATAACTCAGAATCTTACCCCAATAATTTTGCATATAAGGACATGTCCAAAATACATGAGACATAGTTCCCAAGGCCGCGGCACAACGCGGACATGTCGCTACAGAGGTTATCTTGATCTGAAATGCCCTTTGAGGTGTCACATATGCCCTATGCAAGAATTTAAACTGCATTTCCCGATAATACATATTTCCAGTAACTCTGGTTACATTCTTCATACAAGCCTTAAACGCTGCCATAGGTATGGTGAAATCGCCATCCCGCCCCCAGCGCTCCACAGAGGTGTGACATGCATCAGGGACATGACCCTTAAGTAATTCCTGATAGAACCGGGAAAGAGGGATCCCTTGCTTGCTTTCAAAGTGAAAAATTTGATTTAGCGCTTGATAGTTAGCAGGCAGTTTAGTGGAATGCTCCAGAGAATGGACATAATGACGGACCTGCAGATAGCTAAATAGCTGAGTATGGGATAGCTCATACAAAGCTTGTAGATCCGCAAATGAAAGTAACTCACCTCTGGGGTCTACGATATGGCCCACTTGCGCTATACCTTTCAATTCCCACTCCCGAAATCCACTAGAGTGGGTTCCCGGTATAAAGTCGGGGTTCCCCATTAGGGGTAGGAAAAATGCACATTGTGCGGGGATGCGCAGGTGTGCAGTCAAAAATCGCCAAGCATCTCTGATCGGGCTGATTAGCCAGTGCTGTGATAAAACCCTGGGGAGCGTCTGACGCGGACACATGAGGACAAACTTGAGATCAAAGGGAGCAACTAATGTGCTTTCCGCGAGGTAACTTACAGCCGTCGATTCTCCCAGCATCCAGTCTCTGACCAATCTTAAGTTGGCGGCTATATTATAGCGTAGAAGATCCGGAACTCCCATTCCTCCAAGTCCCCACTTTAACTTGAGCCACGACAAGGGGATGCGAGCCTTCCTCCCCCGCCAAAAAAAAACACGTAAGAGAGTGTCGATTGCCTTTAAATCGCTGCGTCTAAGGGATAGCGGGAAGTTCTGCAGTATGTACAGCCATTTGGGCAAAAGGATCATTTTAAACAAATTTACCCGTCCCCCCAGAGATAATGGAAGCTCCCCCCAGTGCATCAATTTGTCGCGCGTAGTCCTGAGGAGGCCCGAGATATTAAGTGAATAGATGGCTGCAAGGTCATTAGACAGAAGGATCCCCAGATATTTTATCGATCGCGTAGCCCATTGTAAAGGAAAGGGGCCGTTCCATCCTTCCTGAAGCACCAAAGGAAACGCTAGAGCCTCAGATTTGTCCCAATTGATGCGCAGACCCGAAAAGGACCCAAAATCTTGGAAAAGAGCCAGGAGCACAGGCAAGGAATGTTGGGGAGCAGTAAGAAATACTAAGACATCGTCCGCAAAAGCGGCATATTTGAAAATCTCTTTCTGGCGTCCCGAATGAAACAGCACTCCGCGGATACGTGGCGATTCCTGAATAGCTAACAGCAGAGGTTCCATAGTGAGTAAAAAAAGTAACGGAGAGAGTGGGCAACCCTGGCGAGTGCCGCGTCTCACCTGAAAGGGTGCTGAGAGCATACCATTTACCAACAATAACGCTATCGGGTCCTGGTAGAGAAGCTGTATGGCTTGAAGGAAAAACCCATCGAACCCCATGCCGGTCAGCAATCGGAATAGATAGCCCCACCCCACCCTATCAAACGCTTTTTCAGCTTCTAAACTAGCCAGGAGATACTCTACCCCAGAGTTTTGACAAATCGTCATCGCAGCAACTACCCGTCTGATATTAGTAAGGGCATACCGCTTCTTAACAAACCCCACTTGCCCAGGCTTAATTAACTGTGGCAGGACATCCCCCAAACGTTCAGCTAGGATTTTCGCTAAGAACTTGAGATCAACATCTAGTAAGGAAATAGGCCGATAGGATGCCGGCAGCAGCGGATCCTTCCCCGGTTTCGGGATAAGAGTAACATGGGCTCTATTTCCAGAAGATGGGAAGGATCCCTGCTCTATCAAAGCAGTGTACACGGAAGGAAGAAATTCCGTAAGAGGCTCAACTAGACATTTATAAAATTCCGCGCTATACCCATCAGGGCCCGGAGCTTTCAACTTCTTGGCTCTATTAATCGCCAGTTGCACCTCCACTGGTTTGATAGGTTCATTTAGTCTCCGCTGTTGTTCCAGGGTGATGGACGGAAGATCAAAACGTTCCAAAAATGCGTCCCAAGCATCCGCACTCCACCCCTCAGACTCATAAAGCCTGGAATAATAGGTATGAAAAGCGTCCAAGATTTCGGAATTGGAGTTAACCACTCGTCCTCCTTCCACTCTAATAGCTGGGATGTATCGCGTGCTCCTGGCCGATCTCACCAGATTCGCCATCATTTTCCCCGATTTATTCCCAAACTTGTAAAGCTGGAACTGGTAGAATAAAAGGCTTTTCTTTGCCCTTTGATGTAAAAGAGAATTGATGGCAGTTTGCAGGGCTACAAAGGATACTTTGTGCTGAGGGGAAGGGTGCCGCAACAAAGTGCGTTTGGCTTTCTGGAGCTGCGCACTCAGAGACAGAAGCCTTTTATCCATGGATTTCCTCCGATACGCCAGATATGCTATGATATCGCCGCGCAAAACCGCCTTTGCTGTATGCCAAAACAAAATGGGATCATCCCTGTGCTGGCCATTTAATTGTGCGTAATCCTTCCATCTTTCCCTAATGAAAGCTTGAAAGGGACCATCCTCCGCCAAAAAGTATGGGTAACGCCACGGTTTCGCCAAAGGACCCAATCCCACCGGAGTGAACTCTAAGGAAATAGGGGCGTGATCCGATATAAGAACCTCGCCTATCTCAGCCGCTGCGACTCTGGGAAAAAAAATGCGCGCTGACGAAAAAGTAATCTAAACGCGACTGAGTCGCATGGGCCCTCGACACGTGAGTGAAATCCTTCTCCAACGGATGAAGAACCCTCCAGGAATCAATAAGGTGTAAGGCATTCTCCAAAACACGGAACCCCTTACACTGCGCTCCCCCTACTGGGGCATTGGAAATCCGATCCCACACCGGGTCCCGCAAGGCATTGAAATCCCCCCCCACCACTAGGGCCTGATCAATATAAGGAAGGAGCATGCGCTGCAAGATCTGAAAGTATGGGGTTTGATCAATGTTAGGGGCATAGACACAGCAAAACACCATAGGAGCGTGGTTAAGCTCCACTTCGAGAATCAAATACCGACCCTTAGGATCTTTAATTTCGTTCAGCACCGTGAAGGGGAGATTTTTACGAATTAGGATAGCCACCCCTGCAGACTTGGAACTGGCAGATGCAAAATGTACCGCCCCGACCCACCCTTGGCGCAACTTAACATGTTCCGCATCCGTCAGATGTGTTTCTTGGAGAAATGCCACATCTGCGGACTTCCGCCGCAGAGCCTGCAAGATCTTGGCCCTCTTTATGGGTGAGTTAATGCCACAGACATTCCAGGACAACAAGACTGTACCCCGACTAGCCATCAGTCGTCAAAGAAGGAACTGATTGAAAAGTACATTGCCTCCTTGAGGAGGGAAATGGCCGTCCCAGCATGGACCACTCCCCTCTTGCCGGACCACCCATAGCCCGCAGACCCAAGACAATCCAGTTTAGTAAAACATTTCCGAACCAACCGACCCCCGGAACCCATCCCTTCCCCCCCCCCCCCCCCACTCCCAGAACGCCTCCCGCTCACCCCACCCGCCCGCAGCCCCCCACCTTCCCCTGTACGCCTCCCCCCACCTCCCCAATCCCCTTGCCCCTGCATCTCTAACCCATGCATACAACCCCTTCTCACGGAGTCACCTAAGACACTAAGGACCCACCCCCTCCCCATCCAACCCCCTCCCCACGCCCCCATATTTAAGGACCAAATTTAAACGTTAAAAATAAATGAGAAAACACGGCAATGATGACTCTCAACGCAGACAATAACAAGGAACACATAGTAAAAAAAACAAAATTAGCATGGCTCCGTACACGCCAGGCAACCCCCCAGAATGCAGGGAGCCTCCGCCTGACCGGCAATCTGTGAGTTGAATGAAAAAAAAAGTAGCCTGCTAATCCAACGCCGTTGTGCTTCAGCCTGGGAGGAATCTGCACGTATAAGGTAGCACACAAAGTCTTCGCAGCACTAAAACTGTGGGTAAACGTCCCGGCAACGTAAAATGTCCCCCGCTGTATACTCCACGTGGTCCACTGACAAATAGGGGCAGCAGAGGTCACTACGATCTAATTTAATAGAAACCAGCTGTCCCCCTAAACTATGCAGGGGACCCGATCACGGTCTCCCGCTAAATGCTCACGGGGTACGGCGCCAAAGGCAAACCCAGCCGCCATTTTGCAGCACCTAAACAAAGTCCGGGACCGAGAACTGAAAAAAAAACAAAAAACTGTCAACAATCTCATCCAGCGCCGAGGAAGCTCTCAGCTGTGCGCTGCTGGCCGATCCAGTTTCGCGATGTATTCGCGTAGGGCACTCGGCTCCGAAAACCAGCGTAGCCCCTCCGGGGTCGAAACTCGGACCTTGGCCGGGTAAATAATCACCGCGCGCTGACCCAGGTTGTGTAGTTGAGCGCAAAGCGGGGAAAGCAGGCGCCGTTGGGCGGAAAGGGCCGCCGAAAAGTCCTGAAAAACAAGAATCTTCTTACCCTCAAAGGTAAGAACTTTGCCTCCCCTCACCGCCTGCAAAATAGCTTCTTTGTGGGCGAAATTAAGAATCTTCGCTATTGCGACTCGGGGCCTATCCTGTTGCTCTCGGCGTTGGCCCAACCGATGCGCCCGCTCGACGCGCAGGGGGCCGCGCGTCCCGGTCAGGCCCAGCTCCTGCGTCAGCCAGCTCTCAAGGCGCCGCGGCAGATCCCGCTCCTCCACCGACTCCGGCAGCCCCACAAACCGAAGATTTGACCGACGAGACCGATTTTCCAGGTCTTCTAGTCGGTCAGTATGTTGTGCTAGTGCCGCCTGCAGTTTCCCGACCTCAGCCCTCGTGGTTTGGAGGCCATCTTCAACTTCCGAGACTCGCTGCTCAACTTCAGTAAAGCGCGCTTCATACCCGGCTATAGACGCCGTTAAGTCAGAAAGTTGATGGGATAGTTTTTTGAATTCCGGCTCCAATGCCTCCACAACGGCGGTTCTCAAGTCTGCCCAGTTGGCGGGCACCATCGATTCAGGGGGCCCCCCTTCGTCTTCCGATAGCGGCTCGGTAGGCCTCGGTCTCTCTTTATCCTTCTCCCTCTCTTTTCTGGCTGTTCTGGTAGACATCGCTGTGACTTAATATTCCCTGCCCGATGATGCAGTGCACTTGACACTTGTATGGTCCAAAAAAAATTGTTTTAAAAGTCACAGATGGGGATGGATGGGGGGATAGGGTGCCAGCAAGGGCAGACTACATCCACTCCCTTGCACAGCGTCACGTGACTCCCAGGTAAATGTTAAATAGTGTTGCTGAGAGTGAAGATCCCTGGGGTACTCCTGGTTTTAGCTCTATTTTGTCTGATAATGGGGTAGATACGCGCGCAAGCCCCGAAAACCTACCCCTGCCTCCCCCTGCATGCGCCGAGCCCCGGAACGCACGTAAGTCCTGGGACTTGAAAAAATGGGCGTTCTTGGGGGGGGGGGCTGTGGAAAGGGTGCTGGCCTGGGGGCATTCCAGGGCGGGACTGAGGCTTCTGGAACAGCCACCGGACCGGGGGATAGAGAGCCGCCACGCGCTAGTTACGCCTGCCCAGAGGCAGGCTTAACTTCTCCAACAAAGGTCAGGGGGTGGTTTAGTTAGGGCTGGGGGGCAGGTTAGATAGGGGAAGGGAGGGGAAGGTGCGGGGGGGGGGGGCAGAGGGAATGGAGGAAGGCTGCTCTGCTCGGCGCGCGCAAGTTGCACA
The DNA here is from genome assembly GCF_901001135.1 of Rhinatrema bivittatum. Taxonomy (NCBI): domain Eukaryota; kingdom Metazoa; phylum Chordata; class Amphibia; order Gymnophiona; family Rhinatrematidae; genus Rhinatrema; species Rhinatrema bivittatum. The sequence continues at coordinate 170,487,275 of NC_042618.1, read as the reverse complement.
ATTGTGCACCCCCCTTGCGTGCGCCGGCCCTGGATTTTATAACATGCGCACGGCTGCGCAAGCATGTTATAAAATCGGGGGTAGATTTGTTTGCACCGGGTTGCGCGAACAAATCTACGCCCGCGCGCATGTTATAAAATCTGGCCCAATGTGTTTTTTATCTGTACTTGGAAGTATCTATTGTTTAGGTAGGATCTGAACCAGTCAAGTGTTTTCTTTTGAAGTTCTATTTCTTCAAGCCTTTTTAGTAGCATGATATGGTTTACTGTGTCAAATGCTGCTGACAAGTCAAATAGTACCAAAATGTAGTGTTTACCTCTATCAAATGCTCGCAGTCTGTTAGAGAGATTAATAATGTTTCAGTGCTATAGTGTTTTCTGAATCCATGTTGTGAGGGATAAAGTATGTTGTTGTTGCCTAGGTGTTCAGCTAGTTGTTTTTGTACCGTTTTTTCTATTAATTTAGCAATTAGAGATAGGTTAGACTAGAGACTGGCCTGTAGTTACTTAAGATATTAGGGTCGCAGTTTTTTTTCTTTAGTATTGGTTTGATTATAGCTCCTTTAAGTACATCTGGCAACAATCCTTCGTTAAGGGAAAGGTTTATGATTTTGGTTAATGTTAGGTTTTGCTCCTCCAGTTAGCAATCTGTTAGGAACTGGCTCCCGTGGAAGGAGGAGTTTAGCAATCTGATATGCTCCGTAGGTGGAACTAGCAATCTTAATATGATATAGACTACTGAGTTGGCAACCTGTACCAGCAGAGTGCTTAAGAGGATACTCAGCTGGAAAGGAATGTAAATAGGTGAATCCTTGGGCCGATGGCAGATGACAGCGCCCCCAGGAGGATATCCTGAGAGGGACCACTGGCTAGGCTTGGGTATGGAGACAGATACAGATAGTTATTTTATTAGACGGGTTAGTAGAACCACCAGAGGTGGCAGTAGTGAGCTGATATGCCCGGCAGGGCTGAAGTCCCTCAGATACTGGAACTGCGATCCCAGGGTTGCTGAGCTGTAGAAAAGATTATAGATAGTGAGTAGACAGGGTATGCTGTAGTGTATATATAGCCAGTAGTAGATGACAATCTCACATATGTTCTTAAGGAGGCTCAGTAGCTGGAAAGGGTTAGGCCCTCAAGGAGTGAGTACCTAGTTCCAGGGAAAGCTCTGAGAGAGCGGTGGTAATTCACGAATGTCTGTATCTGCGATAGCTTCTAGGCAGTAGAGAATCTTCAGAGTATTCAGGAAAATGGGCCCTCAAGGAGCGAATATCTGGTTCCAGGGAAAGCTCTGAGAGAGCGGTGGTAACTCACAAATGTCTGTATCTGCGATAGCTTCCAGGCAGTAGAGAATCTTCAGAGTATTCAGGAACATGGGCCCTCGAGAAGCGAGTACTGGTTCCTATTTGCAATCTTAAATGGAGAAAAGAGAGCGAGGCCCCCGAGGAGCGGGTACCCCTGGTAAGTCCGAAAGGCAGAGTAGCTTGGGCGAATCCGTATTCGTATCCGAGTTCTTGTCCTTGCTAACTCAAATCGTAAGCGAAAGTGAAGACCTTTTATGTTGGAAGTGGATGACGTCAATACAGGGGGACACCCCTGAGGTTCGCACCCTTACTGGTACATACTTTGGAACGCGCAAACGTGTCCTACGTCATCAGGAACATGGCAGATCCGCAGCGTCGAACCGGTCCGGGTTTGCCGGAGAGAAGCGGCATGGAGACGCCGCGGCAGCAAACCGACCATCAAATCCGGAGGGAGTCGCCACAGAGGTAGAGAGGGTGGAATGAGGTCATAGAGCAGCCATGGATGCAACAGTTAATGTATGGGAGGCTGTATTCGTTAGTTTTTTTTATGACCATGGTGGGTATGGTGTCGATTTTATGTGGGGCAGCATGAAGTAGCATGGATTCTACTTCAAGGTTTGAAACTTCATCAAGCGCTATCCATTGTGTTATATCTCTTTTGTGCATCTTAATATCCTGTTTGGTTGAGTTTGGGATCTTAGTTTTTAGGTTTGTGATTTTGTCTATAAAATAGTGTGCTATTTCGTTACATTTATTCTCTGGTAGGTTATGGGGAGCCTCTGTTTTATCATTTGACAGATTTTTTTACTCTGTTGAATAGAGCTTTTGGGTTGTTTGCAAATTTTTCAATTTTTGAGCTGAAGAATTGTTTTATTGCGTCAAGAATTATTTTTTTTGTAATGAGCTAGTTGTTTCCTGAATTTGGTTAGATTCTCAATTGTTTTATCTTTTTTCCAATCCTTTTCTTTTTTTCTCAGCTTTCATTTGACTTCCTTTATCTTCTCATTGTACCACAGGTTTATTTGTTTAAGCTTATCGATTCTTATTTATTTTGTGGGGTTTATTTCCTCTGCTAATTTATTCGTGGTTGTTAGCCATGCTGTAGTTGCGGCTTCGCAGTCTTTGTGGTCAAAGTGTATTAATGTTTCTTCTAATTTGTTTTTTTAGTATTTCAGTGTTATATGGTGGGCGATAATTGAACTCCAATGGTTTTGTTCTTTGTATTACCTGGGTCATCCTGCATCTAATGGTAGTTTGAATTAGAAAGTGATCTGACCATGGAATTTGATTATAATTGGTGCTAATGTGTTCTAAGAAGCTATGGTTGATATAAGTCAGGTCAAGGGAGTGCCCTGCTTTGTGAGTGAGTCTATCTGTAATTAATGTGAATCCTAACACTGTCATTATATCATTTAGTGTCTGGCATGTATTTGTTAATGCGCATTAAGACTCATTAGTGCGCACTAACAGGTTAGTTAGGGCACCCTAACAGGTTTAGTGTGCCCTAATACAACTTATAGCGCACTAAGTATGTGTTAGTGCGCACTAAAAAATGCAACTTAAAAAGTAAAAAGTATCAATTCAGAGGAATTCGTTAGCTAGAAAACAGTGTGCACTAATTTGAATTACTGCGCACTAACAGATATTTAGTGCGCAGTAACTCTGTTAGTGTGCACTATCACAAAATACGAAATTTCTGCAAAAAATGTCGGCGCATCCAATCCATTGTGATTTAGACAATATTATTGACATTGTCTAATTCGTAGAAAACAAATGCACATCCCTAGTTTATAATGCATTAAGATACATCAAAGATGCCCTAAGTTACATCATGCAATTTTTTTGCTGTTTTCTTTTTATGTCTTTGTTAATTGCAAACTTTTATGAATGTATATTTTGTGACCTGCTTTACAGTTTGTAGAAGCAGGATATAAATATTTTAAAATAAATAAATACTAGTAACAAGTTAGCAATTTAATGTTTGAGTACTTTTAGAACTCTGGGGTGGTGACCGTCCCCATTCACTCTCCCCAATCCATTGGCTCTCACCCTCTAATCCATGCTGTTTTTCCCCTCTTTCCTGCCCCTATCACCAATCCATGGCCACTCTACTCTCTCTTTCTCTAATTCATGGTGACTCTCTGCTCCCTCTGATCTTGGATCTCCTTCTCTCTTCCATGACATTCCTCTCCCCCAACCCCATTTAAGGAGTCTCTCTCATTATTCAGATCCAGACCCAGAAATCTATTCTGAAACCCTCTTTCCTTCCCTGTACCTTTTCATCTCGTGCTGCACATGTCAGAGAACACTTGTATGGAGAATCTGTTTTCCTCACTCTTGAATTACCTACAGGGACTTTGATTGAAACTCAACTCACTTCCCTGTGCACACTCATCACTGTCACTTGCCTGAATCTAATTCTGATGAGAACTTCTGAGAACAAGAAATCAGAAACCCAAACTGACCTCTGCAGCAGCCCTGAGACTGAATAAGCACATGCAGTCACTTCTCAATTATTTTCTTTCACACCAGGACATGGTTTCAGAGGGTTAAGCAGAGATAACTTTCTTGCTTTTTCATTTCAGGTTGCTTTTTTCATCAATAATGTACACTAAAAGCGAGAACATCTACCGAGCTTCTACAGGAGCGGCAATGCTACTGGCAGCAGTGCACACTTGTGATGAGGTATAGCACAACACACTTAGGCTGGGGAGCTTCCTGGCATCACCTGGGATGAGATGCAGCCTCATGCTCCCTGGGCTGGGGGTGAAATTTGGCACATTTGGGCCGGTGGTGCAGTCTGGCACACTTGGGTTGAGGGTACTGCCTGGTACACTTGGGATAGGAGTGCTGCGTGACACACTTGGGATGGGATTCAGCCTCTTTTTTTTTGTCCAGTGCCAAGATGTTTCTGTTAAAAGCAATTTATTAAATGAAATTTGTGTTTTCTTAGTGATGGACATTTGAATTATTTAATATTTTATCTTCTCTGGAAAAGTGAGTGAAGAGAAACTTAGATTCTAGGCAATTTTCTGTCTCTTTCTCTCAGGTCAGTGCTTACGGATTTATCACACCAAACTATGAAAAATATTCCGATCACTATTACGACAAGACCTACAAAAAATTAAACTTCTATAGCAATCATAATTTCAATCTAGAAATGGAGCTCTGGCAAAAGCTGCATAAGAATGGGATTATCAAGTTGTACAGCAGGCAGTGACAATGGACTGAGTCAGGACACAACTTGCTACTGGTGACCCAGTAACCCACAAGGGGCAGAGCAAAGTGAGTCATTGAGAGTGAAGGTAAATAACATATCCACACTCAGCCCATTTGTGGAGAGTCCAGCAGTATATTCTTCTATTTGTATGTGGTCATTGTTATACATAAATGTAAATTATTTTTACAGCATGATATGAGTGACATGATCATCATGTGTTTACAACAGAGATATCTCTTAAAGTCCTAATTATTTCAGCATAGCAAATGTGTTTAATACATAAATAAAACAGCTTTAAAAGAGAAAACCACATTAGTGTACTTTAGTTTATTCCTTGTTACTTGCTATTTCCAAATACAGACTGAAGCGAGTTACAGTAAAACATGCACAAAATAAAAATCATAATTACACATGGCAAACAAACATTCAAAGAAATACATGACTGATTTGAATTTGCTGCTAACAATAAAGTAATAATTAAACAAGGTATTAAAGAGATCCAAGATGGGCCTGGTCAGGTGAAGCAGAGCTCCTGATACTGAACTTATGTCTTGGACTAACATGCCTCATACCAAGAGAAAAGGGAAAATTAGGGCTGAAACCCCAACAACCCTGATTCCTACCCTGTCTCAGACGGTTATTCAGGGCTTCTTCGCACCGTTGAATACAGCAAGCCTGGGAGAAGTGTCTGCTGGAGCCATTGGAGAGGAGCAAACGCCGGCGGCTCAGGACCTGAACACCTCATTAAGCCCCGGAGCTCCCATGGTGCCTCCACCACCTTGCCGCTCATAACCCATGCTTTCGGGTCAGAATGCTCGACCTGATGAGGAGGAAGCAGTTGGCCCTGTTGGAGAGAAAAATGGGGAAAGTGATGCGTGGCAGGTATGGGAACAGTGAATCCTGCAGGCTCTCTGCAGCAATAGCTGAGAGAGAGTGGAGTGAAAATCATGAACACGTTACCGTTAACATCTACGCCAGAGAGGCAGGATGGGTCGACTGCGGCCTCTGTTACGAGGCAAGAATGCCGTCAAGAAGGTGGGATAAGCGTTATTGTTCCTCCACTTGTGGATCAATCGCAGAAAATAACATTAGAGAATGTTTGGGCAATATTGCTTGAATTGAAAAACTCAGTAGTGAATATGTCTAATATTTTGTCTAATACACAAACCCAAATTAAAAAATTGGATTCAATAGTGGCTCAACATTCTGAAAAGTTGGATGGTTTGCAAAATCAAGTTACCCAAATCCAGACTGTGCAGACTGGATTAATACAAGCTGAAAAATTAAATACACGGAAAATTGAAAATATAGAGAATGAAGCAAGGTATAAAAACTTGAGAGCATTAAATTTTCCACGAGTTAAGATGATATCACTGTTGTGAACCGCACTGCCCGCGGGTTCCCCCACGAGCAGGCTCTGACTCACCCACGCTGCCGTTTTGGCCGACGTGGCAGGACGCTGCCGTCGGCTTGCCCACGTGGCCCGGAGGCCGCCCTGTGCCTTCCTGGCTGCCGCGGCCTTCTTCGGGGCCTGGGACTGCCCCCATCGCTGTTTCTTCTTCGCGGCGCTAAGGCTGCAGCCCCGGGCTGGAGTAGTGGCTGGAGCCGCTGCCGACATCGGGCCTGCGTCCCAGGCCAGCCCTGCCTCTTCTGACGTCTTCCGCGATGACGACGGTGCAGGCCGCTGTCCGCGGTCCTGCACAGTTTCCTGCACTCTCCTTAGGCGTGCGGATGCGTCTTCTCTCAGCATTTAAAGGGCCAGACACAGGAAGTGTCTGGGCCCCACCTTGATGACTGTTTCCTGCTTCAGCCCTATAAAGGGCTGCTCCGTCTGTTGTTCCTGGCCTTGCATCGTCGTGGAGTCTTCGCTCTGGAGGCTCCTGCCTGCCAGAGCCTGTGTAAGGTCTTCTTCTCGTGGAGATCCTCATCATGATGTCTTCTTGTTCTACCATGTCATGTCTCCGTGCCTAAGGTCCATGTCCAGGTGTCTTCGTGATCTTCTTCCTTCCAGTGTTCCTGCCTTCCTGGATGTTCTTCCCTACGCCACGCCTCGTCTTCGCTCTCGAGCCTTCTGGTCCGGTAGGCCGGGGGTCCCTCAGATGCAGTACTCCTGAGTGGACTAGCCTGCCGGTGGATGGTTGTCCTGTGCTCCTGAGCCGTCAAGTCCCGGATGTGTGTTCCTGTGCTGTCCCGCTCTTGTCGTGGTCTGTGACCAGCTTCTTGGGGCTGTGTAGGGCGCGTAACAGACAGGGTGGTCCGCGACTCAGTCCCGCGGGTGGCCTGAGTAGGGCGCCCTGAGAGACAGTGCCAATGTCCATGCCTCGTGTTGCCTTTGTGGATGTCAAGAGTCTCGTCCCTGGATGCCGTTGCATCAGCCATGTGTCTTCGTCCCTGGATGCTGTTGCATCAGCCACGTGTCTTCGTCTAGATGCCGTCGCATCACTCCACAGTCATGTCTTCATGTCAAGGCCCGTCTGCCCTCAACCTCAGGCCAGGCCTGCTGCTCCATGCTGCTCGCAGCAGGTCCGAAAGGGCTCGGAATGGTCGGAGGACCATTCAACTTCCAACATCCTTGGATGTTGGCCTTGGGAGCTTGCAGGCCTGGCAGAGGGTAAGACTGTGTTCAGCCATGCAGAGCCACCGTCAACCCTTGGCTCGGCCCTGAAGGTCTGGGCCCAGGCTGAGGCCCAAGGGCACACTAAACACCCCCGTTCTCAACAATCACCTATGGAACAATTTAAAAATTTTATGCTGGAAAATTTATAAATACCATTGAATGCTATTCCACCAATTGAGAAGATATTCTATATAAACCTTGGGAAGAAGACAGGAAATGAGCCACAGAATAAAGAAATGCAAGCGCAGGACCTGGAAAATCTCACAGATTTTTTGGAACAGTCTACAGAAGATCAAATTGAATTTCGTGGGACATTGTGTATTATGGTAGATTTATTTTTTCTTCAGATAGAGACACTATTTTGAGATTGTTTCTACAAAATAGAGAGAAATGCTATCTAGGCCAAAAAGTTTGGATCTATCTGGACATAACAAGAGATACACAATTGTGTAGAAAGAGATTTCTCCAGATGTCTCAAGAAGCAAAAATTTTAGGAGCCCATTTGGTGATTCGTTATCCTAGTAAATGTGTGCTCAAATTTAATAGTCAAAGATATGTGTATTTTGATCCACAAGATCTGCGCTTATTTCTTGATTCTCATTCTTCTCAAAATAATGCTACTTGAACCTGTCATGGGGATAAGAAAATTATTGTAACCTTCTGTTCTATTCTTATTATTTCCTAGTGCTCCATATTAGAATCTTGGATCTCTCATTTCTTTATAACAGGATGTATAATCTGTATGACTTTTAAAAGTATTTTCTTAAGAGATCCCATAGAATTGGAGAAATATTTCTTTTTAAATCTTACTTATTTGAAAGGAACATTTGTGATTAGAAAGTTATGGGTAAGATGTAAATATTACCCTACTGCATTGGATGATGTGATTATATGACCTATATTCATCGGCAAGTTTGTTTTGCTGACTATGTATGTTAAAAATGAATAAATTGAAAATAAAAAAAAACAAGGTATTAATTAAAAGACTACTAATTCCTAGGACCAAATGCTTCAAGGAACAAGTACGATTTTAACATCCTTTTAAACAGAGCTGCATCAGAAGAAAGATACAGTGTTTCAGGAAGAGCATTCCATGCTGTAAGACCAACTATGGAGAAGGCACCATTATATACCTCTACCAAATGAGAAAGATTTGGTGATGGAACTTCTAGTAATCCTCTATTAGCTGATCTTAGAGCTCTGGGCATCTTATATATTTTAAGGATCAAATTTAGCCAAATTGGGTTAATCTCATAGATTAATTTATGAATCAATAAAATAACTTTATATTTTCTGTGCCAATATATTGTAACCTATGTAGGTCAGTTAGCAGAGGAGTAATATGATCTCAAATTAAGTTTCTTTTAAAAGCTGAGCTACATTATTTTGCATAATTTGTAAGATTCTTAAGATACAAATGGGGAGACCCAGAAACAAGGAAATTCTAATATAGTCCATTGAAGGAAACAAAGCTTGGAGCATGGTATGAAATTCAGCAGTGACTAGGAGTAATTTAAGTTGCTGAAAAAGGCGCAGCTCCATATAAGATATCTTAACAAATTCTTTGAGATGGGGATTGCATCAAAAGGTTAGAATCAATCAAAATCCCTAGATGTTGTATCACAGATTTAATTGAAATGCGATGGCCATCAAATTCAATAGGTGTTGGATAATCTCTGGAAGAAAGTTTTGTTAGGGTGATTCTCTCTGCTTTGGACACATTAAGGAGTAGCTAGTTATGAAAAATCCACTATTTAATAGTGGACAAACACACAGCAAAATATTTAACAGTGGATGGCCAGGATGCTGTAATTGTAAAGAAAAATTGTATGTTGTCTGCATAAAATTTGTACGACATTGCAAAGACTGACAGCAGCTTGCTTACAAAGAAGAATCAAATAAATATTAAACAGTGCAGCCAACATGGCTGAACCTTGTGGAAACCTCAGTAGGTGCATCATATTATGACCTCAAGATATGAAGTAAACCAGGAGAGTACGGTGCCTCCAATACTGATGTCAGATAACCGAGAGATCATAATCTTATGACTGACCGAGTCAAAAGTTGAAGTGATGTCTAAAAGAGCAATGAAAATGATAGTTAGAATGTACCAGAAACATAGGAAATGACTGAGGGATCCAGCAGTGGTGTAGCTAGCAATGAATGGACCCCCTGCTGGAGAAATGAAGATAGGGGCCCTATAACGCCATGTTGACCTGAAAACACAGTGTGTAATGTTATCAGTCTCCCTCGAGTCGGTGCTGACTGTGCAGGACACTATAATGAGTCAAAAGTGTACTAAGATGTGAGTAAAAATGTGCACTGAGCTTCAGTACACATTTTCTTTACTTTCACTAAAAAAGTTAACTTCTGATGCCCTAAGCTAATGGTATGCTAATGCATTGAAAGCTTTAGCAAATTAGCACACTAATTTAAAAATGTGTGCTCAAAAATATGCTTAACCTCAATAAAACATTGATTTATGTGCATAAACAATGTTTTCTGTGCTGAAAACACGATTTGTACACAGAACATGACTTCTGCACATAAATTACATTCAGAGTTAAAAATATCACAACAGCATGTATATTATATTTACATACAATGTTGTGATGCCAACCAGAAAACCTTGAGAAAGACACTTGGAACCTATATGGTAATAGGCCTATTATAACATGAGTTGGGTTTGAGCTTGGCCATCCAAAACTGAATTACAAAATTATAAACTGAATTACAATAAAGTAAAAATCCCATACTAAAACATCACTAACTGCCAGCACTTAAACAGCAACAACCCTAACAAAGGTAAATTAGCTCTACAAATATTACACAAAGCTCTAAAACACCAATAAACCTCTTATTAGGAAAATAGAATAAGCAAGCTGCTATAGATCCTTACACAGAAACTACATGCTAGCAGAATACCTCACCTTGATCACACATGCAGAACACAGACAGACCATGACTGATTAAAGAATAAAGAGACCAGAAAGTCTAAATAGAAACATACAGACAAAACATGAACTGGAAACCTCAAGAAGCCAGAGTCTGTATTCAGTGCAACAATAGAAAACCAGAAACATCACCATTCCCCATTAAACAGCAATCAATAAAATCAATAAATATAAAACATCAATCAAAATAGTAAAATCATACTAATAAAAAGAATATTATAAAACAGTAATGATGAGTAGAATAACATCCAATAATTAAAAACTCACAATAATTTAAAAAAATATCCTAAACAAAATGTTTCAAAACAGCAGACACATCAAATAACACCCAATAATTAAATCTCCACTATTCATCTTTCTCCATTGAGAAAATTTACCATTTAGCCCTACTGTCTGTTTAACTAGTTCCTAATCCACAGTAGGACATTGCCTCCTATATCCCATGACTTTTTAATTTCCTCAGATGCCTCTCATAAGGGACTTTATCAAACGTTTTCTGGAAATCCAAATACTATTTCAACTGGCTTACCTTTAACCACACGATTATTTACGCCCTCAAAAAAATGTAGCAGGTTGGTGAGGCAAGATTTCCCTTGGCTAAATTCATTTTGGCTTTATCTCATTAAATTATAACTGTCTATGTTCAGTAATTTTGTTCTTTATGATAGTTTCTACCATTTTGCCCTGCACTGACGTCAGGCTTACTGGTCCATAGTTTCCTGGACCACCCTTGGAAACCTTTTTAAAAATTGTTTCAATAGTATCAATACTTTGCTATGTGTTCCTTTAAATTGATATATACAAAGAACATGTTAAAAGGAGAATTTTAAAATGTTGTGCCTGTAAAAATCAGCATATACATGTATAGATAGCATATACTCGTGTATATGTTATTTTATAAGCTTCATACAACACACGTAAGGGTCCGCGAGTAAATTTGCACATGTATAAAAGGGGTAGGCCAGGGCACTCCAGGGCAGGGCCAACATTTAGGCATGTAAATTGCTATTTTATAAGCAATTTACATATGTAGATTTGGCAGCTGACTTTTGCATATTTTTATACCTGCTCTATATCTGTGTTACGGGCCCCAGAAGCGGGAAACCCACCTAGGGAGTGGCACAGGACTTCAAGGCAGACTTGTAGCAAGACAAGGGCTGGTTTTCCACCTAGCCAGCCTCCTCCCCCACAGGTTGAGCTCTTGGGTTCTGGGAGCCAGTATGTCTCTGCAATGGCAGTACATCATAGTAGTGAGTCCACACAGGCTGGAACACTAGGCACAACAAGACTGGACAGGCAAGGCTGAAGGCAGGGCAGGATAGGCATGGTTGAAGACAAGACAGACTTGGCAGGCAGGACAGGGCAGGCTGGCTTGGCAGGCAGGGCAAGGCAGGCAGATTTGAGGACAAGGTAAGACTGGATGCCAAGCAGGACCTGGAACTAGACAAGACACACTTAAAGCGAGGCAAGGACAGGACAGGATACTGAAACAGACAGGACAAGACCAACAAGGCAGACTAAGGCAGGAGTAGACAAGCCATACAAGGGAAACACCAAACAAAGAACACAGAAACCCAAAGGCAGCATGGCTTGGAACAGACAGAATAGGCCTGAAAGCCTCAAGACAGGGAACAAGGCAAGTTAGGCCCAAAGGCAAGGCAAGGCAAGGAACTAGAAGGCCTGAGGGCCAGAGGGTGAGGCAAGGCAAGAACAAAGATCAGTCATGGAGACAGCAATGACACCATGAGAAGACAAGGAGAACAGGCAAGGCTGGTTTACATAGGGCTGGGATCTGGGCATGGCAAGGGCAGTGAGGAGGAGCTTGATAAGACTAGTGATGAGGCATACTGAGGTCCTCTGCTAGTGGGGAGGCATCTTGAAGGCAAGATAAGGCTGCGTATGAGGCAAAATCCTAAAAATCTGAAGTAAGTGATAGTAAACATTTTAAATATGAAATACTGATTGAGTGGGGATCTAGGTGAAAAGGGGCTGAGTCTCAATGACCTGCAGATGGACTGGGCAACTGGAAGAATAATTTGTAAAACTGGCAATTTCATTGCCACGTGCATATTAAAAAATCTCCTGAGTGGTGGTCATAGGTATGGGTAAGAATATTGTATAAGTTTATATTGAAATTGGGGTATTGTACGTATTACCCAGGTTATATATGTTACATGTATGCATTGAAGGTTTGACCACTCAATAAAACATATTGAACATAAAAAATCTCCTGATTTACACGCGTAAAATCCAGTTTACGGGGTGGAGGTAGGGGGTAAGTGCATGTAAATTACACAGGTTAAATCTTCACATGTATGTTTTTAAAATTAGACATAAAAAAAGCAAGAATAGCAGTTATGTGCTATTTATCCGGATAAATTCTGATTTATCTGTCTAAGTAGGAGCTTAGTCTGATAAATCATGAAAGCTGCACTTATCTGGACAAGTTCTGACTTATCTGGGAAAGTAGCAGCTTTGCTGCTATTTAGCTGGATAAGTCTAAAATAGAGCTACTTATCCAGATAAGTAAGATAGAAGGATAAGTCCCAAACAGAGCTACTTATCTGGATAAGAAGTACTTTTAAGACTTATCTTCCTATGTAACAGCTTTGCTGTTAATTAGCCAGATAAATAAGGAATTATCCAGATAAGTGCAATATGTATTTGTGCGGGTTTTTTTTACATGTGCATGCATGTTACAGGGTAAATTTACCCTTCTTATTCATACCCCAGATCAAACCAGACAAGTGGCTTTTGCATCCCTACCAGCAGATGAAAGCAGAGAGCAAAAACTGTCAGGCACTGCTACATATCCGAGAGTACCACCTGCAGACCCTCAGTATTGAACTGTATTTCTCTGTCTCCAGCAGATGATAGAAGGAAGATTCCTAGAGGACGGCTCCCAAGGTGTTAGGTTCCTTCATGGGCCATCCGTCAGGTAGAGCAGGGTGAGCAGTCCTAGCTCGGCTCTTGTCTGCAGGAGGGGTGACAGCCAGGGCTCCTGGTTCCCTCACCCCTCTGGGTCCTTGCTACCCCTAGTGATCATCCTCTTCCAGCCAGAAGCAGGGAAGCATTTAGTTTTATTCCCCTCTGTTTTTGCTGGTGTCTGTTTCTTTAAGAAAACAAACAAAAAAAGTGAAAGAGAAGGAGAGTTGAGCGCAGCCTGAAGTAAGGCTTCGGCGGCTGATTACAATGTGCTGCGGGGAGGCAGTCTGAGGTGAGCGGGTCCAGATTGCCGATTTTAATTAAGGTTGGGTGTCAGCACCGGGACAGCGCCACTGGCCGCATTGCAGGCAGGGGCTATTTTTAGGCCCAATTGCACAGCATGGCTCCTCCCACTGAGTGTGGAAAAGTTTGCCGCGGCTGTGGGGGGAAGTGGCTGCGACTCAGCACAACCGCGTTTTGCACCAACTGCATCTAGGGGGGGGGGGGGGGGGGGGGTAGGAATCTCCATGGGAATCGCCAGGGAGTGTAGTGCCTGAGGGTGCAGCGATGTTGGTGCAGGAGGCCCCGTGGGGAACTGAGGACACAGTGGCCATCTTGGCTCCTCATGCTAGGAGCAAGGCTTCAACTGAGGAGCTTCGGGATTCCCCTCCCCCACTTTTTCCTGCAAATCAGACCCCTGTCCATGACAGGGAGGGGGACCAGGCAGATGCGGATCTGGATCAGTCTTCAACTGATTTGTTGGAGTTCTCCTCTGATTTTGTCCTGCTTCTCCACAAAGCCTATTTGGCCAAAACGGAGGCAGGATCCAAGCAGTCGCTCCCTATAAAGGCTCAGGAGCCTAAGAAACCTAGGGAGGAGACGTCTAAGGGGGTCCAGTGGCATCCTGCTGCTACTGGGGCTCAGGAGGTCCACGGATGGTGATGGGGACACATCAGATGGCATGGACGACTGATCAACTTCAGGGAGATCCAGGGGATTCGGATAAGGACCCTGATGCCGCAATGGAGATCCCATGCAAGATTCCAGTGACATCCCTGTAGCTGAGGGGGATGATCCTCGGGTGGTCAGGCTCTTCTATAAGGAGGAACTGCATCCTCTAATCCCCCAGGTTCTGGAGGAGTTGGGGATCAAGGTTGCGGAGAAAGACTCCGACAATGAAGGTGTAAACCCAGTCCTGGAAGGGCTGTGAGGTCCACCTAAGGCTTTTTCATTGCCAAAGAAGGTGAAGTAGTTGGTGGATCGGGAGTGGGAATCTCCAGAGGCAGGTCTCAAGGTTGCCTGGGTGATGGCTAAGCTATATCCCTTGCCAGAACAGACCTTAGAGTCATGGAAAATTCCTAAGGTGGATGCAGCCATGTCAGCAGTGACCAGGAAGACGACTATCCCGGTGGCAGGCACAGCCATGTTGAAGGATGTGCAAGATCGAAAGCTGGAAATTTTGCTGAAGAGGCTGTTTGAGGTTTTGGCCTTAAACCTTCGGACGGTTGTCTGTGGAAGCTTGATGCAAAGGGCCTGTTTATGCTGTGTCCAAAAGGCTCATGAGAAGACGGCGGGAGCATCAAATGAGGATGCTCAGGCTGCCCATTTGGAAGCAGGAGTTGGCTACGTGGGGATGTTGGCGTCCACGGGGGAGGCAGAAATAAGGTTGGACAATGAAGGCGAATTGGTCTGCTCCTCCCCAGCAGTGATCAGAGGGAGGCTGTCCTTTTTTACAAGGAGTGGACCAGGATCATGACAGAACAGTGGGTGCTGGAGGCAGTGTGAGATGGCTATGCCTTAGAACTTCCTTGGCCATTCAGGAACGCCTTTGAGATCTCCCGCTGCATCTCCTGTTCCAAGCGGGAGGTGGTGCAGATGCTTTGTACGACATGGTTCACACATCAGCCAGGAATATGGTCTCGGCTGTTGCAGTGCAGAGGCTATTGTGGTTGCAAAATTGGTCCACAGATATGTGGTCAAAAGCCCAGCCGAGTAACCTCCCCTTTAAGGGCAAGTTGCTGTTCAGAGAGGACTTAGAGCAACTGATGAAGCAGCTGGGAGAGTCAAAGGGAAATAAGTTGCCCGAGGATAAGACTGCCAAGAGGTCCCTTCCACTGCATGCTCGTTTTCGAGGAGATTTCGGTCAAGCAGAAGTTTCATGACTGAAGCTTAAAAGCAGGGCTTGGGTAGGCAACAGTCCTTTCGAGTGCAACGTTGATCTCCTCGGGATGGTGGCGTCCAGGGGGGAGGCAGAAATAAGGTTGGACAATGAAGGCGAATTGGTCTGCTCCTCCCCAGCAGTGATCAGAGGGAGGCTGTCCTTTTTTACAAGGAGTGGACCAGGATCATGACAGAACAGTGGGTGCTGGAGGTAGTGTGAGATGGCTATGCCTTAGAACTTCCTTGGCCATTCAGGAACGCCTTTGAGATCTCCCGCTGCATCTCCTGTTCCAAGCGGGAGGTGGTGCAGGATAATCTGCAAATGTTACAGCTTCTGCAAGCATTCGTTTCTGGTGCCTCTTCAGGAGAGGGGCAGGGAAGGTACTCAGTATATTTCATGGTTCCCAAGCAGGAGGGGACTTTTCGTCCCATCCTAGACCTACAGAAGGTCAAAGATACCCTCCGAGTGCCTCATTTTTGGATGGAAACTTTGTGAACTGTGATAGCGGCGGTTCGCAGAGGGGAGCTTCTGGTGTCATTGGATCTGACAGAGGCCTAGCTCCATATTTCCATAAGGGCCGATCACCAAAGATTCCTAAGGTTCATGGTTCTGGGGGAGCATTTCCAATTTTGGGCCTTTCCCTTTTTGTTGGCGACTGCTCCGCAGACATTCACAAAGGTGATGGTAGTGGTGGCGGTTGCTCTCAGGAGACAGGGAGTCCTGGTCCATCTGTACCTGGTGAAGTGTCATCGTTTGGTTCGATGAGTGATGCAGCTCCTGGCCTTTTTGGCTTGGGTTACAAACCTGGTGAAGAGTCATTTGGAACTGTCCCAGTCTTTGGAGTACCTGGGGGCTCAATTTGATACCCAGTTAGGGAAGGTGTTTCTGACCATTGAGAGAGTGGTCAGGTTATAGAATCAGGTGTTCTGTCTTCTGCAGCTTTCGGTTCTCACAGTGTAGGATTATTTACAAGTTCAGGGTTCTATGGCTTCTACACTGGGGTTAGTTCCATGGGTATTTGCTCACATGCGGCCTTTGCAGAAGACTCTGCTATCCCGATGGAATCCGCTTTTGGAGGAATTTCAGCTTCCTTTGCTACTTCAGGAGGATGCTAGATCCATTTTCTCATGGTGGCTGTCTCTGAGCAATCTGGAGAGAGGAATGGACCTGGAGGTAACCAACCTAGTGGTGGTGACCACGGATTCCAGCCCTATGGGATGGGGGGCTATTTGTCAAGGCAGGTCAGCCCAGGGGCTGTGGTCACCAGAAGAGGCATCCTGGTCCATCAATCATTTGGAGACCAAAGCAGTTCACAAGGCCTTGCTGGCTTTTCTTCCACTCATTCAAGGTAGATCGGTGTGAGTGTTTTCGGACAATGCAACGACAGTGGTGTACATCAATTGTCAAGGTGGCACTAAGTTGTCAGATAACACAGGAGGCTCAGGATCTGTTTGTTTGGGCAGATAGCCAGAAGACAAGAATAGTTGCATCGCACGTAGCCAGAGTGGACAACATGCAGGCCGATTACCTCACCAGACAGCGATTTGATCCTGGGTAGTGGGAGCTGTTGGCGGAGGCCATTGCCCTAATTCAATCCAGGTAGGGCAGGCTGGAATTAGATCTTATGGCGGTACCAGGGAATGCAAAGGCATCCTGATTCTTCAGTCGCAGGCAATCAGTCAGTTTTGAGGGTATCGATGTTCTTGTTCAGCCGTGGCCTGCAGAGCTGTTACTGTATGTGCTTCCCCCATGGTCTCTCATATGAAGAGTGTAGCGCCGCTTTGAGCTTCATCCGGGCAGGGTGATTCTTATGGCTCCCAAATGGCCACGACGCCCGTGTTTTGCGGATCTAGATTATCTAGTGGTGGATGGGCCTGTGCTTTGGCTCATCTGCCAGGGTTGTTGCGGCAGGGGCCCATATTTTCGGACCGGGCGGATCGCTTCTGTCTAGTGACCTGTCTTTTGAAAGGCAGTGGCTCCGCATGAAGGGATACTCGGTACCTGTTATTACTACTTTGCCTCAGGCGAGAAAGACTTCCACTTTGCTGGCTTTTGTCCGGGTTTGGAGAAGTTTTGAGTCCTGGTGTTTCCATAATAATGCAACCTTTGAAGGTGGATGTTCTGCAAGTATTTTTCTTCTTGCAGAGCAGATTGTCTAAGGGCCTGGCCTATAATTCCCTTTGGGTTCAGGTGGCGGCATTAAGTTGTCTTTGAGGTAAGGTACGGGGAAGGACGCTGGCGGCCCATCCGGATGTGGTGCATTTCTCAAAAGGGGCTAAGCATCTGCATTCTGTTACGTTTGGGCAGTGATCCGTGTAGTGAACACCACCTTCAGGAGTGACTCCAGGTGGAGAGAGACAGGGATAGCTGGAAGGTCTCTGATGATGGCTGGGAACAAAGTCAAGGTCCAGGCAGGGTCAAGGCAGGCGGCAGGCAACAGAGTCAAATTCCGGGCAGGGTCACAAGAACCTTATAGCAAGACAGAGGGCCCAAAGGCCACGCACACACGACTAGGCAGAGGGCCCGAAGGCCACACACAGCAAGGCAAGGCTAGAGCAGGGAGCCCAACGAACCCGATGCCGAAGCACTGGAGTCTTGGGTAGGCAGGGTTATAAAGGAACATCCAAGGCAAAGAGCAGATGGATTGGGCCAGCCAGGAGAGCCTGCTCTTGAAGGACCCCTGGTGATGAGGCGGTTGCACAGCAGCCATAGCCGTAACAGTACCCCCCCCAAAACCTCCCCCTCCACCTGGATCCCAACTCTGCAGGAGGTACAGAATGATAAAGTCCAACCCCTCCTGGGGTACAATGGCAGGTTCACTCCCCTCCTGGAGTAAAGAGGCGAGCTCAAATTGCTCTAGAACTGATGTTGCCGATTCAGGCCCCTGCTGGTGTAACAGGGCGAATTCAACCCCTTCCTGGGGCAACCAAACAGTCTCAAACCCCTCCTGGGGGGATGTGATGATTTCTACCCCATCCTGGGGTGACCAAACAGTCTCAGTCCCCTCCTGGGGGGATGTGATGATTTCTACCCCTTCCTGGAGCGGCGAGGAGGTCCCAAACCCCTCCAGGGGTGGCAGCATGGCAGGCTCGGACCCCTCCTGGGGCGGCAGCGCGGCAGGCTCAGACCCCTCCAGGGGTGGCAGCTGGGCTGGTTCAGGCCCCTCTTCAGGCAGCCGGGTAATGGAATCTGTTATGGATGGTTCACCAACAGTGGGAGTACTTGTGATAGAACGAAGGGAGGATAAAGACTGGACGGCTAAGGACTCGGTAAGCAGAGATGGATCCTTGAAGCCTAGATCATGATCCCCTGGTTCTGAAGGGTGGTCAGGCAGTTTGTTAAAAGAACAGGCAGCTCTGGAACGTCTTGAGGCATAGTTCGTTAGTCGTGACCAGGCTGCAGCTGAGGGAAGCAGAGCTCTGCTCAGGTTAATTAGCTTTCTCTGCTTTAGGAGAGCTTGTTTCTGAAACCCCCATATGGCAGTCACGGGAGCCTTCTTGTCCAGGTGAGTTTGAGGGCTTTCTAGAAGATAGCTTGTGCTTTTAGGAGCAGTTTTCTGCAGGGTTTCATGTAGTAATGAGCTGTCAATAGTCCTAACCTTCTCAGTTGGACCAGAAGCAGTCTGCAGGGTAGTTGAGCTGACTGTTCTTCCTAATGAAACAGCTGGTCCTATAGCTGAACAACAGGGGCAAGGTTTGCCTGGTGGTAATAGGCTTGGGATACACGCACACTTCCACCATCCAGGCTTAGGAGTAGAACAGTTCAAACATTCCTGGTAGACAGAAACATTTCTCTTGTAGCAGTTACTGCAGGCCCAATGTTTCTGATCTGCAAGCTGACAGGCTAGACAGTTCTGGTAGCTTGGGTAATTTAAGGTCTGACAGGAATTGCAGGTATAAAACCTTTGAGACTGAGGCATGTCGTGGTTTGAGAGAAAAAAAAAAGACTCACCAGGTTGACACAGAGTTCTCTCTTTCTCTCTGGAGGGTGGCTTTGGCATACTTTTAAGTTTGGGCAGTGATCTGGTGTAGTGGACACCACCTTCAGGAGTGACTCCAGGTGGAGAGAGACAGGGATAGCTGGAAGGTCTCTGATGATGGCTGGGAACAAAATCAAGGTCCAGGCAGGGTCAAGGCAGGCAGGCAGCAGGCAAACAGAGTCAAAGTTCAGGCAGGCAGGATCAAGGCAGGCGGCAGGCAACAGAATCAAAGTCCAGGCAGGGTCACAAGAACCTTATAGCAAGACAGAGAGCCCGAAGGCCACGCACACACGGTAAGGCAGGAGACCCGAAGGCCACACACACACAGCAAGGCAAGGCAAGGCAGGAGACCCGAAGGTCACGCACACACAGCAAGGCAAGGCAAGGCAGAAGGCCCGAAGGAAAATAGTAGGATAATTATGCATGTCTTTAAATATGTTTAGTACTTTATTGATCTGCTTCTGTAAATCTTGGATCTCCTACCATCCTATGATATATATATTCAGAGTTATATAATTTTACTTAGTAAGAAGTGACTTGCATAATGTTGTTTCCATTATTTCTGTATTTTTCTGAAGAACATTGATCAGATGTTTTGTTTGAAAATCATAATAAAAAAAAAAAAAAAGAATTCTCTGTGGTCCTCCATTTGAACCGATTAGAAGAGCGTCCTTAAAGGACCTAGCCTTTGAGTCTGTTTTCCTGGTGACTATCTGTTCCGCCAGAAGGATTTCGGAACTGCAGGTTTCGCCAAGTAGAGATCCTTTCTTAAGGATTTCAAGAGAATGGCATGTCCTTGCGTATGGTGCCTTCCTTTCTGCCTAAGGTGGTTTCATCTTTTCATCTTAACCAGACGGTGGAACTTCCAGTATCTTGGGATACTCCGATGGTACGGGAGTTGCACTTGTTGGATGTGCAGCGGATTCTTCGAGATACCTTAAGGTCACGAATCCATTTTGAAGATAATATCATCTTTTTGTCCTGTTTAGTGGAGCAAAGAAGGGAAATATGGCTTCCAAGGGCACGATTGCAAGATGGCTGAGAGAGATGACAAATACAGCTTACATCTGTAAGGGCCGGTCAATTCCGGAGGGGTTGCAGGCGCACTCTACTAGGGTGCAGACAACTTCCTGGGCAGAGTGTCAGTTAATATCTCCGCAGGAGATTTGTTGAGTAGTGACATGGTCTTCTCTACACAATTTCTCCAAACATTACCACCTGGATGTGCGGGCACCGGAGAAGGAAACTTTTGGGGAAGTATGCTGTGCGCAGGTCTTTCAGGTTCCCGCCCAGTTTAGGGGAACTTGGGTACATCTCACTTGTCTGGACTGATCTGGGGTATGAATAGGAAAGGAAAATTTGTTCTTACCTGATAATTTTCATTCCTATAGTACCACAGATCCATCCAAAGGACGATCCCCTTCAATCGAAAGACTTCCTTGATTCTGGTTGTGGTTGAGACAGTATATAGTCATGTGCAGAGTAATGAAAGTATACCAAGATATATATATTAGAGATGTGAATCGTGTGATCGATCGTCTTAACGATCGATTTCGGCTGGGGGGGGGGAGGGAATCGGATCGTCGCAGTTTTGTTTTTTTAAATATTGTGTAAATCGTAAATCGGGGGAGGGCGGGAAAACCGGCACACTAAAACAACCCTAAAACCCACCCCAACCCTTTAAAATAAATCCCCCACCCTCTCGAACCCCCCCAAAATATCTTAAATTACCTGGGGTCTAGTGGGGGGGTCCCGGTGTGATCTTCCATTCTCGGGCACACTAAAACAACCATAAAACCCACCCCGACTCTTTAAAATAAATCCCCCACCCTCCCGAACCCCCCCAAAATGTCTTAAATTACCTGGGGTCCAGTGGGGGGGTCCCGGTGTGATGTTCCACTCTCGGGCCACGAGTTGATAGAAATGGCGCCGGCGCTACCTTTGCCCCAGGGGGGTTCAGGAGGGAGGTTGCACCAGCTTCGGCAACTGGGATATTTCATTGAAGCGCTATCGGTGACTGCTGTTTCTCTACAGAGTACAGGATCATTCACACTTTTCCTTGTATGGATGGCTGCATAACCACAGTCAGTCCACGCAAGGAGCTCTAACTTCTTCATGACTCACTATAAAATTACTGCCTGGGATTACTGTCACTGCCATAAATCCCTTATAAAACACTTCTGGACACCACAGTCACAATGCCCTTCCTGTCCAGCAACCGCGCAGACATTCTAATAAATTCCTACATGTCCCTGCACGCATATTCCATAACCTCAGCTCCTCAATTCTTCATTGTCGGGCCATGGGGTTTTTTCACTATGCACTTTCCTCATAGATCCCAAACTCCTATGGGTTAGATTCAGTGAAATTCCATTATCGGTGGGTCTAAGCTGTTCAACCACTTTCGTCCCTCATCCATATTGCAGATCTAGAACCAAAACCTAGTCTGGTCCTGCTCATGCTCGCATTTACTCAAGGTTGTAAAGTTTGACCTAAAATCTTCTCAACCCAATATGTGTATATTCTGCTCCAGGCACAGTTTCACATGAACTTCCTGGAGCTTGTAGCCATGAGTTATACCCTTATGCCTTCCAATACTGCCTCTGCAACAAATCTTTGTGCATACAGACAGACAGCATAGGGACAATGTGCTTTCCAACACACAAGCATGCACAACCTCTTAGCTGCTCTGCAAGGAAGCTGCACAGCTCTACCCTTGGCCCTTGCTCACTCCATGCATCCTCGGGCCACTTATCTAAGAGACTTACCGAACGCAATAGCAGACCTTCTCCATATAGGATTCCATCCTCTCGAATGGTCTCGAACTACATGTGTAACGAGAAAAATCTTCTAGCGCTGAGGTCAACCAACCTTGCCCTCTGCTTCCGAATCAAACCATATGGTGCACAGATTCTACTCCCTACACATGTTTCCAATGCGTTCCCATAGATGCCTCTCTTCCATCAAGGGCCTCTTAAATGTGTCTCTTCTGCTGCCTCTCATAGCCAGCACTCTTCTAATGCTGAACCGGGACAGGGTTCACTGTTCCTCAGACCCACGTCCTGGCCGAGACCAGTATGCTTCCCATACTTCTCAATCAATCACACCAGTAACCAATTCGCCTTCTCACAAGTCAGTCTCAAATCATAGACTCACTGATGTTCTTAGGTACTGGTGGCATCACAAAACCTTCCATACATAAATCCTACCATTCAAAATGGCATGATTTACCACATGACGCATACAGAAGGGTATTACCCTTTTTCCACACCACACTTTTCTCTTGCTCCCTCGGATTCTGCTCCCCAGACATCCTCCACATAAGTACACCTGTGTTCCAATTGGTGTATCGTTTGGGAGTGGGGATACCTGATTAACGGTAAACCCCTTCTGAGTCAGCTTACCATGGTTTATCCACTGATCAAGCCACCTCTATTTTCACTAGTCACGGAATGGAACCTATATCTCATGCTTATAAGTCTCATACGTTCTCCGTTCGCAGCTTTCCATTCCTCTCATTTCACAGATTGGCATGGGAAATTCTTTCCCTTATAAACGTCACTTCTGCCAACAGGGTCAGTGAGTTACACACCTTGTTACATACTCATCCGACCCTGCGTTCCTCCGTGACTGAGTGGTTTTACGTATTCAACTTCATATCCTTCTTAAGGTAGACGTTGCATCTCACCTTACTCAGAATATACTCTGCCCATTTTTCCAACACCTCTCTCTCACCAAAGCGAGAGGGTTTTTTCCACTCGTTGGACTGTAATAATGCACTTGCATTCTATCTAGATCATACTTCACTCCATAGGAATTCCACGTAACTCTTTCCTTCTGTGGCAAGAGACAATTTGCGAGTTCCAGTGGGCAAACAGACCTATTCCTCCTAATTGACGGTCTGTATCTCTTTTCTACCAACAAGCAGGCATTTCACTACAACACTGTGTGTAACCACATTCTGTTGCATCCATCCCAGCCTCAATAGCTTCCCTTTGGCCGGTACTGCTTGTACATATTTATCAGGCTGCAACCTGGAGCTCTCTCCATACTTTCGCAGCCATTATTGCTTAGATACGACTAGTCGGCATGCTTCATGTTTGGCCAGTCCATCTACTCCTATTCTTTTGGTTTAACTACCCAACATCCTTCCACCAACCCGTTAAGGGTTTCAGGATGCCCTCCGTTCCAAATTCCACCCCCGTCATCGTGCCTTTCACGCATCTTGGGTGCATTTGGTGCACTCTCGGGCATCCTCAGCTTGGTACTCATCCATATGTGAGGACTACCATCCTGCTTGTCCTGTGAGAAAGCAAATGTTGCTTACCTGTAACAGGTGTTCTCACAGGACAGCAGGATGTTAGTCCTCACGAAACCCACCCGCCACCCTGCAGAGTTGGGTCAGTATACGTTTTTACTTTTATTTTAGTTTCGCTTGCGCTTTTAGCTATAAGATGAGACTAAGGGAGACACCTGTGGTTCACAGGGATAATTGTAGGCTGAGCATGCTCAGTGCACTCAGTGTGCCAGTGTCAGTCAAAGCTTTATAGAAACTTTGATAGAAAAGTTTTCTGTACAGGGCTCCATCCTGTGATGTCACCCATATGTGAGGACTAACATCCTGCTGTCCTGTGAGAACACCTGTTACAGGTAAGCAACATTTGCTTTCTCTCCAATTAGTTTTAAATATGCTACTTGCTAACTTCATAGAGTGCCACCTAGTCTTTCTATTATCCGAGAAAGTAAATAACCGAGTCACATTTACCTGTTCTAGACTTCTCATGATTTTAAAGACCTCTATAATATCCCCCCCTCATCCATCTCTTCTCCAAGCTGAACAGCCCTAACCTCTTTAGCCTTTCCTCTTAGGGGAGCTGTTCCATCCCCTTTATCATTTTGGTCACCCATCTCTGTACCCTCTCCACTGCAACTATATCTTTTTTGAGATGCGGCGACCAGAATTGTACACAGTACTCAAGGTGTGGTCTCACCATGGAGTGATACAGAGGCACTATGACATTTTCCATTTTATTCACCATTCCCTTCCTAATAATTCCTAACATTCTATTTGCTTTTTTGAAGGCTGTAGCACACTGAGCTGACGATTTCAATGTATTATCCACTATGACGCCTAGATCTTTTTCCTGGGTGGTAGCTCCTAATGTGGAACCTAATATCATTTAACTGCAGCATGGGTTATTTTTCCTTATATGCATCATTTTGCAGTTGCCCACATTTGCACTTGTTCTTTTCATCTGCTATTTGGATGTCCAATCTTCCTGTCTTGCAAGGTTCTCCTGTAATTTATCACAATCCACTTGTGATTTAACTATTAGGGATGTGAATCGTTTATCTGATGATTGAAAATATCGTCCGATATTTTCAATATTGTCAGATATTGGGGGGTCCCCGATAGCGATAGGAAACCCCACGATTAATTTAGTGGGTTTTCTTATCGTTATGGGGGGGGGGGGGGGCGGGAAGAAAGGACACAACCTAAAACACAACCTGACCCTTTAAAATGAGTTTGTTAGTATCCCCCACCCTCCGGACCCCCCCCCAAAAAATGTTTAAATAGATGGTGGTCCAGCGGGGTCCCGGGAGCATTCTCCCGCGCTCGGGCTGTCAGCTGCCACTAATCAAAATGGCGCCTATGGCCCTTTGCTCTTACCATGTGACAGGGGCTATCGGTGCCATTGGTCGGCCCCTGTCACATGATAGTTGCACTGGATGGCCCGCGCCATTTTTAAAGATGGCGCCAGCCGTCCATTGCTCCTACCATGTGACAGGGACCGGCCAATGGCACGGATACCCTGTCACATGCTAAGGGCAAAGGGCCATCAGCACCATTTTGTTTACTGGCAGCCGATGGCCCGAGCGCAGGAGAATGCTCCCGGGACCCCCGCTGGACCACCAGGTATTTCAAAATTTTTGGGAGGGGTCTGGAGGGGGGGGTCTGGAGGGTGGGGGGATACTAACAAACTGATTTTAAAGAGTCGGCTGTATTTTTTGGTTATCGGCTTGGGCGCAGCCGCTAAAAAAAACCCGATCGGACTGCAAGATAAAAATTTCACGATGTGAATCGGAACCGGAATCCGAACTGATACCGGTTCTGATTCACATCTCTATTAACTATTCTCACAGGACAAGCAGGATGGTAGTCCTCACATATGGGTGACATCACAGGATGGAGCCCAATCACGGAACACTTTTGTCAAAATTTCTAGAACTTTGACTGGCACCTACTGGGCATGCCCAGCAGGTCACTAAACCTGCAGCCAGCAGGGGTCCCCCTTCGGTCTTTTTTTTTTCCACACAGCAGTAGCCACGTGGGTTAAGGAGCTCCACAGAGATTCCTGACAGGAATTTTCCTCATGGAATTACTAAAAACTTTCATAGCCCATAGGGGTCCCCCTCTCGAATTTTTCATTCCGCGGTACTCCAGTAAGTGTTTACCCGTTTTTGGTCGATTCCTGTCGAGTTTGACCCTTGTGGCCTACTGGCCGTCGACCGTACCATGCTCAATTTTTCAAAGGCCATGGCGTCGGGGTTCTGTCGGTGCCCAGACTGTACTCGCACCATGTCTATAACAGACCTTTATAAAGTCTGTGTAATGTGCCTTGGGTGCAAGCATGATGTCCTGACTTGCACCAAATGTGCCTTAATGACACCAAAAGGCCGCAAAGCCAGAATGGAGAAAATGGAACTTCTCTTTCATTCCCAAATTCCAACGCCGTCTATTGCAGCGACGTTGTCCGAACCGACGCCGTCTACTTTGCTTCAGCATCAGGCACCAGCCGGTGACCGTCCGGCATCGACGACTTCCCGGCCATCAACTACCTCTACTCCCCTCAGGACCAAGGGGATCATAGAGAGAAACATCGGCATCGACACCGAAAGCCTCAGACCATTGATGAAGGAAAATCATCGACTTCGCCATCGTCCGAGCCGCCATCGAAGAAACCCCGTCCAGAAAAGGCATTGACCCTTTCTGGGCCGGGTCACCGAGGCAACCCTCACCCGGATGGGTATCGGGAGCCGCGACTCCGCCTTTAACGGTGGTCCCTCCGGCTATACCTCTGCCTCCTTCTCCCCTTCCGGAGCCGGGGCTGCTTGTTCCAGGTCTCCGTGAAGAGCTGGACTTGATGGTTCAGGAGGCCATCGATAAGGCGATGCACAGATTCCAAGTTCCCCCGGTGCCAAAACCGGTGCCGCTTGTGGAACCGACCACCAATCCCATTCCGGCAGCATTGGCACCGCTTTCGAGGATGGAATCACCTATAGCCGCTTTTCCACCGATGGATCCCGGATTCCGGATTGCTCCGGTGCCTTCTCCACTTACTCTTTCATCGGGAGGAGAAACACCGTTCCATATTCCTTCATCGGGAGTCCTGCCGATGCCTCAGCCATCGATGCCAATCCGGCCATCGGCGCCACCGATCCATCCATTGATGCCCTTGATGCCTGCACCGGTGCCCTCGATGCCTTCGTCGGTGCCTCCAGTACTTCCCTCGATGCCTTCAGAGCCTAGACCAGGACCTTCAGGAATACCATTGTCCCATCCTTCTCAGGTTCCTAGAGGGACAGGTGCTGATCCCTATGACACCTGGACTGACGATTCATCTCAAGACACCGATGATTTACCATCTCCTCCTTCTCTTACTGAAAGCAGGAAGCGTTCTCCTCCAGAGGACTTGTCCTTCATAAATTTTGTGAAAGAAGTGTCTGAGTTGGTTCCCTTCCAATTACAGACTGAGCAAGATGACAGGCACCAAATGATGGAGCTGTTACAATTCCTGGATGCTCCCAAGGAAATAACCTCATCCCTATTCATCAGATTCTTTTGGATCTTCTCAAAAAGAACTGGGAACACCCTGGTTCGGTAGCTCCAGTCAACCGAAAGGCAGATACCACTTACTTGGTCCAGTCAGCCCCAGTGTTCCAGAAACTCAGCTAGATCACCAATCTGTGGTTGTAGAATCTGCCCAAAAGAGGGCATGACACTCAAACCCCACTCTTTCTTCCAGGGATCAATGCTCATCTCCAAACAGCCATTCAGGAAGAATACTAAAAAGTCATTCTTCCGTCCAAAGAAGTCCTATCCACCACCGTCTAGAAGTCGTTCCACGAGACCTTTCCAGAAGGCTCAGTCTCGTCAACCTCGGAAACAAAAGCCGCAAGCAGCTCCTCAGCCGGGCCCTGCTTCCGGCTTTTGACTCCTGCATAGAGAGCAGCAGCCAGCTTCTACTGCCTCAGATACCAGTGGGAGGTCGATTGTGCCATTTGAACAACAGATGGCACACAATCACCTCAGACCAGTGGGTCCTTGCCATAATCTCTCAAGGTTATCACCTGAACTTTCTCTCCATCCCACTGGATTCCCCTCCTCGGCTGACGTGGGGAACATCTGACCACTCACCACTCCTGGAACAGGAGGTTTCCCTCTTCCTCCAGTCCAGAGCAATAGAACCAGTGCCCTACTCCCAACAAGGCCTAGGATTCTATTCCCGGTACTTTCTAATTCCCAAAAAATCAGGCGGCGTTCGTCCAATTCTGGACCTACGTGCCCTCACAAGTACCTCCAACGAGAAAAGTTCAAGATGGTAACCTTGGGTTCCCTCCTTACTCTTCTGCAAAGAGGAGACTAGCTCTGCTCTCTAGACCTCCAGGACGCGTACACACACATTGTGATAACTCCATCTCATCACAGATTTCTAAGATTTCTGGTAGGCCCCAGGCACTATCAGTACTGAGTGCTACCATTCGGCCTGGCATCTGTACCATGAGTCTTCACCAAGTGCCTCGTAGTAGTAGCAGCCTTCCTCAGGACTCAAGGTGTTTACGTCTACCCCTATCTCGACAATTGGTTGATCAGGGCTCCCACTCAGCAAGCTGCTCTGTCGTCCCTACATCTCAGCTTACACACTCTGATTTCGCTAGGATTTTTCGTCAACTACGCAAAATCCTGCTTAGTCCCATCTCAAACATTTTCCTTCATAGGGGCAGACAATGTCACGGGCCGACGTCGCCCGTATGACATAGTGAGAGCAAAGGTAGCACCGGCGCCATTTTGAATATTGGCAATACGGCCCGCGTGCAGGAGGTTGCTCCCGGACCCCCGCTGGACTTTTGGCAAGTCTTGTGGGGGTCAGGAGGCCCCCCCAAGCTGACCAAAATTCCCTGGGGGTCCAGCGGGGGTCCGGGAGCGATCTCCTGCACTCGTGACGTCGGGAGCCAGGAACCAAAATGGCACCGGCGCTAACTTTGCCCTGTCATATGATAAGGGAAAAGGGCCACCGGCGCCATTTCTATTAACGCAGCCATGGCCAGAGAGCAGGAGATCGCGCCTGGACCCCCCCACTGGCCCCAGGTAATTTAAAACATTTTGGGGGGGTTCGGGAGGGTGGGGGATTTGTTTTAAAGGGTCGGGGTGGGTTTTAGGGTTGTTTTGGTGTGCCGGTTTTCCCGCCCTCCCCCCTCCCCCTATAAAACGATTTTTTAACCAAAAAAACTAAGACGATCATATTCCCCCCCCCCCCCCGCCAAAATCGATTGTTAAGACGATCGATCACACGATTCACATCCCGAATGTCTTTAGACTTCTCTTGAATGTTTTGGGGTCTCTCTGTAATCTGATCTCCAAAGGCATTGTGTTCCAGAGTGTGGGTCCTGCTAAAGACAATGCCCTTTCTCTTACCTGGGTTAGTCTCGCTGTCTTGACCGAGGGAATGGTTAAGAGAGCTTTGTTTGCTGAACAAAGGTTCCTGTGAGGTACGTGTAGCCGCCGTAGTGCAGTGTTTAGCCAGTCCGCTTTTTCATCATGTATTAGTTTATGTATGGTGCATAGTGCTTTGTATTTTATTCTTTGTTCTATGGCTAGCCAGTGAAGTTCGGCCAGAGTTTCAGTTATATGGTCTCTTCTTCTTTTTCCAGTTAGTATTCTCACTGCTGTGTTTTGTAGAATTTGAAGTGGTCTTATTGTTGTATTTGGGAGTCCTAGAAAAAGTGCATTACAGTAATCGGTACTGGCGAAAACTAGTGCCTGAAGCACTGTTCTGAAATCTGCAGGAGTTAGTAACGGTTTAAGTTTTCTGAAGATCATGAGTTTAGTATAGCCTTCTTTTACTTTTAGCGATATGTGTTGTTTTAGATTAATTTTGGGGTCCATTATTATTCCAAGGTTCCTTACTTTTTCCGCTAGTTCTATTTTCTGGTTGTTTTTGAGTACAATTGGGGTTTGAATGATTTTGATATTTTTTCTAAGTGTAGAAATTCCATTTTTTCAATATTGATCACTAGTTCCATTCGGTTTAATAGTTGTTTTATGATGTCTAGGTACATGTTAGCTAGGTTTAATGTTTTTTCTATTGTGTCGTCGATTGATAGAATTAATTGAATATTATCTGCATAGATGTAATGTATGATTCCTAATCCTGCTAGTAGATGGCATAATGGAAGCATGTATATGTTAAAAAGGGTTGCGGACAAGGCTGATCCCTGCAGTACACCTGTTTCAAGATTGAATTTGTCTGATAGTGTGTTGTTGATCTGAACTTGAAAGAACCTATTTTTTAGATATGAGCTGAACCAGTTTATTGTTTCATTTGTAGTCCAATCTCTTCTAGTCTTTTTAGTAGAATTTTATGGTTTACTGTGTCAAAGGCTGCTGATAAGTCTAACATTATTAGAATGTATTGTTTTCTACTATCAAAACCTCTTAGGATGTTGTCTATAAGTGAGAGGAGTAGTGTTTCGGTACTGTAGTGTTTGCGAAATCCATGTTGTGACAGATATAGTAAGTTATTGTTATCAAGGTGTTCCGCTAGTTGATTCTGTCCCGTTTTTTCTATTAATTTGGCTAATAAGGGTAGATTTGAGACTGGACAGTAGTTGTTTAGGATCAAGGGGTCACTGTTTTTTTTCTTTATGATTGGTTTTATAATTGCTCTTTTTAGTATATCTGGAATTGTTCCTTCTTTTAGGGATAGGTTTATAATCTTAGCTAAGGTTGGGGAGACTGTGTTGGCTGCTTTTTTATGTCAAATGTTGGTATTGTGTCGATTTTGTGTGGAGCCGGGTTTAGATTTTAGCTCTGATATTTCAGTGAATGAAGACCATTGAGTAACGTCTTTTTTTTTGCAATTTAATTTCTTGTTTGGTGTTGTTTGGAAGCTTGGATCTCGTTTCATTTTCATTTCGTTTCCCCTCCCTTCCTTTCGTTTCCCATCTGTTCCCTAGCTTTCGGACTCACTTTGTCACTTCTCTACCCTCTTCCCTTCCTCCCATATTATTAGTAAAGTTCCACGGCAACAGTTTTATTTTTATTTACTTTAGTAAACACGTGTTTATTTCTAGCCGGAATTCGTTCCAGCTATTAAGTAATTTTATGTACTTTTAATTTTATTTATTTATTACCTTTTTATTCTTTTATTTTAGTATTTTCTTCAATGTAAGCCACTTTGACAAAAAACTAATTTATAAAGTGGTATATAAATTCTTTTAAATAAATAAATAAAAATAAATAAAGTTTGTAATTTTGTCGCTGAATGTTGCATTTTGATTCTGGTAGACTTAGGGGTGATTCTTGTTTGTCATTGGTGAGATTTGCTACTATGGAGAATAAGGTTCTTGGGTTGTTAGTGAACTTCTCAATTTTGCTGCTGTAGTATTCTTTTTTAATGGTCAGGATTAAATTTTTGTAAAAGGCAAGATGTTTTCTGAATTTGGTTAGGGTTTCGGTTGTTTTGAGCTTTCTCCATTTTTCTCTATTTTCCTGAGAGTTCTTTTTGCATCTTTTAGTTTTTTGTTGTGCCAGGGATTAACTTGTTTCGCTTCTTTTTTTACACATTACTTTGATGGGGTTTATTTCATGTGCTGTCCTTTTGGTTGAGTCGAACCATGCTTCTGTTGCGGAGCTGCAGTTATTGTAGTCAATATTTGTGAGATTTTCCTCTAGTTTGTCTTTTAGTTTTTCAATATTATAGGGTGGATGGTACTTGAATTTTTAAACAAACAATGTCCACACCTGTTGTATCCTTTTAACCTCTGCTGCTACACCATTCAGTTTTTTTCTAACTATTTTCCTCATTTTTTCAAAGTTTCCCTTTTGAAAGTGTAGTGTTAGAGCTGTAGATTTACATATTGCCTCTCTTCCAGTCATTAGTTCAAATTTGATCATGTTGTGATCACTATTGCTTAGTGGCCCCACCACCGTTACTTCTCTCAGCAAATCCTGCGTTCCACTAAGAATTAAATCTAAAATAGTTCCCTCTCTTGTTGGTTCCTGAACCAATTGCTCCATGAAGCAGTCGTTTATTCCATCCAGTCAATATTGGGGTAATTGAAATATCCCATTATTATTGCACTGCCAAATTGGTTATCTTCCCTGATTTCTCTTAGCATTTCATCATCTGTCTGATCATTTTGGCCAGGTGGACGTTAGTATACCCCTGTCACTATACACTTACCCAACACATATGGGATTTCTACCCATATAGATTCTACTGAGCATTTAGTCTCTTGTATGATCTTTAGCCTGTTGGACTCTATTAGGGATGTGCATTCATTTTCAACGAATGTGCAATCTGCAACACATAAGTCCCTGTTCATTTGATTCGTGAGTTCGCGAAACGCATGGCGATCTCCCACGAATAAAACATATCATATTAGTTTCATTCTTTTGGTTCGCAGTGATTTCTTAGCAGCCATTTGAAATAGGAGAAGGCCATGTGGGAGTATCCATAGCAAAAACCAGCCCTTTCCTGTGAGTCATAAGTGACCTCACAGCCCTGTCATAGAGTGGGTCAGACAGGTTGGCAAGAAGACGAGAATGCAACCTATCAGAGCTAAGCATTTTTCTAATGCTGCCAATCGCTGCTCTCACTCAGTGCTCTGTGACGCTGTTCCTGATGACGCTGTACTATTTATACCTTAAGCACATGGCTTGCCACGCTCTTTCTTTGCGTGGGTTGTCCGGAGAAGTGGCTTTACTCATAGCTAGTCTGAGTGTCTCAAATCTGTATTCAGTTGCTAGTTACTTTGATAGAATTTTCCTTTGAAAAAGATATTTGTTCGTTTTTGCTGCAGTGCCAGCCAGGCTTTTTTTGACAGCACTTTTTTTTATTGAACTCAGATGGTCTCTCCACTAAGACAAGCTGCCAGCAGTGACATTTTGCTGCTTATCTTACCTCCCTGTGGTAGGTTGGTGCAGGCACAGGCAGGGTGTGGGTGGGAGATAGTGTGAGTTGGTATTTTCAAACAAGAAGCAGCATCACTAGTAATTGTGCTTGCTCAGGCTTCCAGTCAAGTCTTTTCTCTGTTGTTTCATTTTTTTGTGCACACAGAGCAGTCTCAGTTGTAGTGTACATCAAGGCACTGCACTGCATCTGTGGGCAGTTTTCCAGATTCACATATATTGGGACAGCAGTGCTCTTTTAAGCCAAATCCCCAGTAGGCCTCTTTTGTAGTTACAAGTTTGGTGTGCGCACATACAGCGGTCTCAGTTGTAATGTACATCAAGGCACTGCACCGAGCGTCTGTGGGCAGTTTTCCAGACTCATATATATTGGGACAGCAGTGCTCTTTTAAGCCAGATCCCATTAGGTACACCTGGGGGAATTCTGCGCAAAAAAAATTAAAATTCTGCGCAGAAAAACTGAAAATTCTGCAAAATTCTGCAAACTTTATATTGGTCAAAATAACACAATTTACATGACAGTCTTTAAGTAACAACATTTTAAATTATTACAGAAAAAGGTTGTTACTTAAAGTTGCAGAATTTTAAATATTTTGAACAGAATTTCCCTAGAAATTCACTGTAAGAGTGTCCCTTCCACTCGCTCTCCCTATAGACTCCCTCTCTCTGAAACCCACACTCAAGCATCCCCCCAGCCCCCATCTTTTACCTCCCATGCTCTCTCTCACCCTCCTGATCTCTGTCACCCTCCCCTCCCCCCCACCCCTCCCCTCACAGAGGCTCCCTCTCTGAAACCCACAAGCATCCCCCCCACTCCCCCTCTTACCAACCAAGCTCTCTCTCACTCTCCCCCATACCCCCTCTCCTCTCTCACACACACATTCTCTCTCACAGGCATCCCCTTCCCCTCATGTAGGCTCCCTCTCTCTGAAATCCACACTCAAGCATCCCACCCACCTCTCTTACCTCCCAAGCTCTCTCTCACACCCCTCCTGCTCTCTCTCACCCTCCCCACCCCCCTTACCAACCATGCTCTCTGTCACCATCCCCTCTCTCACACATACATTCTCTCTCACCTGCATGCCACGGGATGCGCTCCATTCGCGGCAAAGATGAAGGCCCGGGTGCGCCATTCGTGGCAACCGGGGGCCTTCCCTTTTTGCCACAAATGGCGCGCCGGACCTTCATCTTTGCTGCGAATGGAGCGCATCCCATGTGCCGCGGGACGCGCTCCGTTCGCGGAGGAAGATGAAGGCCTGGCATGCCGTTCACGGCACATGGGGGCCTTCCCTTTTCACCGCGAACGGCACGCCCATGCCTTCATCTTTGCCGCGAACGGAGCGCGTCCCGTTGTGCCGCGGGACGCGCTCGTTCGCGGTATGCTAGGGTCTCCTCTGCTATTTTCTGCTGTGATGAGATTGCCCCCACCTCTCGCAATCGTCGCTGTCCATGTGCTTCCGGTTTTGGAGGGAGGAAATCGACGAGGCGACGGTGTAGGTGGAAATCTGCGGGAGGAGGGCAACGAGGGAGGAAATCTGTGAGGGTGAGAGAGAAAATCTGCGGGAAGGGGAATTCTGCGCAAATTCTGCATTCCACAGTAGTGCAGAATTCCCCCAGGAGTATCAGTAGACCTCTTTTGTAGTTTACAAGTTTGGTGTGTGCTACATACAGCGGTCTCAGTTGTAATGTACATCAAGCACTGCACCGTGCATCTGTGGACAGTTTTCCAGACTCACATATATTGGGACAGCAGTGCTCTTTTAAGCCAAATCCCCAGTAGGCCTCTTTTGTAGTTACAAGTTTGGTGTGTGCACATACAGTGATGTACACTGCAATTGAGACCAAAGCACTGCACCATGCATCTGTGGGCAGTTTTCCAGACTCACATATATTGGGACAGAGTTGTTCATTCACCAATAAAGAAATAATTCTTTTAATTGAAATCCCTAGTAGGCAGTGACATTAAATCCATGATGTCAGGGAAAGGTAGACATGGTCGAGTGATTGGGATTGGCAGAGGAGGCACTTCAAAAGGCAGTGCCAATCCCCCATTAAAGTTAAAAAGGGAGCTGTTCCAATCTAAAATCTCTGGAGGGGCAGGCAGTTCCATCTGGAAAAAACTTAAATTTAAAGATGATGCACCACCTGTTACTGACCCTGTAGTTTTGGAAGTGAGGGAAGGGGAGGCTGAGTCATGCAAGACAAAGGGCGAGACCCAAAAGCAGTAGTGCGACAGCAGACTCGACTTAGCGTTGAAAATGTAGCGCAGGCACTGTTTGCTTCTGATTCCGATGAAGAATCATCTTGTGTGGGATTCTCATCATCAGAAATGGATGAAGTAATAGCTGAAGAAGGTTTAAGACGTTTAGTTAGTTCTGTCTTAGCCTCCACTTCAGTGCTGCAGGGGAGAGATGAAACTGATGATGAGGAGGAGGAAGAGCAGTCAGCGCAGGCACAGAGTGTGACTGATTCCCCTGCATTGCTTCTCAGGATGCACCCACTACTTCAACTCCAGTGCTAGCATCCACCCCAAAGGCTATAGAGAAGGGATCATGGAAGAAATCTGTGATCTGGAGGCTACTTTAAAGTGATGGAGGACCCGTGTTTTGCTCAGTGTAATTACTGTGCCAGGGCTATTAGCAGAGGCAAGCAAATGGGAAATCTAACTAATTTCAGCATGATGCATCATATGCAGAAGCAACACCCCAACAGTACTGACATCTGGGGATGGTGGCAGTACCAGTCAGCGGGACCCATTTTTCCAGGCAGCATAAAGTGGTTGAAAAGGAGCAGTGTCACCCCACACCCCTCAGCCCCTTCTAGAAGTCAGGTGGCAGGCCAGTAGCCTCCTGCCATGTGTCAGAAGTGACAACCCACCATGGAGGAAATGGGTGGTTCGGTAATGCTATCCCAGGGAAGAAGGCAAGCAGCCTCAAAAGTTGTAACCAGGAGCATCGGGGAAATGATTGCCCTTGATGACCAGCCCTTGCAGGTAGTGGAGAATGTGGGTTTCAAGCATTTGCTGAAGGTCTTAGTTTCAAATTACAAAGTCCCCTCCAGAACCACATTTAGCAGAAAGGTTGTTTGGTTCCTTAGAGGAGTGAAGCATGTCAAGCCACTGGTGCGCAGTTTGTCCCTCCTAGAGCATAAACTTGGTACTCCGGATCCTGGGAGGTCTGCCTTTCGAACCCTTAAAGAGGGCCACTTTCAAAGACCTCACTTTGTGTTTCTAGTGTCTATCTGTTCTGCCCGTCGGATCTCTGAGCTACAAGCCCTGTCGTGCAGGGAGCCCTTTCTCCGTATTACGGATTCGGGAGTCACATTGTCCACGGTACCTTCCTTTTTGCCGAAGGTGGTCTCTGCTTTTCATTTGAATCAGTCGGTGGAGCTTCCATCTTTTTTCTGACGAGGATTCCCCGCAACTCCGGCAGCTCGATGTTAAGCACGTGCTCATGCGCTTACCCATGTTTAATGTTTAATGTTTAATGCCTTACCCTTGTTTAATGTTCAATGTTTAATGTTTAATATAACGCCTTACCAGCGACAGTTTTGTTCTATGGAAACCGACCTGATTTGATATTTTATATCGAGAATGTCGGTATATAAAAACCCTAAATAAATAAATAAATAAATAAATAAGGTCATCCCCAGCCTGTACAATCAGTGTCGTAGTCGCATCCAAGCGCTGCTAGCTAAGACACAGGGGAGTGTGCATTTGACCTGTGGTATCTGGACCTCCATGAATGCTGCACACACTGGTGGGACCTGGCTGAGGCAGGGGCAGGCAGCAGCTCTATTAGTGAACAAGTATCAGGGTGGAGGTGGGCTTTACTGCATACCCACCTGACAGACGAGGCCCATACCTCAGCCAATATTCTAGCATGCATCAGACAGATGCTGGCAGGCTGGCAGCTACACCAGTGAGACAGGAATATTAAGGCAGGGTTCTTTGTGACAGACAATGGTGCAAACATGGTAAAGGCAATATGCAATGGGCACTTTCAGAAGTCCCGATGTTTTGCACACACTCTACACCTGGTAGTGAAGTCAGCTCTGAGGTTGGAGTCCAATCACCAAGAGAATGAATACCTGCATACGTTAATACACAAGTGCAGGAACATAGTAGCGCACTTCCACAGAAGTGTGAAGGCGGGGCAGGTTCTCTGACAAAAGCAGACTGATTTAGAGATGCCTCACAAGCATCTCAATCAAGACATTGGCACCCGGTGGAATTCCACCTATATGATGCTGCAGAGGTTAGTGGAGCAGCAGACACCCCTTCATGACCTTTCTTTGGAAATAGAGATAGTTATGCATCATGATTGGTTAGTCATGAGTCAGCTGGTAAAAATCCTGCAGCCCTTCAAGGATGCCATGGAGGAGCTGAGTTCCAGAAGTGCCACCTTGGCTGACATCATCCCTATAATTAATATTCTGGAGGAAAATTTGGAGGGCTTTAAATAGGAAGAGGGAATGACAGCAGAAGTGCTGCATTGTCTGGACATTTTGCAGAAGCAGGTGCAATAGAGATTAAGACCTTTAACAAAAGACCACACATACATGCTTGCCACAGTCTGTGATCCCCGTATGAAAGGGAAACTCGACCTACAGTCCGATTGACTCACATTTGTGAAGGACCTGCTGTTAGTAAAAGTCCTTGAACAGGAGCACCATAGGCAGAGACAGATTAGACATGAAGTAGAGGAGGAAACAGTGGGCACTTCAGACAGTAGTGCTAGCCCAAGCAGGAGCAGCACTCTGTTAGCGACAGCTAGTACTTCCTCCTCCACTTCAGTATGCCAAAGCCATGTTGCCCATAAACAAGCATCTGTTCTGGAACGGACTAGAGAGAAAGCAGCTGGCAAGAAGGACTCTCAGCCCATCCAAGCAAAGGAGACACCAGCACAAATGTCAGTGACAGGCCCCAAATACTGGAATGAAATGTCAATCGCAGGCCCCAAATACTGGAATGAAATGCCCACCAACCTGAGATTACAGCAAGACAAGAAGAAATTTAGGAAAGATTTGAAAACATAGTTATTCCATCAAGCATTGATATGGAATAAATGGCAGGGTTTCCGCGAAAGTAAGCAGAATCTTTTGAAGGGCAGCATCTTTTTTAATCTTTTAATCTTTTATTCTACTTTTAATTATCTTAAACTATATTGTAAGTTATAATTTTATACTTTTAGGCTTTTATTTCATACTTAGATGGCATTTTTTAGAAGTTTTTACTGCCGTTAGTGAATTTTATATTTATGAGAATATTGTAATTTTCCTTTCTCCCTATGCTAATGTGATGTAGAAATTGTGAACCGTAGAGATGGACTTTGTCTAATCAACGGTATATAAAAACTGTTTAAATAAATAAATCAATAAATAAATAAATAAATCTCACAGAGCCCATAGAGGACATGCAGGCAGATCTGCTGGCATATTGGGCACACAAGTCCACTGCTGGCCACACCTAGCCAAAGTGGCTCAGCAATATCTGTCATGTCAACCAACCAGTGTGCCCAGTGAACATGTATTTTCAATGACAGGGGATATCATGAGCCCTCACTGCTCAAGGCTGGCACCAGAGTTGATGGAAATGCTAGTGCTTTTGAAAATAAACATGCCTTTGCTTGGGTTTCCAAATTTTCCCTGTGAATGGCAAGATGAATAAAAGCAATTTAAAGCCTTGCAGCAGCTTAAACTGCCTCATATGCTCCAGATAATATCAGCACATGTACCTGACCTCAACCGCTATGCCTGTCTGTCCACTGTCCAGCCCTTATGTCACTACAAGGGCCTGACCTCAAACACTGTGCCTGACCATCCAGCCCTTAATTCACTACAAGGGCCTGACCTCAAACACTGTGCCTGTCTGAGTTTAGTTCTAGTATTTCTAATTTCAGTTTCATGTATTTGTGCATCACTTCTTTACAGAATATTCTTTTTCCTGTTTTGCAACATTTGGAATGTAAGAACATAAAAAGCTGACTTAAGATGTTTGGAGCTTGCATATTTCATATGCTCAATAGTTTCCATGATCTTCATAATATGCTCCATTTTCCCTAAATCTTTCTTAGGTGCCAACATTAATGTTTCTAGTACTATAAAAAACTGGTGGTAGTTGCACTCTAGTTCATCCTCTGTGTATCTCATAGTTTACAGAGGCACTGTGTAGGGTACAAAGTCAACATATGTTGATATTGTAGATTTGGACTTGAGTAGCAGTTTTCTTATTTCTGAGAGCTCTTCAAGTTCCTTTGTCATCAGCTGAAGTGCATAAGCAGTTAATAGCTTCTGGGTATTCACTAGATGCTAACGGAACCACCACACTTTCGGGGCAAACCATTCCAGGGAGCCCTTTCCTGTGCAAAGGAAAGGGAACTCTCCCTGGGTGTAGCCAGCCTATCTCTTAGTACCTGCCGAACCATGTTGAACCAGAACCGCTGTTCACATGGAAATCTCCTCCACATTGATTTGCCACGCTTTGAAGGCTAGTGCCCCACTCAAGGGGCCAACCCATTCTAGGGAGCCCTTTCCTGCGCAAAGGAAAAGGAACTATCCCCAGGTATAGCCAGCCTATCTCTTAGTACCCGTTGATCCATGTTGAACCAGAACCTCTGTTCACATTGTTGTGAATACTGGGCCAGTGGACCCTTGGGCCGGCCTACAGGAGGCTTGGGAAGAACTTCAGTGGTCTCAACTGAACAGGCCGGGAAGCAGACTTCTGGCGGGCAGGTCGTAGCGGTTTCACCCTGGAAGCTGGTACCTCACCGGGAGGAGCCCTTGGAAGTCCAGCCGCTGGGGCTTAGGAGATTCACCCTGGAAGTCGGAGCCCCCCCGGGAGGAGCCCGTAGGGACCCGACTGCTGGGAATTAGGCGAGGCGATCGATGGAGAAGAAGCAGGCAAGTATCAGGGTTGGCTGAGGCAGGCAGGAACGTTGAAAGACTGGAACCCGGCTAGGGCTGTAAACAGGCAGGAACCCGGCTTGAGCTGAGGACAGGCTGGAACCGGGCTAGGGCTGTAGACAGGCTGGAACCCGACTCGGGCCGTAGGCAGGCTGGAACCCGACTCGGGCCGTAGGCAGGCTGGAACCCGGCTCGGGCTGTAGACAGACAGGCTTGAGCTGGCTGGCAGGAACCTGGCTTGAGCTGTAGGCAGGCAGGCTTGAGCTGGCTGGCAGGAGCCCTGCTTGAGCTGTAGGCAGGCAGGCTTGAGCTGGCTGGCAGGAACCTGGCTTGAGCTGTAGGCAGGCAGGCAGACAGGAACCGGCAGGCAGGAATGGAGGAGCCAAGACACTGGCAGACTCTGGGGCTTGGAGCAACAGGGGACCGAAGGAACCCAGTTGCAAGGCACTGATCGGGTGTCCGCAGTGGCCCTAAGTAGGCTGCGGTGTCTGACGTCAGACTCGGGGCGGAGCCACTCTCCGGCAGGAGACTGTCTAGAAAAGCACGGGGCATTCCCACGCGCGCGCCTAGAGGCAGGCCAGCAATGGCGTCTCCCCCGCGGGGACGCCCAGATTCCGACTCTGCTTTGTTCCCAGCCGGCAAGAACCCTCGAGGTAAGGACCGGGACGTGAGCTTCACGGACCGAACTGCAACAGTACTCCCTCCTTTATGCCCCCTCTTAGCCGGCTTGGGTTTACCTGGATGTTCCTGATGAAAAGTTTTGAGCAGATCCTTATCCAGGATGTTTGCGGGCTGGCTCCCAGGTATTTTCTTCGGGGCCGCAGTTCTCCCAGGAGATCAGATACTCCCATCGACGCTGATTAACCGGACATCGAGGATTTCTCGGACTTGGTAAGTTATTTTCTCCTGGAACCGAGGGATCTGATGAGACGGGCGTCTTTGAGTGGTACCTGGAGAGACCAGTGGCATAGCCAGAAATGAATTTTTGGCTGGGACCAAGGTTAACATGGGTGGGCACTAAACAAAGTCTGAGCCATGGAATTCATATTCTTATTGATAAATACTTTCACACACACACCTGACAATAGATTTCTAAATAATCTGCTACAGCTGTTATACTTATTGGGGTAGATTTACAAACAGCGCGAATTGGCGTACTTTTGCTGGCGCATCAGGCGCCAGCAAAAGTACGCGGGATTTTAGTAGATATGCGCGTAGCCGCTAAAATCCGGGATCGGCGCGCGCAAGGCTATCGATTCTGTATAGCCGGTGCGTGCCGAGCCGCGCAGCCTACCCCCGTTCCCTCCGAGGCCGCTCCGAAATCGGAGGGGGCCTCGGAGGGAACTTTCTTTTGCCCTCCCCTCACCTTCCCCTCCCTTCCCCTACCTAACCCACCCGCCCGGCCCTGTCTAAACCCCCCCCTTACCTTTGTCGGGGGATTTACGCCTCCCGGAGGGAGGCGTAAATCCCCGCGCGCCAGCGGGCTGCTAGCGCGCCGGGACACGACCTGGGGGCGGGTACAGAGGGCGCGGCCACGCCCCGGACCGCCCCGGGCCATAACCACGCCCCCGGGCCCGCCCCCAAAACGCTGCCGACACGCCCCCAAAACGCCGCGCCGACCGGGCCCGCCCCCGACACGCCCCCTGACACGCCCCCCTCGCCAAACCCCGGGACTTACGCGAGTCCCAGGGTCTGCGTGCGCCGTTAGGCCTATTGAACATAGGCGCACCGGCGAGCAGGGCCCCTGCTCGCCTAAATCCGCCCGGGTTTGGGCGGATTTAGGCGAGCAGGGCTCTTAAAATCCGCCCCTTAATATTTTAAACTCAATTACTTCAAGCAGCTACCAATGGTAAACCTAATATATAGTTATGGAAGCATTTCAATTATACTTAGAGATCTCAAGTGGCAGTATCCCATAACTTACAAAGAACCATATACTATTCTACTATAAAGACAAATATCTCATCATACATCACAGTATTCTGTTTTAAAACCCTCTGGAATGTTGTACCAAAATATTTACCATAATTGAGCAAATGCCTTATTAATCTGTATCAATAAAACAGATAAATATCTTTGAAGACTTCTTTTCCTTTCCTATGGCTCAACTATTTAGTTTTAGTCTTCCTCTGATGGTGACATTTGCTGAATCGAGTCCAGGGGCTCCTGTCATTCATCCCCATTTCTTTACAAAGGAAGAACAGAAAAAAGACTGTTCTGGATAAAGAGATGTCTTGAAGGTCGTCACACCCTTTGGCTGACAGCTGGGATGTATCCTTAGCAGTGTGGAGACAGGAGAAAAAGGCTATCCAGCCCTGTCATTTACTAAGCTATCATCATGTAAACATACACTCTGCATCCACAAATAAGATTGATACAATGCCTACATGCTAGTAAAATACCTCACCTCGGGCACACACCAGAACCAACCTTCACCAAAGTACAGAAAGACCACACATTATAAATATGGAAATAGAAACTGGAATGGAAAACAAAAAAAAGCCACTCTGCATGCAGTGCAAATTTGGAGAAATGGAAAGAGAAATATAGCACCTAACACAATCCCAGGATCTGCAATAATGCACACAAACTAACCCGCACAAAGTTACACCTGCATTATGGAATATATTACAACCCTATCTATGAAAAGGCAATACTACAAATATTAAATCAGGTCCTAAACACTAATACACCTCCAATAGGAAAACAGAACAAGCCAAGCTGCTATAGAGCCCCACACAGAAATAGCTGTAAAACTATATTAATAAATGTTTCAAAACAGCTGATGAACAGAATAACATACAACAAAACTCATAAAAATTATTAAACATTGTCCAAATATCAATAAAATATTTCAAAACAGCAAACACATCACACAATACTCAATAATTAAAATGGCAGTCAATAAAGAAAAATAAACTTAAAATGCCACTTTTACTTACCCTCTCCAGCAACTCTCCTACTTCTTTCCCTTGAAAGCACATAC
Source organism: Rhinatrema bivittatum (assembly GCF_901001135.1). Classification (NCBI taxonomy): domain Eukaryota; kingdom Metazoa; phylum Chordata; class Amphibia; order Gymnophiona; family Rhinatrematidae; genus Rhinatrema; species Rhinatrema bivittatum. The sequence continues at coordinate 170,445,032 of NC_042618.1, read as the reverse complement.
CAGGAGCAGCAGCAGCTGCTGAAGCTCTGTCCTTACAGTCCTCTTCTTTAGGGCCCACAAGTCACACACACAGGGCCGGTGCAGGAGTATTTGGCACCCTAGGCGAACCTTCAGTAATGCAACCCCCTCCCCTGGGTTACGTATTGGCAGCAGCTCCGGCACAGCGCCCCCTCCTTTGGTATTGTGCAGGTGGGAGTTTGCACCCCCCCCCCCAAAAAAAAATTGTGGCGCCCTAGGCCACTGCCTAGTTTGCCTAATGGAAGCACCGGCCCTGCGCACACACACACCAATTAAACCCTACGATCAGTCAGTCTCTGTCTTTCACACACCCCAGTCACTTCCCTGCCCAGACTCTGTCTCTCACACACACCCCAGTCACCTCCCTGTCCAGTCTCTGTCTCTCACACACACCCCAGTCACCTCCCTGCCCAGATTCTGTCTCTCACACACATCCCAGTCAGCTCCCTGCCCAGACTCTGTCTCTCACACACCCCAGTCACTTCCCTGCCCAGATTCTGTCTCTCACACACACCCCAGTCACTTCCCAGCCCAGACTCTGTCTCTCATACACACCCCAATCACTTCCCTGCCCAGACTCTGTCTCTCACACACACCCCAGTCACTTCCCTGCCCAGACTCTGTCTCTCACACACACCCCAGTCACTTCCCTGCCCAGACTCTATCTCTCACACACATCCCTGTCTCTCACAGACATCCCAGTCACTTCCCTGCCCAGACTCTGTCTCTCACACACATCCCTGTCTCTCACACACATCCCAGTCACTTCCCTGCCCAGACTCTGTCTCTCACACACACCCCAGTCACCTCCCTGCCCAGACTCTGTCTCTCACACACACCCCAGTCACCTACCTGCCCAGTCTCTGTCTCTCACACACTCCAGTCACCTCCCTGCCCTTCACTTCCAGCCCGTGGCTTGAACACTGCCAGTCTTCCCAGCCCGATGCCCCCCTTCTTCCTGCCCCACCGGCCAATCAGAGGTTTCCTCCTCCCACTGGCAGGAAGAAGGCTTCCGATTGGCCCGCGGGGGCAAGAAGAAGTCAGGAGGTTTCCCATTGGTCCGTGGGGGCAGGAAGAATGGAGGAGGTTTCCCATTGGCCCGCGGGGGCAGGAAGAAGGGAGGAGGTTTCCCATTGGCCCGTGGGGGCAGGAAGAAGGTAAAGGGAAGTATTACTGGGGCTGTGGGACACCAGGAGCTGCAACACATCAGCTGGTTTTATTAATTTTTTTTCTCCCTTGGGTGTCTGCTGATGCTGCCTGCTTTTTATTGGCTGCAGAGTCTTGCAAAGAAATTTGGGTGGGCCTGAATGGAAAGTGGGTGGGCCACTGCCCACCCAGGCCCACCCGCAGCTACGCCACTGGAGAGGACAAGAGACTTCAAGAGGGAGACGTGAAAAACGTTATGGATACGCATGGAGGAGGGCAGGCGTAGCCGGTAGGAGATGGCTCTGATGCGTTCGGCCACCCGGAAGGGTCCACAGAACCACGGGGCGAGTCTACGAGACGGGGCCCGGACCTGCAGGTTCTTGGTACTCAACCATACTCGATCCCCGGGTAAAAAGACAGGAGCTGGTTGGCGATGTTTATTGGCCCACCGTCGAGTAGCAAGAGCGACTTTCTTCAAATTCTTCTGGTTTGAGGTCCATAAGGAACGTAGCTGGCGGGCAGAGAGTTGTACGGCGGGCACAGAGCTAGGATCCAGCGAGGGCAGAGGAGGCCGGAGTTGCCTCCCATAAACTAGCAGGAAGGGAGAGCTTCCCGTGGCAGAGTGGACGTGGTTGTTATAGGAGAATTCTGCCCACGGGAGCAGCTCAGCCACTTATCCTATTTCTTATTCACGAATGAGCGTAAGAAGGTCTTGAGCGTGTGGTTCGTGCGTTCCGTCTGCCTGTTGCTTTGAGGGTGGAACGCAGTGGACTGGCTAAGCTGAACGCGAAAGTGCTTACATAAGGCTCTCCAGTATCGGGCGGTAAATTGTGGGCCTCGATCTGAGACGATATCTTGGGGGAGGCCATGGAGCCTAAATATGTGTTGGGTGAAAAGCTTGGCAAGTTCTGGAGCTGATGGCAGGGCTGGCAGGGGAACAAAATGAGCAATTTTAGAAAAACGGTCGACGGTGACCCACACGACTGAGTTTCCCTTAGACGTAGGAAGATCTGTGACGAAATCGGTGGAGATGTGCGTCCACGGCTCCACCGGGACGGGCAATGGCTGGAGGAGTCCTCAGGGTTTACCCCCCAGTGGCTTTTGCAGGGCACAAACAGAACAGGAGTCAACAAAAAGGCGCACATCCCTTCTGGCCGTCGGCCACCAGTAGAATCGGGTAACAAGGTCCAGGGTGGCAGCTCGGCCAGCGTGGCCTCCAGTGAGGGACTCATGAGCCCAAGACAAGACTACCCGACGGAACCTCCGGGGGACCACGGTCTTGGGTTCAGGATGCGGCGTCATGGAAGCTAAGCTGACCTTCCGGGCATCCAAGATCGAACGGAAAGCTCCTAAGGATTCTTCAGGTTCTGAAGGTCAAGACGGGACCTTAACTCGAGCGTTCTGGGCAGGGCTTTCGTCTATGCTCTCTGGCCTAGTACAGTCGCCAGGCAAAGACAGGGAGGACGCCAGTTCCCGGCCGGGGATAGTGCCTGGCCGAAGGTCACTGGGGCGGTAGTGCGAAGACCTATCTGCTTCGGTCTTGAAGGAGGCATCCGTGAGTTCCTCACAAATGGCAGGCGTAGCTGGTGCAGTATGCAGGGGCTGACAAGCAGGCAGCCTAGGAAGCTTCATGCAATGGTTAATACAGAAGGGACTCCTGTCGGTGATCTGCATAGTAGACCACTGGATGGTAGGCGAGTGTCATCGGAGCCAGGGTAGCCTGAACACCAGGGGATGGATAGCCTTTTCCAATACCAAGAAGGCTATCTCCTCCACGTGAATCGCCCCTGTGCGGACCGTCAGCGGAATTGTGGAGGTCAGGATTCGTCCCGGGAGGCGAGTACCTTGGATGGAGGTGATCTGTAAAGGAACCTCCCGTTCCACGGTTGGAATCCCCAGCTGGATAACTAGTTGTTCCTGGATTATGTTGCCATCTGCCCCAGATAAATAAAGTGAGATAAGATATACAGAAAATTGTTTTTATGTGTGGTGGGTAATATGGTTTGTGGTGATTAATGTAGGGGCAAGTGGCGTTGTGGATGTTTGTTAGTGGTTATAGGTTTTAGCAAATTTGGGTTGGTATATGTTTTTGAAGTGCAATAGTTAGGATAATGTATGTCTCTTTGAATTGTTTATTAATTGTTGATATGTGCTTTGCAGTGTGGTAATACACTTATAAAGTGTATATTTACATCAGTCCCTGAGGAAGCCCCAACAGACGGGGGTGAAACGAAGAGATCTTGCATCTGCTTTTGTCGGACATAAACAGTATACAATTCTAATTCAAAGTTTATAATAATTTATTGAGTTTCAATTGAAATATTATTTGTACACTTCTATTGGTAACATAAACTAAGTTACATATTGTATCTCAATACAACATATTTTTTAATTTGTGGGTATGAATGTGTGAGTGTGCTAGTTCAGTTTTAGTGTCTATATAGGTATATTCGTGTGATATCTTTAAATAAAATTTATGTATTTCATATATTATTGTTGGGCTCTCTATATTATATGTAATTATACCAGAATCCAGGAAGGCAGAAGTCTCCAAAGTCCCTCCTGGGTATTCCAGGACGACTGGCAAGTTACAATGGGGAGCAGTAGTACAACCTAGGAGGAGCTCCCTCCGACCTCCTAGGCCTTGGCGTTTCCCGCCATACAAGGCATTCTTCTGCTTCTAAAGATTCATCCGTAGATCACCAGCAGGTAAAGACGAGTTAACACAAATCGAGACCCAGACATAGAAAGTCATCCGTGGAAAGTATAGTGAGCTCAAAACACTCACATAAGAGGAAACATACGCGAAAGGAAGTAACATGAAGGTCACCAAGTCTTTCCTCCTCGCACCCAGATACTCCTACCCTCGTTCAGAGGACCAGACAGGGTAGCATTACATCACAGGGACCATATGAGTCGTCCATGGAAGAGGACATTCCTATATCTTTAAGTTCCTCCTCTTCCTCACGGGACTCATACGTGGACCAACCATCAGTTGTGCATAAGAAAAGGAAATTACAACATGGAAGTACACCAGACATCCATATTCCACTTGTTGATCCATCACCGGCCCCGCACTTCGTTCCGGATGAGGGGGCAATACCGCAAATGCCAGAGGAGGCCAAACAAACCCTATTACTACTGTCAGGATTTATGACATCCTTACAGGAAAATTTCAAGGTCCCTCCGCACCCACCTACTTCTCTGGAAGGTTCTTCAATTCGTCCATTGGACATTTCTCCGACACTTCCTGCTCCCTCTATACCACTTTTACCGGAGCTGCTATTACCACCTCCAAACCTACCAAAGCAACCATCCCTGGTTGATTTGCCTCAACAACCACATTCAGATCCTTCATCTCTAACATCTTCAACAGGATACCCATCGGATCTGGAAGAGGAACTTCAACAGCCTTACTCACTGCCAGAAGATCTGGCATATCCAAAATTTATTGAGAAAGTAGGTACGGCTCTTCATCTGGAAATCCAGAAAACACCATATCCCAGATCAGACACATTGGATCTTTTAAAGATATTTGATTTACCCAGTGAACCAACTAGTTTACCATCTCATAAGGTGCTGGATAGTGTCTTAGAAAAATCCTGGGAAACCCCGCATAATATCGTCCCAGTATCTCGGAAAATTGATTTAAAATATAAAATGAAACAATCCCCTTTTACGCCACTCCGCAACTACCACACCAATCCATAGTGGTGGAATCTGCATTATAGAGGGCAAAGAAAACAAGATCCCATTCCAATACTCCACCGGGTAAAGATCATAAGTGTATTGATGGTTTCACAAAGAAGGCTTTTCAATCCTCCATGCTAGCAGCCCATATAGGGCAACACCAATTTTATATAGTACAATACCTTTATGATTGTCTGCAACAAGTAAAAACTCTTCTACCGACTTCAACAGAAGATTTGGGCATGCCTCAACCAATACTAAACATGGAAGAAGGCTTGCGTCATCTCTTAAGATCCATTTATGAATCCTTTGAGATGTCCTCCCGTACCTCGGCTTCTGCAATAGCTGTGCGCAGAATAGCATGGCTTAGAGCAAGTGCCATACGAGAGGACGTTCACAACAAGTTAGCAAACTTACCATGTCGTGGGGACAACTTATTTGGAAACCAACTCCAAGAAACGATTTCAAAATTAAAGGAACAATCGGTAGCAGTACAATCTTTGGTCAACCCTCTGGCTTATTCCTCCTCAAGTAGGAAGTTCTATTCTCAACCGAGAAGACAACCATTTCAGAGAAGACAGTATCACCCATATATACACTACAGGCCATCAACTTACCAGCAGCCACAAAGGCCACAAGTCTCTCAGCAACAGCCTAGGAGAGGTAGACCTAGAAACCAATGCACACAGGGTCAAACAGCAGTATCTACATCAAAGACTCAGGCATCTTTTTGAACCTCACAGGGCCACCTCCTTCTCTTACCATCAAAGCGGGGAGGATATAATTCTTTACCCAAGCCTGGTCACATATCACATCAGACCGCTGGGTATTAGACATCATACACCACGGATACCGTCTTCTTTTCTCCTCGTTTCCCCCCTCCCATGCCTACATCCTGCAAAGATTACCATAAAGGATCACCTTCAGTTATCACAGGAAATTATCCAACTACTAGATCAACGAGCAATACAACACATACCCCGTTCCTCATGGAACAAGGGGTTTTATTCCCCATATTTCCTCATTCCAAAGAAAACAGAAGGGTTACGTCCAATCTTGGATCTACGAGAACTTAACAAATACCTAGTAAAGGAAAAGTTCAAGATGGTATCCTTACAGTCCATTCTACCCCTCCTCCAACCCAACAACTAGATGTGTTCCCTAGATATGAAGGATGCGTACACCCATATTCCAATGCATCCGGCGTCCTGGAAATACCTCTGTTTTCAGTGCAAGGGCCAACATTGCCCGGATTACCGGTAACCAAAAGAACAATTTCCAGCTGGATCGTACAATGCATAAAATTCTGTTACGCAAAGAGAGACCTCCAACTTTCGTTGCATCCTCAAGCACATCAAGTGAGAGCGATATCAACGTCCATCGCACATTTACAACAAGTTCCGCCCATTGAAATATGCAAGGCAGCAACTTGGTCGTCATTACATACTTTCACATCGCATTATTGCATAGCACAACAAACAGTGGAAGATGTCAGAGTTGGTTGTGCAATACTGGATACTTTTCATAAGTGAACTCTAAGTTTCTCTGTCCACAATTCACGGTCACGCCTTTAAGACCAAACAAATACTACTATGGCGTGACGCTAGCTTGGGACTCCCAAGACAGCATGGCTGATTCAGCCCTGCTATTGACGGGAAAAGCAAGTTTGCTTACCATAAACGGTGTTTCCATAGATAGCAGGATGAATCAGCCATGCGATTCCATCCACCTCCCTGGACAGATAACCTGCAAAATACAGGAGTTCACCTACTACTAAATTACAGACTGAGGAGAATCTGTTTTTTCCAGCGCGGGAACTCTCACGCAGCCGCACAGAGCAAAGCTCTGTGTAACAACTTTGAGAAGCTCCGCCCCCAGGCCTGAACGGACAGCCCAAGACAGCATGGCTGATTCATCCTGCTATCTACGGAAACACCGTTTATGGTAAGCAAACTTGCTTTTCCGGTCAATAGCAGGGCTGAATCAGCCATGCTGTCTTGGGAGTCCCTGCACCATTGTCTCATTCATGGATTGAAACTCCGGAGTTCTGCCTGCTTCTGGGGACCTGCACGTGGAACAGGGAACATTTCAGAGAATGCCACCCTGGAGGTTCTGGATTTCAGCTTTCTACCTAAAACTTTAAATTTGGCTTCCAGAACCTACTGCCCACATTTTCCTATGTTGTTTGTGCTTTTCTCACAGGACAAGCAGGATGGTTGTCCTCACAAATGGGTGACATCGAGGATGGAGCCCACCACGGAAAACTTCTGTCAAAGTTTAAACAGAACTTTGACTGGCCCCTACTGGGCATGCCCAGCAAGGCACTGACCCTGCAGCCAGCAGGGGTCTCCCTTCAGTCTTCTTTTTTCCGCGCAGCAGTTGCCACGCGGTGAAAGGAGCTCTCTTACCACGTTCCTGACAGGAATTCGGTATTTTTCTTTCCGAAGAAAATTTGCCCCTCAGGGGTCTCCCTTCGACAAATTTTTGTCACCTCCGCGGAAACCGGTAAGTTTTTTGCCTTTTTTCTTCGACTACCGTCGAATTTGGCCCTCGAGGCCTGTTGGCAATTACCGAGCCCGCGACTAAATTTGGCCTTAAGCCATGGCGACGGGGTTCCGTCGATGCCCGGATTGTACCCGGACTATGTCAATCACAGACCCCCATAATGTTTGTGTTTTGTGTTTGGGTAGTGAGCATGATGTCCTGACTTGCACCAAATGTGCCCTAATGACACCTAAGGGTCGCAAAGCCAGGATGGAGAAGATGGGGCTCCTCTTCCATGCACCCACCCCAACGCCATCGATAGCATCGACGTCATCGGAACCGGCACCGTCGAAGTTGCACCACCATCGTCAACCCTCCGGTGACCGTCCACCATCGATGACTTCTCGGCCGTCGACTCCTGTCCCCTCCCCGGATGGGCGAGGAGACCGGAAGGACAAGCATCGCCATCGACGGCACAAGTCTCGGCCTGTCGAGGATCCACAGTCATCGACCTCTGAACAAGCCGAGCCACCGACTAAGAGGCCTCGTTCAGACTTGGCACCGTCCACGTCTCGTTCGCAGGCATCGAGGAAACCCTCACCCTCTCGGGGTGTGGGAGCCGTGATCCCACCGGTTACAGTGGTCCCTCCGGCTCTGCCTCAGCCTCCTTCTCCCGTCGAGCCGGGTATTGTTACCCCTGGTCTCCGGGCAGAACTGGACCGGCTGGTCCAGGAGGCCATCGAGAAAGCGATGCAAAGATTCCAACCTCCATTGGCACCGTCTCCGGCACCGATTCCGGCACCGGCATCGACCCCGGCACCGACTCCGCCACCGAGGAAGGAACCGACCACCGAACCTTTGGTGGAAGCGCTGGTACCGCTACTACAACGTATGGAGGCACTTGTACATGCCCTCCCATCGATGATTCCAGTAGCACCGACAGCGCCATCGTCTCCGACTGGATTTTCATCGGCGGGAGAAACACTGTTCCTGATTCCCCCTTCCGGGGTGGTCCCATCGGTGCCTTCTCGTATATCTCCACCGATTTATCCTTTGGCTCCATCGGTTCCAAGACCGGCACCGACTCCATCGGCAGCACCGAAACCCTCGATGCCGTTCCCAGTACCGATTGTACCACCGGTTCCTCCAAGGTTTCCTTCGATGCCTTCGGATCCTCAACCAGGTCCATCGGGGCTTCAACCCCCAAGTGATCCCTATGATACCTGGGGTGATGATACATCTTCTGACACAGATTTACCATCACCGCCTTCTCCTACAGAGAGTAGAAAAAGATCTCCTCCAGAGGATCTCTCCTTTATTAATTTTGTAAAGGAGATGTCCGAGATTGTACCTTTTCAGCTGCAATCTGAGACCGATGACAGACACCAGATGATGGAACTGCTTCAATTTTTGGACGCTCCAAAAATCATCGCTTCCATCCCCATTCACCAGGTGTTTCTCGATCTCTTAAAGAAAAACTGGGAATCTCCTTCATCTGTATCACCAGTTAACAAGAAGGCTGACTCCACATACCTTGTCCAGTCAGCACCAGGCTTTCAAAAGCCTCAACTGGATCATCGCTCTGTTGTGGTGGAGTCCGCACAAAGAAAAGCCAAGCGTCTCAAGCCACACTCCTCCACTCCGCCGGTCAAGGACAATAAATTCCTAGACAGTGTGGGACGGAAAGTGTACCATGGAGCTATGCTGATTTCTCGCATAGCCTCATATCAACTCTACATGACGCAATATAACAGAGCCATCCTTAAACAGATGCAAGATTTTGCTGACACATTACCTGACCAATACCAGCCACAGCTTCAGGCCCTTCTTAACAAAGGGTTTGAAGCGGGGAAGCACGAGATCAGAACAGCTTATGACATCTTCGATGTCTCCACAAAGGTTTCAGCTACTGCCATCTCGGCCAGACGTTGGGCTTGGTTAAAGTCATCCAACCTTCGCCCAGAGGTCCAGGATCGTTTAGCGGATTTACCCTGCTTAGGGGACAATTTGTTTGGAGAACAATTCAGCAAATAGTAGCTGAATTGAAAGATCACCACGAGACGTTGAAACAACTTTCTTCTGTTCCGTCTGAGGTTTCCTCCAAACAACCACTTAAGAAGGACTCTAAGAAGTTGTTCTTTCGGCCATGCCGTTACTACCCTCCATCGGCCAGGCCTCGTCCAGCTCGATCCTCTACTAGGCCTCAGCCGCGTCAGCCTAGGAAACAAAGGCCTACTGTAGCCCCTCCTCCTGGGCCTGCGGCTGGCCTTTGACTCCCCTGTAGGGAACACATGCCAAACCCCTCTTCCAGACATCCCTGTAGGAGGTCGACTGTACCATTTTCTACAACCTTGGTTGCAGATCACCTCAGATCAGTGGGTGCTAACAATTATCGCACAGGGTTACCACCTCAACTTCATAACTCTTCCGGCAGACTCCCCGCCTCTTCAAGCGTGGAGTCTATCCACCCATTTGGCTCAATTACAACAGGAAGTATCTCTTCTTCTGCAATCAAATGCTATAGAACCCGTTCCTCCCTCTCAACGAGGCAAGGGATTCTATTCCAGATACTTCCTAATACCAAAAAAATCAGGGGGACTACGTCCCATTTTGGACCTTCGAGCCCTCAACAAATACCTTCAAAAAGAGAAGTTCAAAATGGTAACCCTAGGCGCGCTGCTCCCTCTGCTACAAAGAGGGGATTGGCTGTGCTCTCTCGACCTCAAGGACGCTTATACCCACATTGCGATCACACAATCCCATCGCAAATATCTGCGGTTTCTAGTAGGCCACGACCATTATCAATACCGTGTCCTACCTTTCGGTCTGGCTTCTGCCCCACGGGTCTTTACCAAATGTCTCGTAGTGGTAGCAGCATTCCTAAGGAAGGAAGGTGTCCACATCTACCCCTACCTGGACGATTGGCTAATCAGGGCCTCCACCCACCAGATAGCTCAATCCTCCCTAAAATTGACAATTCAAACACTCCTTTCCTTAGGGTTTCTTGTCAATTACGAGAAATCTTGCTTAGTCCCGTCTCAAACCTTATCCTTCATTGGGGCAGACTTGGACACCTTACAGGCAAAGGCTTACCTTCCTCTTCAGAGGGTCCACACCCTAATATCCCTGGCTCGCCAGCTCCAGTCTCAGAACACTGCCACGGCTCGCCAGTTCCTCATTCTCCTAGGACACATGGCATCCTCGGTTCAAGTCACTCCCATGACCCGACTAGCCATGAGAGTAACACAATGGACTCTACGACACCAATGGATTCAAGCTTTTCAGCCTCTGTCCTCCATAGTCACAGTCACACAAGCGCTGCACCTATCCTTAACCTGGTGGACGACTCAGGTCAACCTCCTTCAGGGCTTGCCTTTTCTTCCACCGGATCCGCAAGTAATCCTAACCACCGACGCTTCTCACATCGGTTGGGGAGCCCATGTGGACGACTTTCAAACCCAAGGGTTGTGGTCCAAAGAGGAAGCCGAACACCAGATTAGGGATGTGAATCGTTTTAGGACGATTAAAATTATCGTCCGATAATTTTAATATCGTCTTAAACCGTTATGGAACACAATACAATAGAGATTCTAACGATTTATCGTTATAAATCGTTAGAATCGTGAGCCGGCACACTAAAACCCCCTAAAACCCACCCCCGACCCTTTAAATTAAATCCCCCACCCTCCCAAACCCCCCCCAAATGACTTAAATAACCTGCGGGTCCAGCGGCGGTCCGGAACGGCAGCGGTCCGGAACGGGCTCCTGCTCCTGAATCTTGTTGTCTTCAGCCGGCGCCATTTTCCAAAATGGCGCCGAAAAATGGCGGCGGCCATAGACGAACACGATTGGACGGCAGGAGGTCCTTCCGGACCCCCACTGGACTTTTGGCAAGTCTCGTGGGGGTCAGGAGGCCCCCCACAAGCTGGCCAAAAGTTCCTGGAGGTCCAGCGGGGGTCAGGGAGCGATTTCCCGCCGCGAATCGTTTTCGTACGGAAAATGGCGCCGGCAGGAGATCGACTGCAGGAGGTTGTTCAGCGAGGCGCCGGAACCCTCGCTGAACGACCTCCTGCAGTCGATCTCCTGCCGGCGCCATTTTCCGTACGAAAACGATTCGCGGCGGGAAATCGCTCCCTGACCCCCGCTGGACCTCCAGGAACTTTTGGCCAGCTTGTGGGGGGCCTCCTGACCCCCACGAGACTTGCCAAAAGTCCAGCGGGGGTCCGGAAGGACCTCCTGCCGTCCAATCGTGTTCGTCTATGGCCGCCGCCATTTTTCGGCGCCATTTTGGAAAATGGCGCCGGCTGAAGACAACAAGATTCAGGAGCAGGAGCCCGTTCCGGACCGCTGCCGTTCCGGACCGCCGCTGGACCCGCAGGTTATTTAAGTCATTTGGGGGGGTTCGGGAGGGTGGGGGATTTAATTTAAAGGGTCGGGGGTGGGTTTTAGGGGGTTTTAATGTGCCGGTTTTTCGATTTTTTCGATTTTTCACGATTTTTCACGATTTTTCACGATATTTTACCCCCCCAAACGGCAACAATACGATTCCCTCCCCCTCCCAGCCGAAATCGATCGTTAAGACGATCGAGGACACGATTCACATCCCTACACCAGATCAATTTCCTGGAACTTCGAGCAATCCGCTATGCGCTCCGCACTTTCAAAGATCATCTCTTTCATCAGATAATCTTAATCCAGACGGACAACCAAGTGGCCATGTGGTACATAAACAAGCAGGGAGGCACAGGCTCCTTCCTTCTGTGTCAGGAAGCTGCGCAGATCTGGGCGGAAGCCCTCTCCCACTCCATGTACCTCAGGGCCACTTACCTGCCGGGAGTAGACAATGTATTGGCAGACCAGCTGAGCCGTGTCTTCCACCCACACGAGTGGTCACTCGATCCTCTGGTAGCGACCTCTCTGTTTCACAAGTGGGGTTCTCCCCGCATAGACCTCTTTGCGTCCCCTCAGAATCACAAAGTGGACGATTACTGCTCTCTCATTCGGAGCCAGCACTCTCGGCCGAGGGATGCATTCTCCCTCAAGTGGACAACCGGTCTGCTCTATGCATTCCCTCCACTCCCTCTTGTGTCAAAGACTCTCGTGAAGCTACGCCAGGACGGAGGAACCATGATCCTGATAGCACCTTACTGGCCACGCCAAGTATGGTTTCCAATACTCCAGGATCTCTCCATCCGCAGGCACATTCCTCTGGGAAAGGACCCGCATCTGCTCACTCAAAACGACGGATGCCTCCTCCATCCCAACCTCCAAGCCTTGTCCCTGACGGCATGGATGTTGAAAGGTTAGTCCTTCAACCATTTAACCTTTCAGATTCCGTTTCTCGGGTCCTGATAGCTTCACGAAAGCCTTCCACAAGAAAGTCTTACTCATACAAATGGAAAAGGTACACATCATGGTGCACTTCTCAGTCCCTTGATCCCCTTTCCTGTCCAATCTCCAAATTCTTGGACTATTTATGGCATCTCTCTGAATCAGGTCTTAAAACCTCTTCTATCAGAATGCATGTCAGTGCGGTAGCCGCCTTCCATAAGGGTATTGGGGGTAATCCTATTTCAGTGCAACCCCTAGTAACACGCTTTCTTAAGGGCTTACTCCATCTAAAGCCACCCTTGCGTCCTCCAGCCCCATCCTGGGACCTTAACCTGGTTCTTGGTCGTCTAATGAAACCTCCTTTCGAACCTCTGCACTCCTGTGACTTGAAATATCTCACTTGGAAAGTGTTATTCCTTTTGGCTGTTACTTCAGCTCGCAGGGTTAGTGAATTACAGGCCCTAGTTACCTATCCGCCTTACACTAAGCTCCTGCAGGACCGGGCGGTACTCCGCACTCACCCTAAATTTTTACCTAAGGTAGTTTCGGAGTTTCATATCAATCAATCTATCGTACTACCTATCTTTTTTCCCAGGCCCCACTCAAACTCTGGAGAGCAGACCCTGCATACCCTAGACTGTAAACGGGCTCTAGCTTTTTACCTAGACCGTACAGTTTCCCACAGGAAGAGCACTCAATTATTCGTCTCTTTCCATCCTAATAAGTTGGGACAACCTGTGGGTAAGCAGGCTCTTTCTTCCTGGTTGGCGGACTGCATTTCTTTTTGCTATCAGCAAGCTGGCATTCCTTTTCAAGACCGTGTTAAAGCACACTCTGTGAGGGCCATGGCGACGTCAGTGGCACACCTTCGATCGGTGCCGCTTCCTGACATCTGCAAAGCTGCAACCTGGAGTTCTCTCCATACTTTTGCAGCCCATTATTGTTTGGACAAGGCTGGAAGACAGGACTCCATCTTCGGCCAGTCTGTCTTGCGTAACCTTTTTCCAACCTGATGTACCAACACCCTTCCACCTACCCGGTAGGGTGCGGATGCCCTTTCCCAAATTTCTCCTCAGTTGTTGTGCCTGCTGCACACCGTTGGGTACATTTGGTGCAGGTCGGGACATCCTCAGCTCGGTACTCACCCATTTGTGAGGACAACCATCCTGCTTGTCCTGTGAGAAAGCAAATGTTGCTTACCTGATGTAACAGGTGTTCTCACAGGACAGCAGGATGTTAGTCCTCACGAAACCCGCCCGCCTCCCCGCGGTGTTGGGTTCGTTTTATTTTTACTTTCTAGGCACTGCCTGTAGCTTTGAAAATCAGACTGAAGGGAGACCCCTGCTGGCTGCAGGCTCCATCCTCGATGTCACCCATTTGTGAGGACTAACATCCTGCTGTCCTGTGAGAACACCTGTTACATCAGGTAAGCAACATTTGCTATATGTACCACGACAATTGGCTCCTCCCCAGCACTGTCTATAATACTATCTAGGTGACGCATGAGGTCTGTCGCCTTCACACCAGGCAGGCAAGTTACCATCCACCAGCCACCCATCTATCTACATTTCTAATAACTGAATCACCAGCTATGATGGCCGACCTAACCCTTCCCTCCTGGGCACTTGTCCTCAGTGCAAGAGCACAATGCATCACCTGGAGGGCAGGTCTTTGCTACAGGATCACTTCCTGCTACACCATGGTGATGCTCTCCAACCGGCAGAACTTTCTGATCCGAGGCAGCACCAGGGTTGCCAGACTGGATTTGGGACTTGCCTACTATGTCCCTGAAGGTCTCATCAATGTACCTCTCTATCTGCCTCAGCTTCTCCAGGTCTGCCACTCTAGCCTCCAGAGATCGGACTCGTTCTCTGAGAGCCAGAAGCTGTTTTCACTGGGTGTGCAAATACAATCTCTCACCGGTGGGTAAATAATCATACATGTGACTCTCAATGAAATAGCCTGGAAAGCCCCCCTCTTGCTGCTGGACTACTGCCTTCATCTTAATTTTGTTGAGAGCCTAGCTAGGTTTAGCTTCCTAAGGAGTTGGAATTAGAGTACTTTAAATTTATAAGTGTATTCACTAATTAATTTGCTAGTGACCTACAAGGGGATGATTAAACTCTCAATAAGGGCTGGAGCAATAATATGATTTAGATAAGAGCCTGATTGATTTTTTTTTTCAAATATTGTTTATTAGGAATGCTGCAACAAAATGTTAAGTATATATATGAACAGTGAGGCAGTACTCCTATACATTTTTTTCCCTTTAAGGACCCTCCTCCCCCCAGGAGCTGGAACGGAAGGTACACCCAGAAAAAAAATAATCTCAAATAAGTGAGAATTACAAACATTCCAATTTTTCGTGACTCACACTGAAGTGTGCAAAGGAAAAAGTGATTGAACAGTAGCTGGAAGTGTCTGATGAAATGTACCCCAAATGTCTTTAAAGAACTTCTTTCGTGAGAAATGGGAGTACTGTGGGCCATATTCCAATTGAAATAGTTCTGTCATTAGTGATCTTCCACTTATCCCCAGTTGGTTGTGAAGCTTTAGCCCAATGGAGTAAAAGGCATTTTTTGCAATTAAACACGCTTTGGAACTAAATACTATATTGTCAACATTTAAAGAATCCTCCCCACTATCATTGTGTAAGATACAAAAAGATCAAGACCAACAGACATTTACACCAAGACAATCCGAGAATTGTTTACGTACACATTTCCAAAATTTTTGTACAGGTTCACATGACCACAAACAGTGAATAAGAGTGGCATGAAAGCAGCCATATTTAAGACATGAACTAGAAGCAATTAGGTGAGCTTTGTGGGCACGGTGTTACGCGTGCCACCCGCGGCAGACCCACGGCGCAGTCCTCTCACCTTCTCATGCGGACTCCAGCTCCTGGTTCTTCTTCACTGGCGGCGGTAGGCTGCCAGCTCCGACCTTGGGTTGCCTCCAGTGCCTCCGGCTCTGCCATGGTCCCCAGTGTTGCCAGCCAAGATGTCCTTGCTCGTCGGGTCTTTCTGCGTGGCCTGCAGTGAGACTCTGCCATTGGCGCCGTGACCCTCCCTAGGCACACGCTCGCATCGCTGGATTTTTTAAAGGGCCCGCGGCAGGAACCTGACCGCAACCTCGGATGCTGATGTCAGACTCTTCAGCATAGTTCAGGCCTCGCTCCATAGCGTTGCCTTTGCAACAGGTCTCCTCGTACTCCTCGTACTCATTGCTGATAAAGATTCCTCTCTACTTCATGTTCCTGATTCCTGTGGTTCCTGGTTCCTGTCTTCCTTGTTCCTGTCTCATCTATGTGTTGGACTGACTCTTTGGATTTCGACTCTGCTTTGTTTGACTACTCTTCAGCTCTGGACCTCTGCTATGCCTGACTACTCTTCAGCCTATCTCCAGCCCCAGACCTCAGCTACGCTTGACTATGCCTGCCTTCTCTGTGCCCTGACCATTGCCTTGATTGACTACGCTACAGACCTTTCTGTGTCCAAAGTTCTACATTGCTTGCCAGGACCTCCGCTTGCCAGTGGCTCTGGTCCTACCCTGTCAGTGACGTCTCTTCTCGCCTATCCTCTGGACGTGGACTTACAAGGCTTTGGCTTTTCTTTGCTTGAGCACCTCCAGTTACCTATTGTTCCTTTGGCGCCTGAGTTCCTGTACCGAATCCAGTCCAGGGTAGGACTATGCCATCTACTGGCTGCTGTCCTTGTGCTGAACCACTTCTCATAACCAACTAACCTCGAGGCCCACCTAAGTCCTGCTGGCCCTGGCACCCAAAGTTTCAACCCGAGGGGAACGAGGGCTGGTATAGGTGAAGCTCCAGTGGCCTCTAACTTCAGCCCACTCCACCTGCCAACGGCGGGGATCCGTAGGTCCCTACCTATGGGTTGCTTCAACCTAACCTCGGCCCAAGGGTCCACCTCCGACGCAACAGGTTGCAAAGGCCATGGACTCGGTGGAGCTGCGTGCCCTCAGGCCATTCCAGGCCTGGCCTCCAAGGTAGAAGAACAGCAGTAGTTCCTTGAGGCACTGGCCTCCTCCATGGATTTTCTTCATGCCTGGCTTAATGACCTTACAAATAATCTAGTTCCTCTTCTGGCTCCTCCTCATCCACAGCCACCTCCATCGATGCCTCGAGCTTTGTTGGCACTTACAGCACCCCCACACTTCAACAGCGACTCCAGACTCTGCAGAGGGTTCATTAACCAATGCTACATGCAATTCGCTCTGCAGCCCTCTGTCTTCCAGGACGAGTTGACAAAAGTCACGTTCATCCTATCCTGCCTTGAAGGAAAGACGCTGGCCTGGGCTTCTCCCTTGTGGGAATGCTCGTATTCCTTGTTGAAGGAAATGGCTCAGTTTGTGGCTGTATTCAGATGGACCTTTGATGATCCTGGGTAACATGCCATGGCAAGCACCAGCTTACTACACCTCCATCAAAAACAAAGAAGTATTTTTGATTATACCATTGAGTTTTGGACTTTGGCTACTGAGCCCGCTTAGCAGGAAGACTGCCTCTAAGCTATCTACCTGGATGGACTCTCCCGTAAGCTGAAAGATGAGCTGGCTGCACAGGAGCTTCCTTCCTCTTTGGAGGACTTTATACACTTGGCAGGCCAAATCGACCATCGTCTTCAAGAGCATCACCGGGAGAGTCGGATGCCCAAGAAGCCTTCGCGGGTTCGTTTCCATTCACCACCTATTACCAACCCCTGCCTCCTGCAGTGATGTCAGAATGGTCAAGACGGAAGAGCCCATGCAGTTGGGTCATGGGCGGCTGACACCGGAAGAGCACCTCCGGCGGAGACAAACCGGTCTGTGTCTGTGTTGCAGAGCACCTGGCCACCATCTATAGGCTTGCCCTATCCATCCGGGAAACTCCTCGGCCCGAATTCAGTAGGGGTCCTGAACTTGGGTGCAACTTCTCCGGCCCGTCAGTTATCTGTACCTGTTACTCTGATTTGGGATTCCTATTCCTTCCCGGTTCTTGCTCTGGTCGATTCCGGAGCAGGAGGTAATTTTATTCTTAAGGACCTTGTTCAGTTTTTGGGCATAAAGACCCGCTCGCTTGATATGTCACTATGCATAGCTTCTATCTACGGAGAGCCATTACCCGGCCGAATTTCCTTGACTACAAAACCTGTCCAGTTACACATGGGGGCCTTACACATCAAGGAGCTCGAACTTCTAGTGTTGGATAAATCCATCCATCCCGTAGTGCTTGGACTCCCTTGGCTACAGAAGCACTCTCCTCAATTCAACTGGGCTTCATTGCAACTGGTGGCACGGGGTCTCGCCTGCCACCAGTCCTGCCTCCAGAAAGTGATACCATCTCCTGTGGTTCCTCTGGCTACTACGTCCTCTGGCATACCTGCTCCGTATACTGCCTATGAGGATGTGTTCGCTAAACAAAAGGCCGACCTCCTTCCACCTCTAAGAAGGTTTGACTGTCCAATCGACCTCCTTCCAGGAACCACGCCTCCTTGAGGATGTACCTATCCTATGTCGTTGCCTGAGACAAAGGCAATGATGGAATATATTCAGGAAAATCTTGCAAAGGGATTAATTCGCCCGTCTATGTCTCTTGCTAGGGCGGGATTCTTTTTTGTGAGAAAGATTTGATTACTGTAACAAATAGAGTACAATTGGTACAGAATTCAGAGAAAGATTTCATTCATGATAGTTTAGCCATTCATAAAGACCTAGAATATATAGAAAATTTATTTAGAGCAAATAATTTAAGAATTATTAATTTTCCCTTGACTCGCCTTCTCTCCCCTTGGGAGTTGTTTAAAAATGTTTTAAAAAAGAACCTATTATATGAAGATGAAGAAATCCCCAAACTTTCCAAGATATATTATTTACCAAAAAGGTCATCCAGAGAAGCTGGAGGAGAAATTGAAGGGGAAGCCTCATCTTTACCAGGCATATCAACCTTCTTAGAAGAGTCGGTGGACCTGATTTAATAATAGAGCTACTCTAATTATTTCCTGTGTGGCAGAGCAAGATAAAGAAAAATTGTTTAAACATTTTTTTACTGTTGGACATAGAGTGGACATAGAGTTCAAATCTTTCTTGGTGTGGCTAGGGCCACTCAGGTAAGAAGGAGGACCTTTTTGTCCTTAAAAAGTTGGGTAGTAGCACTAGGTGCTACATTCTTTTTGAAATTCCCATGTTTATGCTTGGTTAACTATAAAGGAAAGAAATTTGGTTTTATTGATCCAATGCATTTAGAAACATTTCTAGTGGATAAAAATCAGGCAGTAATATCTGAGACTGATGCCCAGTAAAAATGTTCAACTCCTAAATCCTTTAAATATGTTGCCTATCCAGCAAATTTTATAATTTTGCTGGATATTTCATAACTGTATGTTACTTTGTTCTCCCCCGTTTATAGGGTATAGGTGACATGTAATAATTAAATATTGATGATTTTGCTATTTTTGGATTATAGGATTATATTACATTGTATCACATATTTTCTTGTTTTCATGATGTATATCATTGATGACAATTAATAAAAATTTAAATTAAAAAAAAATGTCTAAGTTGGGCAGGAGCAATCTCTAGGCTCCTGCCCGCCTGCCATAGTTTAAAAATAGCATTGGCTGGCCGATGCCATTTTGTTGTACGGAGGTACTGTCTTTCTGTATTGTACTGGAAAAACAATAAAAATTAAGCAAAAAAACCCAAAACAAAACAGAATGAGGAGGGGGCAGCAGAATAATGGTTCACACAGGGCAGCAAAATAGCACCAGCCCTGCTGGAGTCACCGCCACGTTGGCAGCTGGATTAAAGAAAGTAACTAATTGAGGTAAAGTTTCAGGATTTTTGGCTTAATGGTTTATTTAGTTCAATTAAATTACATGGCCTATCTGTATAATTGAAAACAAGTTGAAAGCTAGTTTCTGCCAACCGCATGACAAAGGTAACAATAAATACTGCAACACAATTCATTAAAACCATGCCATACCCCCTCCCATTGCCAACTCAGCCATTCCAATTTAAACACATAAAATCCATCCATCAATCTAACCCCCAATAGAGAACAGCCCCTCACCCTGCCTATAAAAAGCTGGGTTCTTACCATCCCAACACACCCCAATGAGAAGCCACCATCAAGCTTCGAGAAATAGAATAGAAGAAAGCCATTATTTTTTTAAAAGGTCAAATAATTCAGCTCAACCTGCAGTTCCGCAGGCATGGTGTTCCATAGAAATAGGTCAAAGCTCTTTGGTTAACAGACATAAGCTTAACACCTCCGCAAGACCTTAGGTGAAGATAACAAAGCTCAAGCAGGTTGGTAATGTAAGAATCGCGGGAGAGTGGGTGCTCCGTGTTGAGCACCCGCTCTCCCAATGCGTGCCCAGTGTTGCGTTCGTGCCTGTTCTCGCCCTCGCTCCACCCTCTCTACCTTTGTGACGACTCCCTTCGGGTCTGACGGACAGATGCTGCCGTGGCTTCTCCTCGCCACTTCTCCCCGGAATCCCTGGGCTGGCCTGACGCTGCGGATCCGCCATGTTCCTGATGATGTAAGGGCGCGCGCGTGCGCGCGCACGCTCCAGAGTTTGTACTGGCAAGGGCGCGAACCTCGGGGGTGTCCCCCCGTAGTGACATCATCCGCTTCCAACTTAAAAGGTCTTTGTTTGCAACTACGAATCGAATTAGCAGGGGGGACCTCTCTCACTGCTGCTCTGACTCCTCAACTTACCAAGGAGTAGCCACTCCTTGGGGGCCCCGCTCTCTCTTCTTGATTTCAGATTGCTAAGACGGGATCCGGTACTCGCTCCTCGAGGGCCTACGTCCCTGAATGCTTAGAAGACTCCTGACTGTCTGGAAGTGATCGCAGACGTGAACACTGTGAGTTCTATTACAGATAGGAACCGGTACTCGCTCCACGAGGGCCTATGTTCCTAATCTCTGAAGACTCTCTTCTGTCTAAGACGTTATCGCAGGTACGGAGATCGTGAGTTATTATTGCAGATTGCAGATAGGAACCGGTACTCACTCCACGAGAGCCCATGTTCCTAAATCCCTTCTCAACTCTCTTCTATATCAGAAGCAATCATATGTCTATATCTGTGCATTGCTATTATAGATTGCAGATAGGAACCGGTACTCGCTTCACGAGGGCCTATGTTCCTAAAACCCTTCAAAACTCTCTTCTATCTCAGAAGCTATTGCATACCTATATCTGGTGCATTACTATTACAGATTGCAGATAGGAACCGGCACTCGCTCCACGAGGGCCTATGTTCCTAAAACCCTCCAAAGACTCTCTTCTATTTCAGAAGCCATCTCATACACAGATATTGTGAGTTCTTATTCCAGACTGCATATAGGAACCAGTAGGGATGTGAATCGTTTTAGGACGATTAAAATTATCGTCCGATAATTTTAATATCGTCTTAAACCGTTATGGAACACAATACAATAGAGATTCTAACGATTTATCGTTATAAATCATTAGAATCGTGAGCCGGCACACTAAAACCCCCTAAAACCCACCCCCCGTCCCTTTAAATTAAATCCCCCACCCTCCCGAACCCCCCCCCAATGACTTAAATAACCTGCGGGTCCAGCGGCGGTCCGGAACGGCAGCGGTCCGGAACGGGCTCCTGCTACTGAATCTTGTTGTCTTCAGCCGGCGCCATTTTCCAAAATGGCGCCGAAAAATGGCGGCGGCCATAGACGAACACGATTGGACGGCAGGAGGTCCTTCCGGACCCCCGCTGGACTTTTGGCAAGTCTTGTGGGGGTCAGGAGGCCCCCCCCCAAGCTGGCCAAAAGTTCCTGGAGGTCCAGCGGGGGTCAGGGAGCGATTTCCCGCCGCGAATCGTTTTCGTACGGAAAATGGCGCCGGCAGGAGATCGACTGCAGGAGGTCGTTCAGCGAGGGTTCCGGCGCCTCGCTGAACGACCTCCTGCAGTCGATCTCCTGCCGGCGCCATTTTCCGTACGAAAACGATTCGCGGCGGGAAATCGCTCCCTGACCCCCGCTGGACCTCCAGGAACTTTTGGCCAGCTTGGGGGGGGGCCTCCTGACCCCCACAAGACTTGCCAAAAGTCCAGCGGGGGTCCGGAAGGACCTCCTGCCGTCCAATCGTGTTCGTCTATGGCCGCCGCCATTTTTCGGCGCCATTTTGGAAAATGGCGCCAGCTGAAGACAACAAGATTCAGTAGCAGGAGCCCATTCCGGACCGCTGCCATTCCGGACCGCCGCTGGACCCGCAGGTTATTAAGTCATTTGGGGGGGGGTCGGGAGGGTGGGGGATTTAATTTAAAGGGTCGGGGGTGGGTTTTAGGGGGTTTTAATGTGCCGGTTTTGCGATTTTACGTTTTTTTGATTTTTCACGATTTTTCACGATATTTTACCCCCCCAAACGGCAACAATACGATTCCCTCCCCCTCCCAGCCGAAATCGATCGTTAAGACGATCGAGGACACGATTCACATCCCTAGGAACCAGTACTCGCCTACGGCTCCTGTTCCTGAATATACTGAAGATTCTCTGTTGCATAGAAGCCATTACAGATATCTACAGTTGTGAGTGTATCATCTCCTACTGGTTATTTATCCAGCATACCCTGTCTACTCACTACCTATAGTTTCTCTCTACAGTTCAGCAACCCAGAGATCGCAATTCCAGTATCTGAGGGACTTCAGCCCTGCCACACACATCAGCTCACTACTGCCACCTCTGGTGGTTCTACTTCCTGTCTAATAAAGAACTATCTGTGTTTGTCTCCATACTCCAGCCTAGCCGGTGGTCCCTCTCAGAATATCCTCCTGAGGGTGCTGTCATCTGCCATCGGCCCAAGGATTCACCAATTTACATTAAGTGTTCATTCTTTACACTACTAGAGCGGTATCATACAGACTGCCACTCTGTGGGGAGTCAACCCACAATAGATCACTAACTCCGTCTACGGAGTACAACGGACTGCTGGCTACTCTCTTCGGGGGAGCAGACTCCATAGCAGATTGCAACTCTTCCTCTCTGGAGGAACAGATCTACATCCGTTTGCCTATCTTCTCCTCTGGAGGAACTGATTACTAACAGTCCGCTAGCTCCGCCCCTCTGGGGGAGCAGATCTATAACAGACTGCTAGCTCCACCCCCCTGGCAGGGTGATTGATACCAGATTGCTAGCTCCTCCCCTCTGTAGGAGCTGATCGATAATACCCAGCCACCTCTGCTGGGCACGTGATTCTGTATTTAAATGAGGGGGCGCACTAATAAGGAGGCACTAGGGACAAGAGTGCGTCCCTAGCGCCTCCTTATTAGTGTAGAGGTGCTGTCAGTGGGTTCCAATAATCGACGCTCAATTTTACTGGCATCCGTTTTCCTAACCTGTGGCTGTCAGCGGGTTCGGAAACCGATGCTGATAAAATTTAGCGTCGGTTGTCGGGACCTACTGACAGCACCTCTATGCTAATAAGCATTTGTTTTTATAACCTGCTAACCAGCAGGCAGATTTTTATTTATTTATTTATTTTCACATTTTTGGTTCCTCCGACTTAATATCGCTAGGATATTATGTCGGAGGGTGTACATTTTACTTTTACTATCCCAGGCAACTAACTAATAGCCTCATCAACATGCATTTGCATGAGATGAGCGCTATTAGTTTTCGGGGGGGGCTGGCTACACGTTTTCGACGTGCTAAACCCCTTACAGTATAAGGGATAATAGACGCGTGTTGAAAACACGAAGCCAATCGCGTGCTAAATGTTGCGCTTGGCTGAGCGCACCATACTGTATGGGCCTGATTGTGATTAAAGAAGTGACCTCAAAGGTGTGTACAGCCTGTCTACAGATCCCGTAAGTATTTCTGTTTCCTCCAATGCAGTGCCTTAAGGGGGTTATTTTCGAAGTCATTTCCTCATGCCAAGCCTGGTTTTATGCACGTAAATTGCTGTACTAGAATAGCCCGGGGCTGAGAGAGTGTGAAATCGTCCACAAACTGAACAGGCGTTCCAGAGGGCGAGATTGAGGCACAGTCAGCACTTCTCTGCATGCTTTTTTAGTTTTAAAAAAAATCATACTTCCCATGTAAGTCATACCTACCGAAAAAGGAGATGTAACTACACAAGTGAAGGGGTGCACGTGCTTTAGACCTACGTGGGCTGTCATATAGGGTTGCCAGCTTTCAACCGTTGAATTTCCAAACGTTTGGAGATACTGTTTAATATCTTTGCTGATGTTTACAGATTATGCGATTTACTGACACTCTTCACCATTAGAAAAACCCAGAAACCTAGACTATAATGGCAGATGGCAACCCATCTAGTCTGCTTGGTTTACTTGCTGCTGTTACAGTGCCATAGACCCCCAGTTGATCTCTGACTTTCCTCTCACTTCTTTGCAATCAATGATCCTCTGTACTTGTCTTGTACTTTACTGAACTATTATTGCTTTTTCCTCTATTGGCTCCACTGGGAAGCTGTTGCATGCATCCAACCACTCTTTCTGTGAAGAAATATTTTTTTCCTAATGTTACTTCTGAGCGTATCCCTTTGGAGTCTAATATTTTTGACCACTAGTTTTTAACTCCGTAAAAAAGGTTTGCTTTTACCTGTCCAAGAGCCAAACTACCGTTCAGAAAACATTTTAGGCCTATGATTAAATCGGGGACTGAAGTCTAAGCAAGTGACTCAAAATAAACATATCCAGCGCCTACTGAATATAGCGTGGCTACCAAAGAGCACACTGTTTCACAGGGGAGACTCAGATGCTAACCTGCAGCTGGAGGACTAAAATCAGGACATTTCTGAACATTTTAGCCCTCCCTCTTTTTTTTTTTCAGTACAGTACCTCAAATTTCTGTAAAGTCCAGAAAAAAAAAAATCAGGACAGTTGGCAACCCTACTGTCATAAAATTGCTCTTCATTTACTTCCACGCTCGTGGACTCACTTTGCTCTGCCCCTCGCAGGGTTACTGGGTCACCAGTGGCGTGTGGACTTGAGTTGCTTCCCGAGCCGATCCCATGGTCACTGCCTGCTGTGCAGCTTGATAATCCCATTCTTAGGCAGCTTTTGCCGGAGCTCCATTTCTAGCTTGAAATTATGATTGCTATAGAAGATGAATGCTCCATAGGTCTAGTCGTAGTAGTAGTGATCGAAATATCTGTCATAGTCCGCAGTGGTGAATCCATAGGCCCTGACCTGGAAGGAAGGGGGAGAAAAGCCTTCGTTTCTCCTTAATTCATGGCTTAGGTAGGGTGAGATCTGAAGTGGGTTGAGTGGCGCTGAGACTGTTAATGAAAAACGTACAAGTAACAAGCAGATATCAGGACCCTGCCTACCTCCATGCCTTCACAGATGGCATTCAGAGTTAGAGCACAAGCAGAAACTAGCTGGGGAGTGCCTAGTGCCTAACCTCCCTGTGTTCACATGGGATTAATAGTTACTGCCAGAGAACAGGTAAAAGCAAGCAGCTCACAGATCACGAAACACCCCCCCCCCCCCCCGTCCTCCAGTACCCAAAAAAACCCAGACAGGCCTGCCCGTAAACTAACAGGCACCCTGTGCGAAAACTGAAATTGGCAACCCCCCCCATCTTGGCGGCAACAATGGCACAGCACTTCCTCCTTTGACAGTGGCAGTGGCTCTGGCACAATACAGTCATCTCTCCCCTTCTATCTAGCACCAGTATCCTCTCTGCCCTGATCTATTTCCCTCTGCCCACCGTGTCCAGCATCCCCCTCCCCCCGTCTCTCTCCTCTTACCTGCCTAGAAGCATCATCCTCGTTTTCTCGCCTATCTTCTTCCTCCTCTCTGCTGGCTGATCCTTCACCCAAGCACAGACAGAAGCTTTCTTCCTCCAGCACAGCCTTGCTGAGTCTCCTTCTAGCAGATATCATATGGAAGAGAGTGTGAGTGTGAGTGTGTGTGTGTGGGGGGGGGGGGGTGAGGGGGGCAACAGTGCCCCCTTGAGTATGGCACCCTGTGCGGCCACAGAGGTTGTACAAGCCAAAAGCTTGCTCTGAAAACAAGCTTGACCTCCAGTAGAAGCTGTACCTGGTGACAGGTGATGGCCACATACTGTACTGTTCCCTTCTGGGGGGGGGGGGGGGCGGGGGTGTTTCAAGCTAATAATTCTGTTTCATGAAACCTCATTCTAGGAACTGTAATGACCTACTGTCAAGACCTCCAAAGGCTTCCCTGTATTGCAAAGCCTTCCAGTAACGGACACACACAACTGATTGTTACAAAGCGGGAATAATGCATCTGCAGTTGTTGCTCTGTAAATGTCACAACTGAGAGCAGTGTATAAAGCATGCATTTTCGCATGCTGAGTGGCAGGCTGCAGTGCACCTGAGCGCCAGATCAGAAGCATCTTAAGCAGGAAGCAGAAGTAAACCAACCATAAAAATTGTGCTGTGCTGTGCTCTCTTCTGGCCAGCATTAGATAGTCACTTACCAGTCTGGTTATCTTCTTGTGATAAGCAAAGAAGGTGGGGTCTGATCTGCATATTGTCTGGGTGTGCAATTTTGTTGGCTCTGCAGCCCACTGTAGTCCAAAACCGAAAAGCTTTCCCACAGAAAACACCCAGCTGCTGGCCCATTGCTTTCATCAGAGCCATCATATCCAAAACTGGGCTCACCTTTAAAAGCTAAATCCTGCAAAAGAATTATTCTGAATAGGTGGAGGGGTAGAAGGCTTCAGCTTGTTATACAGTCAACATGGATTTACTCAAGGGAAGTCTTGCCTAACAAATCTGCTGCATTTTTTGAAGGGATTAATAAACATGGGGATAAAGGTGAACCGGTAGATGTAGTATATTTGGATTTTCAGAAGGCGATTGACAAAGTCCCTCATGAGAGGCTTCTAAGAAAACTAAAAAGTCATGGGATAGGAAGTGATGTCCTTTTGTGGATTACAAACTGGTTAAAAGACAGGAAGCAGAGAGCAGGATGAAACGCTCAATTTTCTCAGTGGATAAGGGTAAACAGTGGAGTGCCTCAGGGATCTGTGCTTGGACTAGTGCTTTTCATTATATTTATAAATGATCTGGAAAGGAATAAGATGAGTGAGGTTATCAAATTTGCGGATGATACAAAATTATTCAGAGTAGTTAAATCACAAGCGGATTGTGGTACATTACAGGAGGACCTTGCAAGACTGGAAGATTGGGCATCCAAATGGCAGATGAAATTTAATGTGGATAAGTGCAAGGTGTTGCATATAGGGAAAAAATACCCTTGCTGTAGTTACACAATGTTAGGTTCCATATTAGGAGCTACCACCTAGGCATCATAGTGGATAATACTTTGAAATCGTCAGCTCAGTGTGCTGCAGCAGTCAAAAAAGCAACAGAATGTTAAGAATTATTAGGAAGGGAATGGTTAATAAAACGGAAAATGTCATAATGCCTCTGTATCGCTCCATGGTGAGACCAATTCTTGAAATCTGTGTACAATTCTGGTTGCCGCATCTCAAAAAAGATATAGTTGTGATGTAGAAGGTACAGAGAAGAGCAACCAAAATGATAAAGGGGATGGAACAGTTCCCCTATGAGGAAAGGCTGAAGAGGTTAGGGCTGTTCAGCTTGGAGAAGAGACGGCTGAGGGAGGATATGATAGAGGTCTTTAAGATCATGAGAGGTCTTAAACGAGTAGATGTGAAGAGGTTATTTACACTTTCGGATAATAGAAGGAACATAAGAACATAAGAAAATGCTATACTGGGTCAGACCAAGGGTCCATCAAGCCCAGCATCCTGTTTCCAACAGTGGCCAATCCAGGCCACAAGAACCTGGCAAGTACCCAAAAACTAGGACTAGGGGCCATTCCATGAAGTTAGCAAGTAGCACATTTAAGACTAATTGGAGACATTTCTTTTTCACACAACGCACAATTAAACTCTGGAATTTGTTGCCAGAGGATGTGGTTAGTGCAGTTAGTGTAGCTGGGTTTGAAAAGGTTTGGATTAGTTATTGGAGGAGAAGTCAATTAACTGCTATTAATCAAGTTTACTTAGGGAATAACCACTGCTATTAATTGCATCAGTAGCAGGGCCGGCGGAACCACTAGGCGAGCTAGGCCTGTGCCTAGGGCGCCGAGACTTAGGGGGCGCCGTGGCAGGCAGCAGAATTTTGAAAGGGCAAAAAGTGCCCTTTCAAAATTCTGCCAGCCTTCGACTCATCTAGATGGAGACCAAGCGTCGAGATTTAGGGGGCGCCGTGGCAGGCAGCCAGCTTCCGACTCGCCCTGCCGCTCCGCCAGTGTCACCCTCCTGACACCCCCCCTAGTGGTCCAGCGGAGGTCCCGGGAGCGATCTGCCACTCCCGGGGCCTCGGCTGCCACTAAGCAAAATGGCGCCGGTTACCTTCAGCCCCTATCATGTGACAGGGGTCGACCAATGGCACCGGTAGCCCCTGTCACATGGTAGGGGCTGAAGGCCACCAGCGCCATTTGCTTAGTGGCAGCCGAGGCCCCGGGAGCGGCAGATCGCTCCCGGGACCTCCGCTGGACCACTAGGGGGTTGTCGGGAGGATGGCACTGGCGGGGAGGCAGGGCGAGTCGGGAGCTGGCTGCCTGCCTGCCACGGCGCCCCCTAAGTCTAGGCGCCGATCTTCTTTCTGTGAGTGTGTGTGTATGTGAGAAAGGAATCTGCCAGTTTAAAAAAATGAAATATGATAATACATATACCTGAACTTTTGAAAAGTTGGATGAAAGATAAAATTACTAAATTTTAAGCATCCCTCTTCTGGAAAATAACATTTAACTTAAAGTGGGTAGAGACAAATACTAAAGCAAAAAAAAATTAAAGTATTTAAAATGTTCATCTCAGCAAAATCACAAATTTAAGATACTGATGCCAGGTGGGGTTTGGGTTTTTTTTTAAGCATAATTTAAGCATGAAGACTAGAATAGAATCTGAAATGGTTTTGCTTTTTTTTTTTTTTTTTTAAGCCTTTAGAAAATGTCTAAGACTGGAATCTTCCCATTTAAAAGGGAAGCCGACTAAGGATATCTTTCTGTTCCATATCTCCCACATGAATAATCATACGACTGATAGTTTGAAGAAAGACACTTGCTTTATTGCCTGGAAGCGTAAAACAAGAGAAGCTGTACTGTGTAGGTGGCTGTCTTTTGGGAGGACAGAACCTGAAGGAAGGGTGTCATTTCACCTTTTGATAGGAATGTGGTTTTCTTATTTAACAGTTGGGAGCATCACTTTCACTTTTAGTAAAAGTGAAAAATGCTGCAAGTCTGAAAGCAAGGTGCTTCTGTGAGAGTGTAATATATATGTGAGACAGGGAGGGTGTTTCTGTGTGTCAATGTGGGTGCGCAAGAGAGATGGAGCATGTTTTTGGCTGGCTTGTGGCTGTGAGAGAGGGCATGTGTGTGATTGAGCCTGTTTGTAAGTGAGATAGAGCATGTGTGTGATTGAAAGCCTGTGTGTAAGTAAGAGAGAGTGAGAGCATGTGTGATTGAGAGAGACTGGCCAGAGAGGTGACGTGTGTATGTGTGAGAACGGCTGATCAGGGAGATGACTGGTGTGTGTGTGTGAGAGAGAGAGAGAGAGAGAGACTGGTTGGGGAGAGATTGGTCTGTGAGAGACAGAAACTGGTCCAGAGGGTGTGACTGGTATGTGTGTGAGAGAGAGAAGAGACTGGTTGTGGTCCCTAAGGAAGAGATCTATGAAGACAGCTTCAGCAGCTACTGCTGCTGCTTCTGGTATGGCCTGCAAGGGAAAGGAGTAGGAGAACTGCTGGAGAGGGTAAGTAAAGGTGGCTTTTTAAGTTCATTTTCTTGATTGACTACCATTTTAATTATTGGGTAGTATGTGATGTGTCTGCTGTTTGAAATATTTTATTGGTGTTTGGTAAAGCTTTCAAAATTTGCATGAGTCTTTAATTATTGGATATTCTATTCATCAGCTGTTTTGAAATTATTTTATTTGTATGATTTTATAATTATGATTAATGATTTATATATCTTTATTTTATTGATTTGTTTCACGAGGAATGGTAACATTTTTGTTTTTCCATTGTTACACTGTATAGAGTCTGGCGTGATGCGTTTTACAGTTCAGTTTTTGTCTGCACATTTCTATTTATACTTTATGTGGCTTTATTCTGTATTTGGTGAGGGTTTGTGTTCTGCATGCAAAGACTGAGATGAAGCATTCTTTTAGCATGTGGTTTCTCTGTAGGGATCTGTAGTAGCTTGGCCTGTTCTGTTTTCATGATAGGAGGTGTATTACATAAGAACATAAGAAAATGCCATACTGGGTCAGACCAAGGGTCCATCAAGCCCAGCATCCTGTTTCCAACAGTGGCCAATCCAGGCCATAAGAAACTGATATTTTAGATTCTGGTGTAATATTTTTGGTATTCTTTTTCATAGGTAGGGTTGTTATTCTTTGAGTGTTGGCAGATAGTACTGTGTTGATATGGGAGGACCATGCCGAAATATATCATAATAGGTATGACGCCATATGAATTCCAAGATGCAATGTTTTCTTGTTGGCATCACAACAGTGCATGAAATTATCACAACAACTTGTATATTAATTTTACCTCAGAATGTCATTTTTCATGTAAAATATGTTATAAATGCATAATTTAAAATTGTGTATGGGGAGGGGGGCGCCAGACTGTAAGGTTTGCCTAGGGTGCCAAATACCCTGATCACTTGTATGGGATCTTCTTGGTGTTTGGGTACTTGCCAGGTTCTTGTGGCCTGGTTTGGCCTCTGTTAGAAACAGGATGCTGGGCTTGATGGACCTTGGTCTGACCCAGCATGGCAATTTCTTATGTTCTTATGTCTTCTATCCTGGTACTTTATCTGTTTCTGGTACTTTCTCTGTTTCTGGTTTAAATCCTCTCTCCCTTGCCCTGACAAGTTAGGGGACTGCAATTAGTGTCAGTTGTTTCTGACTGCATGAGATTGGCAGGCCTCAGGAAGTGCATGTTTTTAACTGAGTGCTTCATTTCCTGTTTATGCTACCAAAAAAAAGAACTTGTTGATAGTTGAAGTGGTGTTATGTTTTCCGGCTTGCGAGCTGCCTTCGCGACCTGGCTCACTCGCCTGATGCAGTTGATCCAGGTCTCCATATCAGAGACCTACCTTTAAAGTGCGAACTTAGCCACGGCACCTCTGGATGACGTCAACAGTTTCAGCCCTTATAAGGGCCCTTCTCCCTGTAAGGTCGACTACCTTCACAGTAGTGTGAGTTGTTGTTTCAGCCTTGCCTTGGTCCTTCAGACTCGCCTTGGTCCTTCAGTTTTGCCCTCATCTATCCAGCCTCGTCCAGCCCTACTTCGCCTCTAGAGCCTTGCCTTCCTCTCTCCTAGCCTGACCTGTCCTCGGCCTCATTTTTAGAACTGACCTTAGCCTATGCTAAGTAGCCTGTGCACTAACTACTCTTTCCTGCCGCCTGCGTCAGACCACACTGTGGACTATGACCAACCCTTGCCTGCCTCCTGCCACTGACCATAGCCTGGACTCTTGTCACCCCTGTTTGCCGCCTGCCTCCGACATCAACCTGACACCAGATCTGTTCTTCTGCCTGCATCTCAGAGACTGCCACCTAAGACCTGCCAGCCCCTGGAAGCCAAAAGCTCAACTTGAGGGGAAAGGGGTTTGTACCGGTGAAGCTCCAGTCCAGTCTCTGCACCGTCTGCTTTGCCAGTTGGTAGTGAAGACCTATAGGGCCTTCTCTGTAGGTTGCGTCGACCTTACTCCAACACAAGGGTCCACAATCCTAACAATCCTACATGACCTTGTATGTTTGTACAGCGTGGCGTTACACTTGCCGGCCGCAGGGCTCCACGGCCGGCTTCACTTACCCGCCACTACACTGCTGCAGCTGTCGCACCCCCGGTCTCCCTTGCAGTGGCGGGCACCCACCGCTGCCACTGTCCCTCTTCCTCATGGCCCTGAGTGCCACTGCCATTTTGCCGCTACCGCTCCCATGCAGCTCTGGATGTTGCCGCCACCGCTGCTATCTTTCTTTGTGGCTGAGGAATGCTACCGACATCCTGCCCCTGCACCCGACTACCTAGGCATGTGTGCGCCTTTCTGCATCAGGCCCTTGCCGATGACATCACCAACCCAGGACTACTTAAGGTTGGATTCTGCCTCCAGCCTTTGCCTTGGCAAAAGGTCTTCTCTCTCTTCAGAATGTGGATTTCCTTCCTGAGTTCCTTCCTGCCTTCCATGTTCCTCATCTTCTCCCTTTGTTCCTCAGACTGATCTTGGCTTCGACTTTGGACTGGACTGTGACTACGAGCTACGCCGCCTGCCTCGACCATTGCCTAACCCTTGACCTCGAGCTCCACTGCCTGTTCTGGACCCCGGCCTGAGTACTGGCTTCATCTCTTCACCTGGACTTCCTTCACTGCAGAAGCCCCACCTATGTCCAGTCGACCCCAGCACCCAAGGGCTCAACCTTAGGGGAACGTGGGCAGGTAATGGTGAAGTTCCAGCTGGGCTCTGCTGTTCACCCGCCTCGCCTACCGATGGTGGAGACCTGTGGGCTTCTCCCCACAGGTAGTATCAACTCCACCTCAGTTCAAGGATCCACCAGCATAACACATCGGCTATTTTTCTTCTTGAACAGAGACATGGTGGCAAGTACTAGCTCTGCTCTTCCCACTGTGCAGACCTCGACATGGTTGAGTTCTGTCCTGGGGATACATCAAGCACAAAACCACTGCCCAGAGTGACGTGGCATGCAGGGCATGATCACGCCACTTTATTTCATTCTACATTGCGCCTTGTGTACAGGTATACCCTGAAATTGGCTCCCAGTCAGATAGGTGAGCAGTTAACTATATGTCATGAGGGCCAAGCTGGGCCAGTCCTCAGTCTGCTCTGATGTTTCTTGAGAAACTGGAAGGGCAAGTGGACAGGTACAAGGGAATAAAACCAAGACTGGCTGAGCCTGTCCCTCAGGTTACAGACCTGATCTGGTCATTTTAACCACACAAAACATGCTAAAACTAAGAGATGAGCCAAAAAAAAAAATCTTGTCATCGGTAACTCTGGCCATAATCCAGATATTAATATTTTTTCTTCATCAAAATTACAGGCAGGAAAAAAGTGAGCTGGGCAGAGATTGGGGAAGGACCAGCGTGGGCCGGGTGGCAGTGCTGCACACTACTAGGCCAGAGATCTGGGTTCAATTCCCTGAATCTGTGGAATTTGTTGTTGGAGGATATGGTCAAAGTTAATAGCATTGCTGGGATAACAAAAAAAAAAAAAGGTTTGGACAAGTTTCTGGAGGGCAGATACATTAATTATTATTAGCTAGGTAGATGTGGGGATCTTTTCTTACTCGTTTCTTCTGGGCGTGAGCAAAAGGGAAGGGATCGCCACATTAGGAACTGCAAGGCACTGCCGAGCGTATCACAGTGGCTGCTTTTGGAGACATTTTGCTGAGCTTTGTGGACCCTTGGTCTGATCCAACATGGCACTTTTTAGGTTTGAATGTTCTGCTCCTTAAGTCAGCCGGGCCTGAAGATACTGTGAAGGCAGCATTTACAACCCCTGGGATGGAGGGAATTCTAGCCGTCGCAGAAGGACGGCACTTTCGGTTGTGATTTTGTATGTACCTGTACCAGGTTCCGAAGGGATCTGCAGTCTGTGATACATTTTGGAGAGCTATCACTGGGGCTATAGGAGTAGGAGGGGAAGAAAATATCCTGTGAATGAAAGCTTATACCCTTCCTGTTAGCCCCTGCTGAGGCAGGTTGGAATTGAGCTGGCAGAGTAAAGGTGCAGGAGGAAACCATCAAATAACAACAATAAAACAAATTGCAAGGAATTTTCCAGAGTTCTAGATCAGATTCTTTGGGATTGTTAGGGTGAAATTTTCAAGGCTATTTTAAATGCATAAGACAGAGTTTTATGTATGTAAATGGCTGTTCTCCCAGGACAAGCAGGATGGTAGTCCTCACAGATGCGAGACATCATCAGATGAAGCCCTGTTACGGAACACTTTTGTCAAAGTTTCTAGAACTTTGAATATGCCCAGAATGCCACCAGCCCCATGGCCACATGGGGTCCTCCTTCAGTCTCATTTTTTCCGCAGAGCTGTTGCCTCGCGATTAATGGAGCTCTATGAGAACGTTTTCCTCACAATTTCCTCATGGAACAATTCGAAATTTTTCTTCACGTTTTTCCCTGATGCGGGGTCCCCCATCGCAAACCAATTTCCTCTGGTGCTTGGTAAGTCTGTTTTCGCATTTTTTGCAGTCGGTTCCCGAGCGTCTACCTCCCAGTGGCCGATGGCCACCGACCGCATGCCACCCCTTTTTTGTCTTGGCGACTGGTTTTCGGAAGTGCCCTGAGTATCCGCGGACTATGTCCATAACGGACCCACATGATGTTTGTGTCCTGTGTCTCGGGCCTTCCCACGACGTTCATCGGTGTCCCAGCTGTGCTCAGATGAGCTCCCAAAGGCCGACGCGCCCGCCTGGACAAGATGGGGCACTTGTTTGGTCCAAGCAATCTGCTCCATTGACTCCGGTACCAGGTACGTCAAATCATGGGGATCAATCTGACTTGGGACCCTCTCCTTCGATGCCCCACCAAGAGGAACAGGGAGCGGGAGATCGCCCCTCACCGACATCGGGACACTCAAAGACTTTTGTATCGAGTTCCTCGGTGCCGGAGAAGGACCGGGCCGAGCACCATGTGAAGCATCGACACCATACCCACAGTTGTCACTGTCTGGTGCTGGCACCAACACCGGACTGGTATCGGCCTCGGCCGAACCCCCTCTGAAGAGGCTCCTGGAGAGAAGAGCCCCCATCCTCCTCTGGACCCGGGAGCCGAAGGCGTTCCCCACTGATAACCCGTGTGGACACTCCGGTGACACCCAGCCTGCCTCCTACTCCAGGATCGGTCTTGTCCACACCCTCGTTCAGAGAGGAGTTGGACCGTGTGGTTCAACAGGCAGTGCTAAATGCCCTTCGGGGTCTCCAGCCACCACTGATGCTGGCATCCATACCGGCATCGGAACCGGCGCCATCTATTTTGGTGCCTCTGCTGGAAAGACTGGAGGTGCTGCTCAGAGCCTTACTGATGCAGCCTGTGCTGGTGGGCCCCTCAGTGCCTTGCCCACCACTGGTACCTCCTTCCGTCTCAATTCTGATTCCGGACTCCTCGGATGAGGAAGATGCGGCTCCTCGCCCATCTCCACGGATGGTACCACCAATGCCAGATCCCGTCCCCAGGTCATCATGCCTCCCGGTGCCCCGACGTCCATCGCAGGTCACGGTGACCTCGATGACAGTGCCACCACCGTCCG
Source organism: Rhinatrema bivittatum (assembly GCF_901001135.1). Lineage (NCBI taxonomy): Eukaryota > Metazoa > Chordata > Amphibia > Gymnophiona > Rhinatrematidae > Rhinatrema > Rhinatrema bivittatum. The sequence continues at coordinate 170,410,082 of NC_042618.1, read as the reverse complement.
TTCCACCTCACTGACCATTGGTGCCTGCACCCCATACTCTGGGTTTTAGCCTCCCTCCTCGACCCAGGCAGTTGCTGGTGAGGATGAAGCCCCTTATGACCCATGGGACGACGCCTCCTATGAACATTCCTCTAAGGCTTCCGAGGACCTTCTGTCGGAGCCTTCCCCACCAGAAGAGAGACGGTGCTCACCTCCGGAGGATCTCTCCTTCGTGAATTTTGTCCAGGCGATGGAGGAGACCATTGTCTTCCAACTTTTAACCGAAGAGGATGCCCGCCACTAGATGTTGGAGGTCCTCCAATTTGCAGATGCTCCTAAAGAGGTGCCGGCAGTCCCGGTGCATGAGGTTCTTTTGGACCTCCTTCACCGACCTGGGAACACCCAGGTTCTGTGGCTCCAGACAATAGGAAGTCGATGCCACTTATTTAGTGCAATAGGCCCTAGGCTTTCAAAAGAGTCAGTGGCCACAACAGTCAGTGGTAGTTGAATCAGCCCAGAAAAAGGCCAAAAGGATTTGCCCTCACTCCTCTTCCCCTCCAGGAAAGGACCACAGAACCTCAGATGCCCTGGGTTGAACCGTTTTCCAGGGATCCATGCTTATAGCTTGCATAGCAGCATACCAGTTGTACATGAACCAGTACAACAGGAACCTTTGGAAACAGGTCCAGGAGTTCACTGAGACCCTACCACAACAATTTCAGGAGGGCCTAGAATCCATCCTCCAGAAAGGACTGGAAGCCGGGAAACACGAAGTAAGAGCAGCCTATGACGTTTTTGAGACAGCGTCAAGAGTCTCAGTGGCAGGCATTAATGCCAGACGCTAGCCTTGGCTAAAAGCCTCCGACCTTCGCTCGGAAGTTCGAGGAAAAACTGTCCAACCTCCCCTGTAGAGGAGAAAACTTGTATGGGGACAAAATCCAGGACACAGTGGCCCAACTCAAGGACCACCATGAGACACTACGTCAGTTATCAACTACCACCTCTGATCCCTCTTCGGCGTCCAATAAAGGGCCATGTAGGGATACTAGGAGGCAGTTTTACAAGCAACAGAGATACTACCCTCCATCGTCCCATGCTTGTACAGCTTGGTCCTCCCAAAGAGGCCACCCTCCCCAACAGAGAGCACCTAGGGCTCTGCTAGCCCCCCAGCCTAGCCCTTCAGCTGTCTTTTGACTGGCATACAGAGAGAAGAAGCCTATCCCCTTTGCCTGCACCATCTGACTCACCTGTGGGGGGGTCTTCTCTGCCAGTTCGTCAGCAACTGGTTCCCAATTACCACCAACCGATGAGTATTATCCATCATAGCATGAGGTTACTATCTGAATCTCCTCACTGTTCCCCCAAACTCCCAACCCTCCCAGGTGTGGAGCCTCATAGAATATGCATCAACCCTTGAGTTGGAACTCTCGCTCCTGCTACGGTCCAGAGCCGTAGAATCGGTTCCCTGGGCTCAGCAGGGACAAGGGTTCTACTCCCAGTATTTTCTTATCCTAAAGAGAACAGGCGGCCTCTGTCCCATCGTCGATCTCCGGACCTTAAACAGGTTCCTCTGCAGAGAACAGTTCAGAATGGTATCCTTGGGTACCCTACTTCCACATCTGCATCAAGGGTAATGGCTCTGCTCTCTGGATCTAAAGGACGCCTAGACGCACATTGCCATATTTCCACCTCATTGCAAATATCTGGGCTTCATAGTAGGCCATTGGCATTTCCAATACAGGGTTCTTCCCTTCGGGCTAGCCTTTGCACCCCAGGTCTTCACAAAGTGCCTGGCAGTGGTGGGAGCACATTTGCGCCGGAACAGGGTGCATGTGTTCCCATATCTGGACGATTAGCTCATCAAGAGTTCTTCAAAAGAGGGAGCTCTTCAGTCCCTGAACGTGACATTGAGCCTCCTCCAGTCACTGGGTTTCCTCGTAAACTACCCGAAATCCCAGCTGACTCCATTCCAGTGACTGAACTTCATCACGGCAGATCTAGACACCACAGTGGCCAAGGCGTTCCTTCCCACTGAACGCATAGCCACCCTGGTCAGGCTGACCAGGTCCATCTGCGCCGGCGGATGGCCTCGGCCCACCTGCTCCTGAAGTTGCTGGGTCACATGGCATTGTCGGTACATGTCTCCCCAATGGCCCGAATAGCCATGAGAGTCACACAATGGGCCCTGTGGTCTCAGTAGTACCAAGCCACTCAGAAACTCTTGGCACTGGTCCAGATAACTAAAGCCCTCCAGCTCTTCCTCAACTGGTGGGCGTGAAAATACAACTTGAGCAAGGGACTTCCCTTTCAGCCCCCAGCTGCTCAGGTGATCTTGACCATGGATACCTCCAACCTAGGCTAGGGGGCCCATGTCAATGGCTTCCACATTCAAGGGCTGGGGTCTAAAGCCGAGGCGAGATGCCAGATAAACATCCTGGAACTTCAGGCGATGCGGTATGCACTCTACGCATTCCAGGACTGCCTGTCAAACAAGGTCATCTTGATCCAGATGGACAACCAAGTGGCCATGTGGTACATGAACAAACAAGGGGAACAGGCTCTTATCTCCTCTGCCAAGAGGCAGTGCAGATTTGGGCCCGGGCCCTGTCACATTCCATGCTCCTGCAGGCCATCTACTTGGCAGGGACCGAGAATGTGGTAGCGGACCGCCTCAGCCAGACATTCAAGCCCCATGAGTGGTCCCTGAACCCCTATGTAGTGGGCAGGATCTTCCGCCAGTGGGGTCAGCCGGACGTGGATCTCTTTGCGTCCTCGCAGAACCACAAGGTGCACTGATTCTGTTCCCTGCACAGGGAACGAAAGGGACCAGCCATGAATGCCTTCGCCCATTCCTGGAGTGCGGGTCTCCTGTATGCGTACCCTCCAATTCCACTAATAGGCAAGACTCTCGGGAAGCTACAGCAGGACTGAGGCTCCATGATCCTCATAGCCCCGCATTGGCCGCATCAGGTCCGGTTCCCCATTCTCCGCGACATGTCTATCCAGGAACTCATTCACCGAGGCACATCGCCCAATCTCATTACACAGAATCTGGGCAGATTATGCCACCGAACCTCCAGTCACTATCCCTAATGGCCTGGATGTTGAAAGGCTAATACTACAATCCCTTGACCTTTCTGATAATGTTACGCAAGTCCTGGTAGCTTCACGTAAGTCTTCCATGAGGAAGTAATACCAAGAAAAGTGGAGGAGGTTCTCATCCTGGTGCACACAGGAGGGTCTTGACCCTTTCTCTTTGTTGGGGGAATGTTAGAAAGCGGTCCCAATTCCGGGGAGGTTAGTGTGCCCTTGGACCAGGGCATGACTGTAGAGGAGCTCCGAGGAAGAGCCGAGGCAAGCAAGGTGTGTCCAAGCACGGGTGGAAAGGCTGAAGACCAGGAGTGCTGACCTCTGCCAAACCTGAGCGCATCGAGAGAGACCCAACAATGCAATGCTGGTCTCTGGGGTAGCCCTCCAGCCACTCGATAGCCCTTTCAGACCTACTACCTGGAAATGGCAGATGCGACAAGACGACAGAGGTCAAGGACAGGCGATGGTACTGGAATAAGACGAAGACACTTGAAGACATGTTCAAAGTGAAGGTACTTGGAGACATGGTTGGTGAAGACACTAGGTGAGTACACTTGATGAGTGAACAGAGGACAGCAGGCTTAAAACTCAGGATGAGGTGGAATCTGGGCAACACTCAAAGCAGGTTCTGGCTGGAGTAGAGGCTTTAGTGACCTGGCGCAACTGGCGACCTGGCAGGTCCACTGCAACACGATCTGCCGGGGAGGGGGTGGGGGGGGGGGGAAGGCTAGGGCGAAGCCGGAACCAAGGACATCTGAGGACAAGGCTTCCAAAGAGGAGCCGGAAGAAGTGAATGTCTGAAGGCGGAACATCTGTAGACAAAGATGACAGGATCAACTGAAGACGAGGACATCTTAAGACATGGACATCTGAGATCGAATGTCGGTATATAAAAATAATTAAATAAATAAATAAATCTGAAGACATGGACATATGAAGACTAGGAAATCTGAATACTAGAACATTTGAATACTAGGACATCTGAAACATCTGACGACAAGGACATCAGGAGCATCTAACGACGAGGACATCAGGAACCACTGAAGGCGAAGACACCAGGGACATTTAAGACGAAGATATGGGATCCATCGAGAGACCAGGAACACAGAAGAAGATGATGAGGGAAATACCATGATCACGGAGTGCCTTGAAGAAGCTGGAGACGAAGAGAAGTCCAGGATCGGACTGCCTCCTTGAGAAGGCATTGGAGAACTGACAAAGGGCCCTTTTTATAGGGCTGAAGAGGAACACCCTGGATGACATCATCAGGAAGGGCATGGGGCTACTCCCATCGCAGGCCCTTTAAGAAGGCAGGAGAGGGGCAGCCGCACGCCTAAGGAGGCAGGACCAGGGACAGCGGCAGCTAGGCTGTGAAGCAGGCCCCAGCATTAGCGGCAGCTTCCGGGCCGCAGAAAGGAGGCTGGGGGTGGCTCCATGCCGAGTGGGAGGAAGCTGACATCGACGGCCCCCGGTCTGCAGGACAGGACAATGGCGGTGGCTCACACTGCCACAAAAGTCAGGCAGCAGCCTCCAAGCCGCGAGAGGACACTGCAGCGGCTCCCTGCCACCACACAGGCCACGGAGGTAGGACGGCGGAGAGGTGAGAGGCTGCTTGTGGGCATAGCCACGAGCAGAATTGTAACGCTCTTGCCCCACTCCTAGGCTTTTGGACTATCTCTTGGTCTTCAGACTACCTCAATCTGGGTGCATCTGAGTGCCATCAGCGCCTACCACCGCAGAGTGGGCAACACCCCAGTCTCAGTGCAGCCCTTAGAGGGACACATCATGAGAGGCTTATTTCAACTGAAGCCTCCACTACATCCTCCTGTTGTGGCCTGGGACCTCAACATAGTGTTGGCGTGGCTCATGAGTTCTCCATTTGAGCCCTGCGCTCCTGTGAGTTCAAATACCTCACCTGGAAGGTCATCTTCCTCATAGTGGTTACTTCTGCTCGCAGAGTCAGTGAGCTACAGGCCCTACTGACCTATCTGCCTTACACGAGACTCTTCCACCACAGAGTGGTGCTGCGTACTCATCCTACGTTCCTGCCTAGCATAGTGACTGACTTCCACCTGAATCAGTCCATCCTGTTTCCCACCTTTTTCCCAAGACCGCACTCTCATCCAGGTGAGCGGGCTCTGCATACCTTGGACTGCAAGCATGCTCTTGCCTTTTATTTAGAGTACACCGCAGCCCACAGGCAGTCCACCCAACTCCTTGTTTCCTTTGACAAAAATAGACTTGGAGTTGCAGTGGGCAAGCAGACCTTGTCTAATTGGTTGGCAGATTGTATTGCTTTCTGCTACCAGCAAGCAGGCTTTCCACTCGAGGGCCGAGTGAAAGCGCTCTCAGTGAGGGCCGTAGCAACATCAGTAGCACACTTCCGGGCAGTCACTTTTGCTGAAATCTGCAAGGCCGCAACGTGGAGCTCCTTCCACACCTTCGCAGCCTATTCTATTCTCAAGATCAAAATCGTAGAGCATATAGAAAGACATGATTTAATGAAACATAGTCAACATGGATTTACCCAAGGGAAGTCTTGCCTAACAAATCTGCTTCATTTTTTGAAGGGGTTAATAAACATGTGGATAAAGGTGAACCAGTAGATGTAGTGTATTTGGATTTTCAGAAGGCGTTTGACAAAGTCCCTCATGAGAGGCTTCTACGAAAACTAAAAAGTCATGGGATAGGAGGCGATGTCCTTTCATGGATTACAAGCTGGTTAAAAGACAGGAAACAGAGAGTAGTATTAAATGGTCAATTTTCTCAGTGGAAAAGGGTAAACAGTGGAGTGCCTCAGGGATCTGTACTTGGACCGGTGCTTTTCAATATATATATAAATGATCTGGAAAGGAATACGACGAGTGAGGTAATCAAATTTGCGAAGATACAAAATTATTCAGAGTAGTTAAATCACAAGCAGACTGTGATACATTACAGGAGGACCTTGCAACACTTGAAGATTGGGCATCCAAAGGCAGATGAAATTTAATGTGGACAAATGCAAGGTGTTGCATATAGGGAAAAATAACCATTGCTGTAATTACACGATGTTAGGTTCCATATTAGGAGCTACCACCCAGGAAAAAGATCTAGGCATCATAGTGAATAATACTTTAAAATCGTCAGCTCAGTGTGCTGCAGCAGTCAAAAAAGCAAATAGAATGTTAGGAATTATTAGGAAGGGAATCGTTAATAAAACAGAAAATGTCATAATGCCTCTATATCGCTCCATGGTGAGACCACACCTTGAATACTGTGTACAATTCTGGTGGCCGCATCTCAAAAAAGATATAGTTGCGATGGAGAAGGTACAGAGTAGGGCAACCAAAATGATAAAGGGGATGGAACAGCTTCCCTAAGAGGAAAGGCTGAAGAGGTTAGGGCTGTTCAGCTTGGAGAAGAGATGGCTGAGGGGGGATATGATAGAGGTCTTTAAGATCATGAGAGGTCTTGAACAAGTAGATGTGACTCGGTTATTTTCACTTTCGAATAATAGAAGGACTAGGGGGCATTCCATGAAGTTAGCAAGTAACACATTTAAGACTAATCGGAGAAAATTATTTTTCACTCAACGCACAATAAAGCTCTGGAATTTGTTGCCAGAGGATGTGGTTAGTGCAGATAGTGTAGCTGGATTCAAAAAAGGTTTGGATAAGTTCTTGGAGAAGTCCATTAATGGCTATTAATTTTACTTAGGGAATAGCCACTGCTATTAATTGCATCAGTAGCATGGGATCTTCTTAGTGTTTGGGTAATTGCCAGGTTCTTGTGGCCTGGTTTTGGCCTCTGTTGGAAACAGGATGGTGGGCTTGATGGATCCTTGGTCTGACCCAGCATGGCAATTTCTTATGATCTTATTACTGTGTGGATAAGGACAATTGTCAGGACAGTGTCTTTGGCCAGTCTGTCCTCTGTAATCTGTTTCTAGTGAAAGAACACAACTTCTCCTACCTTGGGCCCAGTATGAGTTCAGGCTGTCCCCGTTTTTGCCAACTGCACCCCTGTTTTGTGCTTGTTGCACGTTATTGGGTGTCTGTTGGCCCAGGTGTTCCGGGAGCAGCCTGCAGCTTGCTATTCACCTATCTGTGAGGGCTACCATCCTGCTTGCCTGGAAGAAAGCAGAGTTGCTTACCTGTAACAGGTGTTCTCCCAGGACAGCAGGACGTTAATCCTCATGAAACCAGCCTGCCACCTCGCAGAGTTGGGTTCGCCTACATGTTGTTGTTTCATTTTTCGCTCGTACTTTCCTGCTATGAAACGAGACTGAAGGGGGTCCCAGTGTGGCCACGGGGTTGGTGGTATGCTGGGCGCGCTCGGTGTGCCAGTCAAAATTCTAGAAACTTTGAAAAAAGTGTTCCGTGACAGGGCTCCAGCTGATAATGTCACCCATATGTGAGGAATAACATCCTGCTGTCCTGAGAGAACACCTGTTACAGGTAAGCAACTTTGCCTTATAAAATAGCCCTAGGCTCTGTGCATTTAAAAGTCTGTGTTTAACCCAATTTTGCATGTACTTCAAAGCGTACTGGGGTGGGGTTTTCCAGAGAAGAAGCTGAGTTGAAACCTGTAGGCGCGCATGAGCATTTTAAACATATGTACATTAAGTACACCCATGCACGTTATGCCCTTAACAGAGCTGGTGTGACTTTCTGTGAATGGGTTGATGTGCATTCCAAGTCGCTTGAATGCAAATTTTCAAAGCAAACTTATGCATACTAAGTTTGCTTTGAAAATTTGGGGATTAAATCTAGGGATGCAAGATTGAGTAAACTGTGCCCAATTGCTAATACATGCATTCTGGGTGGGTGATCACAATATTTTTGTTCTGCCTCTAAACACCAAAATAATTCCGGCAGCACTCATAGGCTGGGGTGGGGCAGAAGAGAAGCATAAAGAAACTGTAAAAATTCCCAAATCAAAAGCCCTAAGGGAAACTGAGCCACTAGAATTATAGACTAATCTCTTTAAAAATATATATAATATATTTCAATTGAAAAGAAAACCCTGCAGAACCTATGTTTTGTTATATTAGAGAACTTAAATGCTTTAAAAACCTTCTGGGGCTTCCTCATCCTGTGCTCTGAACCCTGACAAGTTCTTTGCTAACACACGACACGCCTCTCTCAGCCCAGAGTCATACCTAAGCAAGATTCTTGTGCGGAGCTTAGCTGAGTGTGTGAGAGACACGTAGAATGCAAAAAAAGTGCCCCTGCAAGGAGAGGTGACTGCCAGAGTGTTGCCGAGGCTCATGAAGGTGAAACGAGAAGAAGCCTGGAGCTAGCGCTGGAAGGAAAGAAGTCCCAGGGCCCAGAGTCAGGACCTGATGAGAAGCCCGGGAAAGATGAATCTCTGTTTCAGAGTGCGAGCCCAAAGGCTGTTGGGGGGTTTGATCATTTTCTCTGTAATCATGCTGCTGTTCGTAAATTGGTGGAAAGTCCCGGCCCTGACTGATTTATCACCAGCAAGAACTTCTCCCAGGTAAGTTTCTCCCACAGATAAATAAACCATCTGTCATATCAGGGAAGGCAAATGAACTTCCAAACCTCTCTCGCTTTCTCTGAATCAAAGTTCAGTAGAGGGGAGTGTCTGGACACCGACAAGATCCAAACTCCATAGACTTTTCCTAAAGTTAGCCTAGTAAACTTATCTGGCTAACTTTAGGATAGCTGGATATATTCAGCAGTGCGGCCGGCTAATTTGCCAAACTACACAGCAGCTCTTATCTCCCTTCATATGTTGTAATGTGAGATGCAGCTTACCGAGAGGCTACAGCAGAGGTAATGTGTGACATGGGACAGGACCTCAGCATGATAAAGCGTGTGCCTTGCTCTATTGTCGATAGTGCTGGCCATGTATCACAAGCTATCCTTGCTAAATTTTAGTAAATCTGGGGCACACTCTTAAGTCTCTTTTCATGTGTTGCTAAATTTGTAAAATTTATGATATTCAGTTCGTGTGTGTTACGCTCGCCGCCTGCGGTGTGGTCCTCTCACCTTTGTAAGCAACTTCCAGGCTCCAGCTCCCCATCGCTAGCGGCAGTGGACCGCCAGCCCGACCTCGGGCTCCCGCCAGCACCTCCAGCCCTGCTCCATTTCCCGGGACCTCCAGCCAAGATGCCTCCATCCGTCGGACCTCTCTGCAAGGTTCGCGGAGAGACGCCGCCAGCGGCGCCGCGCCCCTCTCTAGGAGCGCGCGCGCATCAGTAAACCTTTTAAAGGGCTCGCGGCAGGAACCTGGCTGCGGACCCGGATGCTGATGTCAGATCCTTCAGTGTATAAATGCTCGGGCCTCGCACCATAGCGTTGCCTTTGCAACAGGTCTCCTCGGTTTCCTGCTTCAGCTTCCTGAGTACTCGTTGCTTCTGTGCTTGTCTTGTTCCGTGTTCCTGTTGATTCCAAGTTCCTGATTCCATGTTCATCTCGTCTGTGTGCTGATTGACTTCCTGGCTCTGACCTCTGCTACACCTGACCTTGCCTGCCTTCTCCGTGCCTTGACCATTGCTACGTGTGACCACGCCTGATTTTTTCGTGCCTTGACTATTGCTATGTCTGACCACGCCTGCCTTCTCTGTGCCCTCACCATTGCTATGGATGACTACGCTATAGACTTTCTTGAGTCCAGAGTTCTACATTGCTTCCTACATCTTCCATTTGCTACCAGCTTCCATTTAAGCTTGACAGTGACGCCTCTGTCCCTATCCTCTGGATGTGGACTATTAAGGCTCTGGCCTTTTGTTGCTCGGGCACCTTCAATTTCTCCTCGTTCCTTGGTACTTGAGTTCCTGTACTGCAACCCATCCAGGATAGAACTAAGCTACCTGCTGGCTGCTGTCTCTGGGCTGAATCACCTACTTTCTATTTCTAATCTTGAGGCCCGCCTAACTCCTGCTGGCCCCGGCACCCAAAGGCTCAACCCAAGGGGAACGTGGGCTGGTATAGGTGAAGCTCCAATGGCCTCTAGCTTCAGCCCACTCCACCTGCTGATGGTGGGGACCCATAGGCCTTTGCCTGCGGGTTGCGTCAACCCCACCTCAGCCTAAGATTCCACCTCCAGCGCAACAATGCGTGTTACTAGGATTGGTAAATGTGTAACAAAAAGTATGAAGATTTGGGTTTAGGTCATAGAGTGAGAGGGTTAGAGATTACATACATCAGCCATCAAGAGGCTGCTTGCTTATTTATTTATTTATTTATTTAACACATTTCCATACCGTTTTACCAGTAATATTACTGTTCAAAGCGGTTTACAATAATAACTTAAGATAGGAGTATAATAAAATAATAATAAATAAATAAACCAAAAATAAAACAAAGATAAAACAAGATAAAACAAGTAAGAATAAAAATACAATGGGAGTAATTATCAATAATATAACTTATAATGGTATAAGAAAGAGTTGGCGACTATTTTATAAAAATTCAAAGAACAGAAAATCATATGAAAGTAATTAACTTAAAATGTTAATAAAAAGGCGCTAAATAAACGGTGCCCGTCTGATGTTGTTACTCCAGGCTAAGGAGTTTCCATATCTTTAAAAGCTAATTGGAATAGATGAGTTTTCAGTGCTTTTTTAAACTCCTTTGCGCTTGGTATTTGCCTTAGGGGGTTCAGCAAAGCGTTCCAGAGCGTAGGTCCTACCACTGAGAAAGCTCGGTTTCTGGTCACATTTAGTGTAGCATTTTTTTACTGATGGTACTTCCAGCAGGTTTTGTCCTGCTGACCTGAGTTCTCTCTGGGGTTTGTAAACTCTCAGCGAAGAACACAGCCAAGTGGAATCTGTGTTATTTAGTAAAGAATGTATAAGTGACAGAATTTTATATTGGATTCGGTATTTAATTGGCAGCCAGTGTAAGTTAAACAAAACTGGAGTGATATGGTGAGTTCGAGGAGTGCCTGTGAGAAGTCTGGCTGCTGAGTTCAGGATTAGTTGCAACTCACGTAATAAGTGCTTGCAGCCCCCCGCCTGTCTGCAGTGCCTGAAACTCATAACACTCTGCCCTAAAGTAAGTCAAGATAGAAGAGCTCTCCTGCATCCTCCTACTCATTAGAATCAGTGCATTGTTGCTTGGTATTATACATAATCTGGGCACAAATCAGAATCAATATTTGTTCTAATTGCAGTTTATTACCACAGGTTTAAGTAGGATGAGCACCCAACTCCAGGTGACTGGATCAGAACTTCCTGGTTTTACACCTAGTGTGTCTATAGGCTTCTAATTCTATTGGGATAAAACCAGAACTGACTCACCCTGTTTGAGTTGACCTTTTGCTCCCTGGTGAACCTGGGTTAAAATGGCCATGTGTTACAGGTGAGTTACTTCTTAAGACAGCTTCAGGGTACCAAGGTCAGGTTGAGTCAGGCATGATTTGTGCACTGCATGCTGGAAACTGAAGTTCCAATTTCCTTAGGAAAAGCAGGACTGCAAGTCCCTTTCTTCAGAGTGAGGGGAATTTAAATCCAGCTGACATACTGGCACCAACTTATACTGCCCAGCTGCAATTCAGGCTATTGCAAGTCCTATGAATAATTAATGCATACGTTGTACGCAATGGAATGAATTAGGACCAGGAGATCCAGTTAAGGACACAAAGGCCAGGTGGCCAGTAGCCAGGGTCCAACCCTGACTCCATTGGGTTTGCAGGGGGCTTGATTTTGAGAGAATGACAATTACCAAGCCATGTGCTCAACATATCCTGGGATCCTTTGTCACGTGATGCTCTTGGCAGCTAATCACTGTGCTCTATTTCTGCTTTCCATGTTATACAGTCATGCAATTGAAGCATCATTGTGATGACAAGTGACACTGAAACTGATTCTTCCATGCTAATCTAGGCCCTGATTTAATAAAGTGCACTCGACTGTACATGCATATTATTGCTTGGCTATGCAAACATTTTTGTGCATAGAACTTTACTCCAGATTTAACAAGGAGTTTAGCGCACAAAAACTGTGCATACAAATTCCCCCTCTGTTGCCCAACCTTATTCTCCCCCTCTGTTGCTCAACCTTATTCTCATCCCTTTATGATGAGTATTTATAGTCCTCTTGTTTTTCGGATGAGCTTAATATCTGACATGTTTAAATAATCTCCCTTGATCTTATATGACCACATTATAAGACCAGAGTTTTACATTTTTTTCCTGTTAAATTTTTGAATTTCTAACTGAGTTTTCTGTACCGCTTCATGGCAAAATTGAAGTTAAATGTAAACCGGTATGATTTGTATCTCTACAAGAATGTCGGTATAGAAAAAATAAAAATAAAAAAAATAAATAAATAAATTAACCCTTCTCCATGCAAACCCCATCTTAATTAGAGAATTAGCTATGACTGCCCAGTGCAGAGAGGTGCAATGGATTAAATCTGTTAATGCTAGAAATGTAACTCCAGGTCAGAGGTGGAGACAGTTTCTGGGACTAGTGTTAGCCTATGGGGCTAAACTTGGAGGTCATAGCACAGGGGTCCTGTATTCGGGATTTATATTCATAAAACACAATTTGTGCTCCTAACCCATGTTTTGTATGCACAGCTTTTATGTGCACAAATCGTGTTTTCTGTACACAAAAATGTGTTGCGTCTGCCAGCCGTGGAGCTCGCGACAGGCCTTCCTTACCCGGCCTTACCAGACCTTGCCGTCCTGCCAGGGGCAGGCTCTGGCTCCCTGGCAGGGAGTGCAGCCCTCCTCTTTGTGGCCTTGCTTGCCGCTGGCAGGCTTTGACATGCGGCAGAGACACCTCCGGTATCCACTCCTCGCCCCTGGCCCCACCAGGCGCGTACGCGTGCCTCTCTAGTTTATTTAAAGGGCCCACGGCACACTAGTGCTGCCGACCCTTTCCATTGATGTCATCACCCTGGGACTATTTTAGGCGAGCTCTGACAGTCAGAGCTTGCCTTGGCAACAGGTATCCACATTTGATTGTGTGCTCCTTGCCCATCATTCCTGGTTCCTGATCCTGACTCCGTTCCTGGTTCCTGATCCTGACCTGTACCTTGGTTCCTTATTTGTCTCACTGGACTGACCTCTGGCTTTGACCCTTGCTACATTGGACTTTGTATCTTGCCTTGCTCAGTTGCCTGCCCTGACTCTAACCTGTCTTCAACCACGCCTTGGAATCTCCCTGGACTTGGCCTTTAGACTTCAGCCTCTATTACCTGGGCAACCCCTATCTCTGCCCTGTTCCTTTTGGTGTCCAGGTCTCTGGATCCCTGCCTCGTCCAGAACTACATCAGTCCCTTGATACCTCCACTGGTTCCTGGCTACCATCCACCTCTCTACTGGGAGTCATCACACGGAGGCCTGCTAAGACCAGCCGGTCCCAGCACCCAAGGGCTCAACCTGCGGGGAATGAGGGCTGGTATTGGCGAAGCTCCAGTCGGCCTCCATCTCCTAGCCAGCTCCGCCTCCAGATGGTGGGTTACCGTGGGGCTTGCCCTACGGGTAATGTCAACCTCACCTCGGGCCAAGGGTCCACCACCAGAGTAACAGGTTGCCAAGGCCATGGACCTGGTGGACCTATCCACTGTCCAGGCCATTCCAGGCCTAGCTCGGAAGATTCAGGAACAGCAATGGTTCTTGGAGATGTTGGATACTTCCATAGAGTGCTGCACCGGAGCTGGACCCTTGGGCCGAGGTGGGGTTGACGCTACCCGTAGGAAGAATCCTACAGGTCCCCACCATCATCTTGTATTGGTAGTGGAAAGTTTAGCCATACTAAGATTTTGCGTTCAACATCCATGCAGTGAGATATAGCGATGAGTGAAGTGGGTGGAAAAGAGAACCCTCCCTCTCCATCCCCAGAGCACTCAGGGTTTGAATCTAAAATTGTACGAGATATGCATATCATGATTGTCTCAGCCACACCGGAGCTATGAGTATCATCTCCACCCCATCTTGAATGCATTTCAGAAGCACACAGGTCCTCCACACGTTCAGACGTGTGGAGGACCTTCTCCCTGTATTTTTTCTCCTCAGAATTTTTTGACTCACTTTACATGAACCCCCAACAGCATTTTTCAGTGCTAAGAGGACAAAAAAGCCCCAGCAGTCAAATAATGCCGATGCGGGCACATTATGCCCAGCTGAGAGAGGAGGAAAGGGACTCATCTGCATCAGGCAGTTATGCCCCTTCATCACAGCATTAAACTCAATCCTCTCCAGGCCCAAAGACGCAACATTCAGACCCACAGAGATGGGCTGCATCCATTGGGCCATCGGAAAGACCTAGCTTAGAAGCATAAGTCTAAACACCTAGGAGAGCAAGAAGGCTTCCGCAAATGGAAAAACTATGGCGCACAAAGAACCCAAGTCATCAGCACTGCCTTCTGCCTCGAAGAGTGGTGGTCCGAAACATCTCACGCGGTATGCATTGATAGAAACCGCATCACCTAGCCTGGTGCACTGCAAGGTGGTGCTTTGAAAGAAGCGACACATGGCACACAGATACACAACCATACGAAGCATGCATCAACGCAAGAACGATCTCTCAAAGTACACGATGCACCAAAGCATGCACCGGACTCACACATAAGCATGATGCAGCAAAGCCAAAACATAAGGTGCAGGAACCCAAAAAGAAAACAATGACACAGGCACCGACACAGCTGCACAAGCATTCAACATCACTCATTATAGGGGTCGAGGGGCTCACTTTGGCAACAGGCCAGAAAAGTCCACCTGCTCTGGACTCAGCACCAGATCACTGCACAACACAAAGGAAGAAAGATCAAGGCCTTCTATACTAGCTGACATCTTAATTGAAGTACAGCCTGTTCTCAATACCTTTTCTAACCAAGCCTAGTCATCACCATCGAGACCACACTCTATTATCTCCTCCATCTCCTCACAAAGTGGAAAAAGAATCTATTCCAATCTCTCCTTGAATCACTTTAAATACACAGAGCATTACTTCTTCAGGAAGAATTTTACCCAAGGGACAAGAGTCCTTGGCAAGAACTGTTGGGATTTAGTCCACTTCAACCTCCAGCTTCTGACATTGGTGGCCATTCTGCCACCTGAGAGCTGCAGACACCCATCTACTATATCTTCTCGCCAGGTGATACCATTGGAAGGAGCATCCCCTCTATCCCCAGGGACTTGGTCCAGCCAAGCAATGGAACAAATATTGGAACTCAAGTTTAACCTTAAGAAGTCTCTGGGTTATGGAATATTGCACTTACCTCATGCCTCAGTGGTAGTGGAGTCTGCAATGAAGAAAGCTAAAAAGATGATACTCCACTCCAACACTCCCCCAGGAAAGGATCACAAGATCTTAGACAACTTAGGCCATAAGGTGTTTCAAATCTCCATGTTAACATCATGAATACAACAACACCAGTTCTATATGGTGCAGTATTTATATGAATGCCTTAAGCAACTAAAACCTTTCATAAGATTGGAGACTGGAGATCAGATAATGCCCCAACCACTCCATGATTTGGAAGAGGGGCTCCGTTCCATCTATGAGGCATTTGAGACTCCTTCTCGCATGTCCGCAACATCCATTGCTGCCTGCCATGTAGCATGACTGTGAGCTATCGCCATCAGAGAGGATGTTCATGAGTGTTATGGTTTCGAGGTGTTTGAGTGGATTCTTGGGTACTGCGGAGATGACCACTCCCACGGGGAGGAGCCCCGTGAAGAACCACAGTACTAGGCTAGACACTATACACGCAGGCACAGAGAATTCTTGTTTATTATACAGCTTGGTGATACTGCCCAGGAGGTGGCAGAAGTGAGGTAACCCAGTAGAGTAGTTCAGGGTTCCTTGGCAGAGGAGACCCATCCCACACTCTAAAGATAGTAGGCTGCGCTGGGTAGAGGAGAGAGTCCCGGATGTAGACTCGCAGCGCTGAAGCTGAAGGTGAGACAAGCTGACAAAGTTAGTTTACTCACTGAATAGATAGCCTTATTAGATGGGGATCCTGGCAGGCAGAAGTAGTTGGATGTGCAGGCACCACGGCAGGGAGAGCAGGCCCTCGAGGATCGAGTACCCGGTATCTTAGATAGGCACCTGAAAGAAAGCATAGGGCCACCGAGGAGCGGGTACCCAGGTTAGAGGTGAATGGCCCCGGAGGGCAGAGAGAACTTCCAGCGGCAGCAAGGAAGCGGCAGAGTAGCTTAGATTGGAGGCAAATCCAATCCTTGCTAACTCAGTTTGTTAGCAAATGAAGGGCAGGCTAAATACCCGGATGGCATGACTTCACTCGGAGGGGCCGCCTCCGAGGTTCCCGCCATGGCGTGGATAAAGACATGGGTGGCGTGCGTGCACGCACCCTAGGAGGCCCTCAGGAGAAACATGGTGAATACCGTCACCATAGCCGTTGCGGGGACGCTGGAGAGAGCGGCATGATGACGCGGCAGCAGCCATCTTACCAAGGCTTATGGAGAGAGAAGGAAGAAAGGTGAGGTACAGAGGTCGAAGCCGTCTGAGACCGACGGATGCAACAATGAGAAACTAGCAGATCTGCCATGTCTAGGTGACAATCTTTTCAGAGACAAACTTAGGGAGTCAATCTCCCAAATTAAAATAATTAAACCTAAAGTACAGTCTCTAACAATGTCTTCTGAACTCCAAGGAACATCAAGGCAATATTATTTGCAATATAAACAGCCATTCTACCAAAGGAAACCATACAGATTCCACAATAACGCATGTCAGCTTACCATCAGCCCCAGATGCAAACTCAAACGACTCAACCTAGAGGCTGCCAAAGAGACCATAGGCCACAGAAGCAACAGCAGCAACCAGCTTCAAAGTCTCAACAGAATTTTTGAGTTGCGAACAGCCATGGCCACCCATTCTGGTCGGGGGCAAAATCAGCCATTATTTTTCAGCATGTCCTAGCTAGGAAAGGACTAGTGAGTTCTAAATATAGTACAACACGGATACCATCTGGACTTTACCAACTGTCCCATTATTCCCCATCCAATCGCTCTTCCATGTGACCCATCTTAGCTTCCTTGTTTATATCTAGAAGCCCAGAAGCTATTGGCGGAGAGGGCTATTCAGATTTTACTGAGAGATCAGATCAACACAGGCTTCTATTCCCAATATTTTCTGATTCCCAAACGAATAGGGGCCTTTGTCCCATCTTGGACCTCAGATCTCTCAACAAGCATCTACATAGGGAAAAATTCAAGATAAAATGTCTCAAATCAATTTTGTCCTTCATACAACCCAACGATTGGATGTGCTCTCTAAATCTCAAGGAGACATATAAGCACATTCCAATTCACCAGTCTTATTGGCAATACATCTGTTTCCAGAGAGGATCCACTCATTACCAATACAAAGTGCTCCCCTTTGGACACTTGTCTGCCCCCAGAGTCTTCACAAAATGCCTAGCGCTGGCTGTTGCTCACCTTTGTTGAGAAGGGATATACATTTTTCCCTATCTGAACAACTAGCATATAATTTCTCCAAACCCAGAATCCCTACAGACAGACCTGAGGATGACCATTCAGTACCTGGAGGCTCTAGGATTCCTAATAAATTTACAAAAAGTCAGTACTCAAACTGACTCAGATTCTGCAATTTATAGGGGTCAGAACAAACTCAATTCAGTCAAGAGCCTTTCTACCAGGCAATAGATCCTAAAGACTACATCCCCTCGGTCTTCAACTACAACAACAGGCATCAAGGACAATACACTGACTACTAATGCCAAACTTCGGATGGAAGAAGGATCCATCTGAAGTTTGGCAAACCGGAAAAAATGCTAAAGGTTCATTGCACTTGGTTTACCTAACCCTTTTAAAGAAATCAGCATCCTCCACTGTTAATGCTTATCCATAAAACTGATTATTGCCTCAAATGGACTCTGGATAGGATCTGGACTTCATGTTTACACTCCTTCTCAAAGTCTTTCTTCAGCTAATGAAGGCTTTCTGGTAGTAGCAACAGTACAAGAAGCCCACTTGGGAGAAATAAGAGATCGGGCTTTTTCAGTTGCTGGCCCCCATCATTTGGAATACAATTCCCGAACAAATAAGAACAATGACAGAGATTGGAGCTTTCAGAAAATTGTTAAAAGACTTGACTCTTCCAACAAGCCTTTGGAGTAATTAATCAATGAATGTAAGGAATGTTATGACTTAGATGTAGAGAGGGCTCATTATATATATATATGGTAGAACTAGTAGAAAAACAAATCAGAGAGAAACAGCTTTGAGTGTCTTGTGTGTTCTCACATGGACTTTGACTTGTTTAAGAAGCTGTGGGCTTTCTTTCAGTATCTTGGCTCAGGAATACGAGGCTAATATGATGTGTTGTAGGGCTAACACAAGCAGCTTTTGCATGCTGTTGATTGATGACTTGTGTTGATAATGAGCGGCGTGTTCTTTTATGTGTGTTTTATTTGTAAATAAATAATTTTACGTTTAAATCTGTTTATCAATTACCTCTATACATAAACAGCAAAGCACATAATTGTTCCTTCCACATTCTATGCCACAACCAATGTAACAGACTACAAATGTTGCTATTTATAAACCTAGACAGGATTATAGACTGTGCTGGGGAGGAGCCAGCTGTCGTGGTACATGTGGGCACCAACGACATAGGAAAATGTGGGCAAGAGGTTCTGGAAGCCAAATTTAGGCTCGTAGGTAGAAAGCTGAAATCCAGAACCTCTAGAGTGGCATTCTCTGAAATGCTTCCTGTTCCATGTGCATGTCCCCAGAGGCAGGCAGAGCTCCAGAGTTTCAATGCGTGGATGAGACGATGGTGCAAGGAAGAGGGATTCAGCTTTATTAGGAACTGGGGAAACTTTTGGGGAAAGGGGAGACTTTTCCGAAAGGATGGGCTCCACCTTAACCAGAGTGGAACCAAGCTGCTGGCACTAACTTTCAAAAAGGAGATAGAGCAGCTTTTAAACTAGAACAAGGGGGAAAGCCGACAGTCACTCAGCAGTGCATGGTTCAGAGATATGTATCCTTGAAGGATACTAATGAAACAGGAGAGTTAGGGCATCTCAACAGAGAGGTTCCATTAAAAGTAAACATAGTCCATGTGCCTATATGTAAAAAATCACCGAAGCTAATGATTTCCAAATTATCCCTAACAACTGAAAAGCAGGTTGTTAATACAAACAAAATCACACTTTGAAATGTCTGTATGCCAATGTCAGAAGTCTAAGAAATAAGATGGGAGAGTTAGAGTGTATACCAGTAAATGATGAGATTGACATAATTGGCATCACAGAGACTTGGTGGAAGGAGGATAACCAATGGGACAGTGCTATATTAGGGTACAAATTTTCTCACAGGACAAGCAGGATGGTAGTCCTCACTTATGGGTGACATCATCAGGATGGAGCCTAATCACGGAAACCTTTTGTCAAAGTTTCCAGAACTTTGACTGGCCCCTACTGGGCATGCCCAGCATGCCACTAACCCTGCAGCCAGCAGGGGTCCCCCTTCAGTCTTCTTTTTTCCGCGCAGCAGTAGCCTCGCGGTTTAGGAGCTCTGAACACATTCCTGACAGGAATTTTTCCTCACGGACTTATTTAAAATAACTTTGCCCCACAGGGGTCCCTCCTCTAACTTTCTCTGGCCGCGGTACTCCGGTAAGTTTTTTCGCCATTTTCCGTTGATTACCGTTGAGTTTGGCCCTCGCGGCCTACTGGCCGTCTACAGTACCACGGCTCGATTTTTCTATGGCCATGGCGTCGGGGTTTCGTCGGTGCCCGGATTGTACTCGCACCATGTCGATAACAGACCCTCATAGAGTCTGTGTAATGTGCTTAGGCCGTGAACATGATGTCCTGACTTGCACCAAATGTGCCCTCATGACACCAAAAGGTCGCAAAGCCAAAATGGAGAAGATGGGACTCATCTTCCTTGCTCACACCCCAATGCCGTCCATTGCATCGACGTCATCGGAACCGGCACTGTCAAAGTCGCACCAACATCGACAACCGTCCCGGTGACGCCCGCCATTGACATCTTCATGGCCATTCGACTCCCGTTTCTTCCCCTCAATATCGAGGGGATCGAAGGGAGAAACATCGCCATCGGCATCATAAGTCTCGGACCGTCGAGGGAGCGAAATCATCGACCTCTCCACCATCCGAGCCACCATCGAAGAAGCCCCATCCAGTAACGGCACTGACCACTCCTGCGACCGGGACATCGAGGCCACCCTCACCCAATCTGGGTTTGGGAGTCGCGATTCCGCCTGTTAAGGTGGTCCCTCTGACTGTGCCTCAGCCTCCTTCTTCCGTCACGGAGCCGGAGCTGATTGCCCCAGGTCTCCGGGAAGAACTGGACCGGCTGGTTCAGGAGGCCATCGACAAGGCGATGCAACGGCTCCAGGTCCCTCTGGCACTGACATCGGTATCGAGAGTGGAACCGGTCACCGACCCGATTCTAGCAGCGCTGGCACCGCTGCTATCCTGGATGGAGGCGCTCATGACTGCCCTTCCACCGATGATTCCCGGGTCTCCGATGGCTCAGGTGCCCTCCCCGATGACAGCTTCATCTGGAGGAGAAACACCGTTTCTCATCCCTCCTTCGGGAGTTCTGCCTCAGCCATCGATGCCATGTAGTCCCTCGCCACCGATTCATTCATCGGGAGCTATACGCACATCGGCGCCATCGATGCCTTCAGTACCGGCACCAATGCCTTCCAGGCCATCCACGGTGCCCTCGACGATTCCTTTGATTTTCTCGGAGCCTCAGCCGGGGCCTTCGGGTATCCAACCCCCTTCTCGTCCTACAGGTCAGCCTACTGATCCTTATGACACCTGGGGTGATGATACTTCCTCAGACACCGATGACTTACCTTCACCTCCCTCTCCTATTGAAAGTAGAAAGCGTTCTCCTCCAGAGGACCTCTCTTTCATTAATTTTGTGAAGGAAATGTCAGAATTGGTCCCTTTCCAGCTTCAGACGGAGCAAGATGATAGGCACCAGATGATGGAGCTTCTCCAATTCCTGGATGCCCCTAAGGTGATCACTTCTATTCCCATTCATCAAGTTCTTCTTGACCTCCTCAAAAAGAACTGGAAAAATCCTGGATCCATTGCCCCAGTACACAGAAAAGCTGACACTACTTATCTGGTACAGTCAGCCCCTGGCTTTCAAAAATCTCAGCTTGACCACCACTCAGTTGTAGTGGAATCAGCTCAAAAGAAAGCAAAAAGGACAAAACCACACTCTTCTACCCCTCCTGTCAAAGAACACAAGTTCCTCGACAATGTTGGTCGTCGAGTGTTTCAAGGCGCCATGCTCATCTCCAGGATTGCTTCTTACCAGCTGTATATGACCCAATATAATAGGGTCATTTTCAAGCAAATACAGGACTTCTCTGAAACCCTGCCTGACCAATTACAAGAATATCTTCAAACCCTTGTTCACAAGGGGTTTGAAGCAGGAAAGCATGAGATAAGAACAGCTTACGATATCTTTGACACCTCCACTAGAGTGTCTGCAGCTGCCATTTTGGCAAGACGCTGGGCCTGGCTCAAGTCTTCTGACCTTCACCCAGAAGTACAAGACAGGCTCTCTGACCTGCCCTGTATAGGAGATAATCTGTTCGGTGAACAGATTTAGCAAATAGTGGCTGAATTAAAGGACCATCATGAGACCCTCAAACAGCTCTCATCGATACCTTCTGACTTCCCTTCTAGACAGCCCTTCAAGAAGGACTCTAAGACGTCATTCTTCAGTCCAAGGAAGTACTATCCTCCACCAACAAGGTCCCGAGTTACGAGGCCTTATCAGAAATCTCAGCCCCGCCAGCCCCGGAAGCAAAAGCCACAAGCAGCTCCCCAGCCGGGGCCTTCTTCAGGTTTTTGACGTTCCCTTGGAGAGCAGCAACCTGATCCCTCTGCCAGCCATACCAGTGGGAGGTCGATTGTGCCATTTTCACAGCATGTGGCAATCAATCACAACCGACCAATGGGTGCTAGCAATCATTGCTCAGGGTTACCACCTGAACTTTCTTGCTCTTCCACCAGATTCACCACCTCTACAAGCGTGGAGAGTAAACAACCACTCTCTCCCTCTGGAGCAGGAGGTTTCCCTTCTTCTTCACTTAAGAGCAATAGAACCCGTCCCTCCTTCACAAGGCCTAGGGTTCTATTCCCGGTACTTTTTGATCCCCAAAAAATCCGGGGGGCTTCGTCCAATTCTGGACCTACGTGCCCTCAATAAGTACCTCCAACGGGAAAAGTTCAAGATGGTAACCTTGGGCTCGCTTCTACCTCTTCTACAAAGAGGAGACTGGTTCTGCTCTCTGGACCTCCAGGATGCGTACACCCACATTGTGATAGCTTCAGCTCATTGCAAGTATCTCAGATTTTTAGTAGGCCCAAAGCACTATCAATACCGAGTGCTTCCATTTGGCCTAGCATTGGCACCACGAGTCTTTACCAAATGTCTCGTGGTTGTCGCAGCTTTTCTCAGGAAAGAAGGTGTTCACGTCTACCTCTATCTAGACGACTGGTTAATCAGGGCCCCATCAAGCCGCTCGATCGTCCCTGGATTTGACCCTGCACACTCTAATTTCTCTAGGATTTCTCGTCAATTACGAGAAATCCTATTTAGTCCCATCTCAAACCTTGTCGTTCATTGGGGCAAACTTGGACACCTTACAGGCAAAAGCCTTTCTACCTCATCAACGAGTGCAAACCCTCGTTTCTCTCGCTTACCAGTTGCAGTCTCAGCACGCAGCAACAGCTCGACAATTCCTTGTCCTTCTCGGACACATGGAGTCCTCGGTCCATCTTATACCAATGGCCCACCTGGCCATGAGAGTCACGCATTGGACTCTGAGGTCACAATGGATTCAAGTGCCTCAGCCTCTGTCAACCATTGTTCACATCACCGACGCACTCCGTCTGTCTCTCACCTGGTGGAAAGATCAGAACCATCTTCTCCAGGGACTGCCTTTTCATCTGCCAGATCCTCAACTCATTCTCACCACAGATGCTTCCAACCTCGGCTGGGGAGCTCATGTGAACGATCTGCAGTCACAAGGATTTTGGTCTCCAGAGGAAGCCAAACACCAGATAAATTTCCTGGAGCTTCGAGCAATGCGATATGCTTTCAGAGCTTTTCAGGATTCTCTATCAAATTACGTTATCCTGATTCAGACGGACAACCAGGTGGCCATGTGGTACATCAACAAGCAGGGAGGCACAGACGCCTTCCTTCTGTGTCAGGAAGCTGCGCAGATTTGGGCGGAAGTGCTCTCCCGCTCGATGTACCTCAGAGCCACCTACTTGCCGGGATTACACAATGTCTTGGCAGACAAACTGAGTCGTCTCTTCCAACCACACGGGTGGTCGCTCAACCCCTCAGTAGCGACCTCTCTTTTCCAACAATGGGGTTATCCCCAAATAGACCTCTTTGCGTCCCCTCAGAACCACAAAGTGGACAATTACTGCTCCCTCATTCGGAGCGAGCGCTCTCAACCCAGAGGTGCATTCTCCCTCTCGTGGGCAACTGGTCTGCTTTATGCATTCCCTCCACTTCCTCTTCTCTAGAAGACTCTTTTGAAGCTCCATCAGGACAAGCACCTCACTGGCCACGCCAAGTGTGGTTTCCCATACTCCAGGATCTCTCCATCCGCAGGCACATTCCCTTGGGAACGCACCCGCTTCTGATCACTCAGAACGATGGATGCCTACGCCATCCCAATCTTCAGGCCTTGTCCCTGACGGCATGGATGTTGAAAGGTTAATCCTTCAACCACTTAACCGTTCAGATTCGGTTTCTCGTGCCCTGACTGCTTCACGGAAGCCTTCCACATGAAAGTCTTATTCTTATAAATGGAAAAGGTATACATCATGGTGTTCTTTGCAATCCCTTGATCCTTTTTCCTGTCCAATCCCAAGGTTTTTGGACTAACTCTGGCATTTATCGGAATCAGGTCTAAAGACCTCTTCCATCAGAATGCATGTCAGTGCGGTAGCTGCATTCCATAAGTGTCGGGGATGTTCCTATATCAGTACAACCCCTCGTAACTCATTTTCTTAAAGGCTTACTCCATATCAAGCCTCCTTTATGTCCTCCGGCCCCTTCTTGGGACCTTAATCTGGTTCTCGGGCGGCTCATGAAACCACCCTTGGAAGCTCTTCACTCCTGTGACCTAAAATATCTCACATGGAAAGTGATTTTCCTTTTAGCTATCACTTCAGCTCGCAGGGTTAGTGAGTTACAGGCCCTAGTTACCTATCCGCCTTACACTAAACTCCTGCAGGACCGGGCGGTACTCCGCACTCACCCTAAGTTTTTGCCTAAGGTAGTTTCGGAGTTTCACATTAATCAATCCATCATACTACCTATCTTCTTTCCCAGGCCCCACTCCAACCCAGGGGAACAGGCTCTGCATACCCTTGACTGTAAACGGGCTCTAGAGTTCTACCCAGACCGTACAATTGCCCACAGGAAGAGCACTCAGTTATTCGTCTCTTTCCATCCCAACAAACTAGGGCAACCTGTAGGTAAGCAGACCCTGTCCTCCTGGTTGGCGGACTGCATATCTTTTTGCTATCAGCAAGCAGGCATTCCTTTCCAAGACTGTGTTAAAGCACACTCTGTGAGGGCCATGGCGACTTCAGTAGCACACCTACAATCGGTGCCACTTCCTGACATTTGTAGGGCTGCCACCTGTAGTAGGCAAGATTAACAAACTAAAGAGTAGCAAATTACCTGGACCGGATGGTATGCATCCTAGGGTACTGAAGGAACTCAAAAATGAAATTTCTGACCTATTAGTTAAAATTTGTAACCTGTCATTAAAATCATCCATTGTACCTGAAGACTGGAGGGTGGCCAATGTAACCCCAATATTTAAAAAAGGCTCCAGGGGCGATCCGGGTAACTATAGACCAGTGAGCCTGCCTTCAGTGCCTGGAAAAATAGTAGAAACTATTCTCAAGATCAAAATCGTAGAGCATATAGAAAGACTTGCTTTAATGGAACACAGTCAACATGGATTTACCCAAGGGAAGTCTTGCCTAACAAATCTGCTTCATTTTTTTGAAAGGGTTAATAAACATGTGGATAAAGGTAAACCCGTAGATGTAGTGTATTTGGATTTTCAGAAGGCGTTTGACAAAGTCCCTCATGAGAGGCTTCTAAGAAAACTAAAAAGTCATGGGATAGGAGGTGATGTCCTTTCGTGGATTACAAACTGGTTAAAAGACAGGAAACAGAGTAGGATTAAATGGTCAATTTTCTCAGTGGAAAGGGTAAACAGTGGAGTGCCTCAGGGATCTGTTCTTGGACTGGTGCTTTTCAATATATATATATATATATATATATATATATATATATATATATATATATATATATATAAATGATCTGGAAAGGAATACGACGAGTGAGGTTATCAAATTTGCGGACGATACAAAATTATTCAGAGTAGTTAAATCACAAGCAGACTGTGATACATTACAGGAGGATCTTGCAAGCCTGGAAAATTGGGCATCCAAATGGCAGATGAAATTTAATGTGGACAAGTGCAAGCTATTGCATATAGATGTGAATCAGTTATTTACACCGTCGAATAATAGAAGGACTAGGGGGCATTCCATGAAGTTAGCAATTAGCACATTTAAGACTAATCGGAGAAAATTCTTTTTCACTCAATGCACAATAAAGCTCTGGAATTTGTTGCCAGAGGATGTGGTGTGCAGTTAGTGTAGCTGGGTTCAAAAAAGGTTTGGATAAGTTCTTGGACTAGAAATCCATTAACGGCTATTGATCAAATTTACTTAGGGAATAGCCACTGCTATTAATTGCATCAGTAGCGTGGGATCTTCTTAGTGTTTGGGTAATTGCCAGGTTCTTGTGGCCTGGTTTGGCTTCTGTTGGAAACAGGATGCTGGGCTTGATGGACCCTTGGTTTGACCCAGCATGGCAATTTCTTATGTTCTTACGTTCTCCCTCCGAACAGAGAAATAATTTTAAATAAATCCTGGGTGAGAGGCACAGTGCGTTTTCCAGCTTCATTATAAATCACTGTTGTTCTGTCTTTTAGTTTTTGTTTACTTAGCTCACACCTTTTCGTTGGTACCCGAAGGGTAGTTACATTCAGGTACTGTAGGTATTTGCAGGTCTTGTTCTTGATCTGCTTGACTCATCCTCCTCTAACGCAGGTTAGGCATAGCGCCTTCTCTGGATTCATTACAGACCACCATCGGGGGGGAGTGGGGGGTGCCTTCCAGTCCTCAGCTTGCCTGGATCTCATCCTTCTCTATCCTGCATTAGACGCAGCACCTGTTCTGGCTTCCTTCACAGTTCCCTACATGGCATCAGTGTGGCTGAAACGCCGGGATCGAGCCTTTCAAATTTCATGTGAATTTCCCCCACATCTGCTGGTAAAAATCTGACAGATCTCCCCAGCAGATCCGGGGAGATTTATGCAAAATCTGCCCAAGCTGACCCATAACTATAAAGCCCCTGATTCAAGATATTGTTCACTCGGCTCTACTTCACCTTTCTGTAAGCGTTTTCTTACAGAAAGGTGAAGTGGTTTGGCTGCCCTGTTTTGAATTCTGACCTGAAGAGGAGAGCTTTACCTCTGAAATGCTAGTCAATAAATGTAACACAGTAAGGAGGGCAGGAAAGGACCAAAAGGTCCATCCAGTCTGCCCAATAAGCTTCTTATGGTAGTAGTATCTGCCATGCAGGTTACCCCCATGTTTCTCTTAAGGATAGCAGACAGGGACCCAAAATCTAAGCTCAATAATAGTGTAAATACACGGTATAATCTTATGTATAGCAGACCTCATACAAGGCATACATATTTCATGCTAATTAGCATAAGTATACCGCAGTATAATCATTGGTCATATAGTGTCCAGAGTTTTTCAAGAATTTTCTTCTGCATACGTGAACATTAAAGCTCATTGGCATATTATGAGGTAAGTGACATTGCAAATTTTGCATAGCATTTCAAGTAAAGCACTTAGCTTTGTAGTTCCGAGGAGTAAGCAGAGACATGGAGGTGAGGACGTGCACGGAGGCAAGCCCGACACGGACCGTGTTTCGGCTTCAAAAGCCTTCTTCAAGGGCCAATAATATCTGCAAGTCAAACGTATTATAAGTAAAAAAACATCACATCATGAATCATGCATATATAAATATTGTATGGCGGTGGTACCAACGTGTAGAGAGAATGACAACATCTTAAGCAGTAATATTTTTTCTCCTCTGCCGGAGGGGACGCTCCCGCGCCATTTTTCAATGAACTGCACCCAATCAAAGTTCAGGCTCTGCCCAGGAAATGACGCACATGGTTGCTAGGTGATTTATAACAAAGAATACCATTCAATGGCCGCGTTGAGCCCTTCGGGTTCTACACATCGTAATTGAAATATCCAGCGCTGCTCCCTCAAATTGAGAAGTTTCTGAAAATCTCCTCCTCTCTTTGTGGGGAGAATACGGTCAATGACCCACCATTTGAGGTCAGTAAATTGATGTTGGTTGTCGAGGCAATGCTGAACAATTGGTGCATTGATTTTGCCCGTATTCACACAACTGCGGTGTTCAATTAGACGTGTCCTGATGTTCCGTTTTGTTCTACCAACATAAATTTTAGTGCATGGGCAGACAATAATGTAAATCACGTGAGTAGAAAGACAGGTCGAATGAAAATAAGCCTCATGGGTCATGCCAGCATTATCAATCCAAAGGGGGCCATCCAGTGATTGTGCACACATAGAACACTTGCCACAAGCCCAGTGGCCGAGAGGTTCATCAGAGCGGATAGGAGCATCAGTGTGTGTCCGGGTTTGAGTCAACAAGTCCCGAAGGTTTTTTCCTCTGCTAAAAGCAATGAGTGGAAATTCGGAAAAAATATGATGAATCTGAACAATATACCAATGCTCTCGAAGGATCTTGACAATGTCTTGAGATCTGGATGAATAACGGATAGTGCATACCAACGGGGGTTCTGGTCGTGCTTCAGTAGATTCCAACAGCAGCCATTCGCGCTGTGCGTTAGAAGCTCTTTTTAAAGCTTTTTTGATTACAGACGGAGGGTAACCTCGATGAAGTAATCGGGATGCCAAATCTTGGGCTTGATAGGCAAACTCTACTTTATCAGAACAGAGTCGTCGGAGGCGCAAAAATTGACCAATGGGAAGACTTTTTTTTAAACTGTAAGCGTGAAAACTCGAAAAGTGGAGTAATGTATTTCTGTCTGTTGGTTTTTTGTAAAGAGTAGTAACAAAATGATCATTGTCTAATAAGATTAAAATGTCCAAAAATGAAATACTTGAATGATGATATTGCATAGAAAAAAAGAGATTGGATTCCAGAGTATTTAACCACTGTAAAAATTTGTTTAAATGAGTAACATCACTGTGCCAAAGAAAAAATATATCATCAATGTACCGAGTCCAATTGGAAATGTATGAAAAAATCGGAGCTGGATATAGTAGCTGTTCCTCGAAATTTGCCATGTACAGATTAGCTAAACAGGGGGCCATAGTGGCCCCCATCGCTGTACCATGTGTCTGATTGTAGAAGTGATCATTTTCCAAAAAATAATTGTTACACAAGGCAAATCCAGCCAGAGTGACCAAAAATGTAGTAGGAACCCGATGAGGTCTAGGACGGGTGTCCAAAAATTGTTCCAAAATCAAAAGAGCCGTATCCTGCGGAATGCTGGTGTAGAGAGCTTTTATGTCAAGGGTCACGAGCATGCAGGTAGTTGTTATATGCATAGAATCCAAACGAGCAAGCATAGATTTAGTGTCTTTGACGAAAGATGCCATCTGGGGAATCAGAGGCTGTAAGAATCTGTCTACGAAGATGGACAAAGGTTCTAACAAGGATCCTATTGTATTGACAATGGGTCTACCTGGAGGATTAGTCGGATGCTTATGTATCTTAGGAAGCATATAGATAACGGGTGATCTATAATCTTTATTGACCAGGAAACCAGCTTCTTTTTTTGTAATGAAACCAGTGGCAAAACCAATTTCTGCACTGCTGGGCAGCCACTCCCCCTCCTTTAATTGGGTGCTATAGGACTGTTGTGATCATCTCTTAAGGATAGTACAGTGTAAAAATAGTCCAAAAGAAAGGCATCACTTTATATATTTTTTAAAGTTTTATTTGCTAATCTTTTATTTCTGTGCTTGCAGAAAGTTGGCAAAGATTTTATCAGGATTCAAACTGGTGAAAGCCAAACACAGAGAGAAAGTAAAGGCAGAGATCAAGGAGGGATCTGTGGCATTGCAGGACAAGGGAAAATGGACTAGATCTGGGGATCTTTACCTGCTAATGATTCTAGGACAGAAACTATTCCCTGTTTGGTGACTGTTATTCTAGGGAGTGCTCTGTACTTTTGCCTTTAGAGTCTGAGAGGAGAACATGTCACCCCTTCTCTGTAGACTCTTCCATCAATCCTTTAATTTTCCAAAGTTATTATTTATTTAAGTTCTTTTTTTTTATACAGACGTTCATGTCACAAGACATATCTCATCGGTTTACATCAAAACGAAGGTTTACATCAAACGAGATAGGTTACATCAAAACAGATATGGATTAACCAAAGAACTAAAAAACTAAAAAACTAGTTAGTTAACAAAGAGGAACGAGGAACCGGGAGGATAGAAACTAGGCATTAGAGATACAGGAATTGAAAAAACAAATCGTGATACATTAGCATTCGTTGTATTGACTGCCGGGAGCGTACATAGCATGGGAGGGCTACACTTGACATTTGTGGGGTATCGAATTGGGTATGATTAGGATGGGTATCTAAAGACGATTGGGAAGTTAGGGAAAGGCTCGAGTGAACAGCCAGGTCTTCAGTTTTTTCTTGAAGGACAGTGGGCAGCTTTCCTGGCGAAGGTCGGGGGGGCATGTCGTTCCAAAGGGCTGGTCCAGCTATGGAGAAGGCCCGTTTGTTAGTGTGGGAGTGCATGGTGGATTTGGTGGGGGTGTGTGGAGGGTTTGTTTATAGGCCTCTCTAATCGGTCTATTTGAGGTCTGGAATCGGAGAGGGAATTTTAGTGTGAGTGCGTGCTGATTGTGGATAGTTTTGTGTATGATTGTGAGGGACTTATAGATGATTCTGAAGATTATGGAGAGCCAATGTAAGTTTTTAAGTATGGGTGTGATGTGGTCGCCTCTTTTGGAGTTTTAGGATTCTGGCTGAGGCATTCTGGAGTATCTGTAAGGGTTTTGTAGTGCTTGCAGGGAGGCCCAGGAGGAGGAAGTTGCAATAGTCAATTTTTGAGAACACTGTTGCTTGGAGGACGGTCCGGAAGTCCCAGAAGTGGAGGAGGGGTCTGAGCTTTTTCAGTATTTGTATTTTAGGAGAGAGCAATAACATGAGTGTTTGATTAAGAGTAATATCACTAGTTGGGGAGATAGTTTGTGATCAGGCAGACATAGCATTAATAATGCCTGTGAAAAATATATTTAAGAGGCTTTCCAGTGACAACACACAATAAAAAGTAGGACTTTAAACTCACTTTTTACAGACTCAGTGCACAGAGCAGTTGGGTTGCAAAGTTCACTATGTTCTTTCCGTGGCAGGGGTCTTAAATGATGGCCATTATGCTGGATGACTAGTATCAGCTGAAGAGATTTGGGATCCTTTTTTCAAATTCACATGGCAGTAACTAAACTTATGGAAAAAAAATTATTTTAACCATTGACTGCAGTAGGAGCAGTCACAGAAAAGGAACCAAAAAGTTTAATCTTTTCGAAAGTGACATTTATCACTTCATTTAAAAAGAGCCTTTGTCAAATGATATTTTACATTTTGATTCAGGAAATCAGTATTATGAAGAATGAGATGGTAGCTGGGGAAGATATGGGAGAGATTCAGAGATGGCAGATGTGTGATATTATTCTCATGATCTGACTCATTAGGGAGTTGTGTATTATCAGTCTTTCTTGATGAAACCAGAAATTGTTCCTATTATTTTGCAGAGTACAATGTGTTAAGATAGGGTGCTCAGTTATGCAAGACCAAAAAAATGTGTTTCCACGCTATGCTGGTATTGTGTCACCATGGCTCAGGAAGACGCAGCTATGTTTTTCACCTACCTGTCATGTGCTGGCATGGTGCCAGCCTGAGTCTGTCTCTCTGCATGTGTTCTTGAGTGGGTCTCTCTGCATGGCTGCCTGTGCTTGTGTCCTATAAGAGAGCACTGTCTGGAATAAGAAGACAAGCAGGGAAAATAGTGACCTCGGGCAGAGATTCTTAAGAAGGAAATGATTCACTTAGCCATTTTATCCCTCACACCACAGCCACAGGGCGAAAGGAAGAAGTACCCAGGAAGGATTAGCATTGCTGGAGTGGCATTCTGGCACATCACCCAGGCTGTTTGCTGGAGCATCGGTATCATCACCAAAAGGCAGGGTTTTAACACAAAGGAGATAGTTAACTGCTGAGTCTTGTTTTTCAGCTATGAATTGAAGATTTCAGCCCAGGAATCTGGGGGGAATGGGACAGAGGTAACAGCAGAAACACATAATTTGGCAATGGCATCGGTAAAGATAATGAGGAAAGAACCAGAGCCCAGAGCCACCAAAACTGTGATGAAACCCCTACAGCCTGTGAGTGTAAGGCTTCCCAGAACCACCAAGACCACCACCCTACCGCCTGAGCTCGGGGACCAGTATGGCGAGGACACTTCTCACATGAAATCTGTGAGTGCTGGGGTTCAATTCTTCCTGTGGCTCAGAGTCACAGTGCTTCTTAGTCTTTGTACATGCTAAATTAAGTTGCAGGCAAAAATACTCCCTTCCCCCTTTCTAAAGGAATCTGCCTAATCAGAGTCCTTCAGTTTGTTCCTGCAACAGGTTAAAATTATTCAGCCATCAGCAAACCTATTTCCAAAGATTACATCTGCAACTTGTGCTGCTCCATAATAAGACTGGCTTCCCCCTCTTACTTTTAACATCTCAGTTCACTGAGGACACAGTATCTCTGTTGATAATGTTGTATTCAGACCTTGGGTACACTGGGCAGGTGCGAATGCAGGTTGTTGATAACAAACAGCACAGCAGCATTCCTGATTCACTCATCTCCATGATGAAAGAAGGGCTTCAGATAGCAGGGGTTTCATAAGATTTTAATCCAGAGACAAGGGAGTTGAAAATTGGAGAAGAAATAAGAGGTTGGCTTGTTTCTAGTTGCTGGTGTTTTGGGGAATTTTTAAACCTGTGATTTTATACACCCTGTTATAATTAGCTCGTTCTAAACAAGAACAGCTGAGAAAGGAGGCATGAAGTGGAGGAGTGGCCTATGGGTTACACAGCAGGCTGAGAACCAGGGAAGCCCACTGACTCTCCTTATGACCTTGGGCAAGTCACTTCTCCCTCCAATGCTTAAGGTACAACCTTAGGGGATCATTTTTCCAATGGTAAGGCCTGGATTTTCTAATGGCTCAGGCCTTACTAAATCGCGTGGTACCGGGGGCGGAGGGGCGAAGCTGGGAGCGGGCCCGCGAAAGCCAGCAGCGATCGCACCTCCACGGGGCAATCGCTGCCGGCTTTCACACCCAATAGCACCATCATAAATGGTGGTGCTATTGGGCGTGCTACTGGCAGCGTTAAGGTCCCTTACCTTTCGCAATCAGTGAAGTCGTCGCGGAGTCCACCCCGACTCCTCCTCCTCCTTCCGCACCGCTTCGCCCCTCCGCCCCCTGGTACCGCGCGATTTAGTAAGTCCTGCACCATTAGAAAATCGAGACCTTAATTTGTAAGCTCTCAGGGGAAATAGAAATACCCATGGTACCTGAATGCAATCTGCTTTGAAAGGGCTGACTGGCCAGGAAAGGCAGAATATAAATCAGAAATTAAATTAAATGAGCAGCACTTCCTGGGAGATGCATCCTGTAAACTAGAAGGTTGTGAGTCCTAATCCCAGCTGGGACACACCTCCCAAAGCTCAGCAGGTGTCAGTGTAACAGGGCGGGGATAGGCTGTGCAGATACTCTGCAGCCGCATCTCACCCCTCAGTGATGGCACATAATCTTTCTCTGTCCTCTGTACCAGACATGTCCCAACAGCATAAGGACAAGAATTGCAGGGACAGAGCTGCAGGCACTCATCCTGCCCACAATCCCAGTCCTGCAGTGGAAGAAACACGCCACCCGGGAGGAACACAAGAGGCTCCGCAGATACAGAGGGGCCCAAGGTTGGATGCAAGTTAAGTGGGACAGTGAGTAACTAGTCTGATTCACTAAGAAGATAATTTAAATTGCTGCTGCTTGTGCTGTGTGTGTCTGTCTGTACAGCTTGCACTGTTACTACTTGTGCTATACTTGTTCTGTGGTGGAGTAGTGTGTTTTCCTAAGGCAGTGCGTATCTCCATATCTCCCAGCAGTGCCTGGCTCTGTGTCTCCTGGCAGTGTCAGCAGTGCTTAGCCCTATGTTTCCTGGTATTAAGAACATAAGAATTTGCCATACTGGGTCAGACCAAGGGTCCATCAAGCCCAGTATCCTCTTTCCAACAGTGGCCAATCCAGATCACAAGTCCTTGGCAAGATATCAAACAGTAAATAGATCTTATGCTGCTAATGCTCAGTGACAAGTAGTGGCTATTTCTTATGTCTACTTGGTTAATAAGTTTATTGACTTCTCCTTCAGGAATTTGTCCAAATGGTTTTTTTAAAGCCAACTATTTTAAACTGCCTTAACCACATTCTCTGGTGATAAATTCCAGAGCTTAACTGTGTGTTGTGTGAAAAAGGATGTATTTGTTTTGAATGTGCTACTTACTAACTTCATGGAATGTCCCCTAGTCTTTGTATTTTTGAAAGAGTAAACTGATTTATATTTACCTATTCTATTCCACTCATTTTATAGACCTTTATGATATCCCCCCTCATCTGTCTCTTCTCCAAGCTGAACAGCCCTAACCTCTTTCACCTTTCCTTGTAGGGGAGCTGTTCTATTCCATTTATCATTTTGGTCGCCCTTCTATGTACCTTTTCTAATGCAACTATATCTTTTTTGAGATGTGGTGACCAGAAGTGCACACAGTATTGGTGGCAGTGTGTGGCTCCATGGTTTCTGGTGGCACAGGCAGTGTCTTGGTCTGTCTCTCCCAGCAGTGCTGGAAGTGCCTTGCTCCAAGTCTCCCGGTAGTGTTTCTAGCAGCCTCATCCTTGTGATATATCTTGCTTTGGTTTTCAGTCTTGAATGAAACTCTGAATCTCCTGAACTCCTCAGCCAATGGCTACATGTTTGATGATTGGAAGCAGAGGCACCCGACAAACCGCTCCTGTATTCGCTGTGCTGTGGTGGGGAACGGGGGAATTCTCAATGGCTCCAAGATAGGGGCTGAAATAGACCAACATGACTATGTCTTCCGGTAAGTGAAGAAACATGCAAACATTGTAATGTGTAATGAATAGATCTGGCTGTAGTAGAATATTAATAATAATTATCAGTACACACAGTGCATAAGATCATTCACTGTGTGTGTCCCAGCCCTTATGAGTTTAGCATCTAAGTTTGAACACAGAGAGGATAAGGGACTTGTTCAAGGTGGCACAATAAATGGGTAGATGGAGCAAGGGGTAGATGACATCCTGGTTCATTAATTTGTACTTACCCCCCCCCCCCCCCCCCCTCACACACTCTCTCTCTCTCTCTCCTTATTGTAAATCTGGAAGTTCTGAATGTTCCTGTTTCTCTCTCACAGGGTCAATGGGGCAATTGTGAAAGGATTTGAGGACGATGTTGGGAACCGGACTTCCTTCTATACCTTTTCCACTAACACTTTGATGAATTCTTTAGATGCTTATGGCCAGAACGGATTTAAGAAGCCTCCCCAGTCCCAGGTAAAGTGTCCTCTCCCTGCTCACTGTGTCAGGAGGAGGATTTGTGGCTCTGCATGCCATGAAGCACTGGGATGGGTGGATAGCCTTGTCTCTCTGTGCTAGTTTAATCCAAGGAGTGGTAGAGGATGCTTTGATATGGAATGGAATAGAAGGGAATAGTAGAACATTCTCTGTGTTCAGATATTTCATATCTTTACTGACTTAAATCTTGTCTACAATGCTCCAGGGACTTCACCTCTATTTTCTCACTACCCCCATCCCACTCCACCCAAGTTACTGGCTCCAGTATACATATATGCAGAATGACAGCTTCATATTGCTCCACTATACACAGCAAGCAAGGGACATATTTCCCCCTTTTTTCAAAATTTGAAACAATTCATAAGTGCTTTGTAATAAGCTAACATGTGTGGCTCTCTTTTTATCAGAATTTGAACAAGGTAACATAAGAACATAAGAAATTGCCATGTTGGGTCAGACCAAGGGTCCATTAAGCCCAGCATCCTGTTTCCAACAGAGGCCAAACCAGGCCACAAGAACCAGGTCACAATTACCCAAACACTAAGAAGATTCCATGTTACTGATGCAATTAATAGCAGTGGCTATTCCCTAAGTAAACTTGATTAGTAGTCGTTAATGGATTTCTCCTCCGAGAACTTATCCAAACCTTTTTGAACCCAGCTATACTAACTGCACTAACCACATCCTCTGGCAACAAATTCCAGAGCTTTATTGTGCATTGAGTGAAAAAGAATTTTCTCCAATTAGTCTTAAATGTGCTGCTTGCTAACTTCATGGAATGCCCCCTAGTCCTTCTATTATTCGAAAGTGTAAATAACCGATTGACATCTACACGTTCAAGACCTCTCATGATCTTAAAGACCTCTATCATATCCCCCCTCAGCCGTCTCTTCTCTAAGCTGAACAGCCCTAACCTCTTCAGCTTTTCCTCATAGGGGAGCTGTTCCATCCCCTTTATCATTTTGATTGCTCTTCTCTTATAACCATAAGAGGAAGCACCTGCAAGACATATTCCCTGTACGTGCCAGGATCAGTCCAGGACACCTGGGTTGTGACTCCGCACCAGTAGATGGAGACAGAGCAAAACTTGTGGGCGGAGCCATATATGCCCCTGTGCCAGTCACAGCCCCTCAGTCTTACTCTGTCTCCAGTAGATGGTGCAGGTGCGGTCACAGCCCTGCCTGCCCTGATTCTGGTAGTTAGTCAGGGTTGGGGTTTTTCTTTTGTGATCAGTTCTTGAGCCTAGTTAGTGGTTTTTTTTTGCCAAATTGGGTTTTTTCTTTTTGATTGAAGAGTCAGATCCCGGCCGCCCTGCCTCCCAGGGGGGTTGAGAGGTTCTGAGGGGACCGCCCCCCCCTGGTCGAGGCCGCTGCTAGGGTCAAGGACCCGGCTCCACAAGTAGCAGCGTCAGGGGTGACACCGGGGAGCCCTGTTCACTCACCCCTGCAGGTACAGGGCTCCAGGACCCGGGACAGCGACCAGCATCAGTAAAAAAAAAAAAAAAAAAGAAGTTTTCTGCTTTTGTTTTTGTTTTCGGCCGGCCCTCTCCGTTTCCTCCTTGCGTCGCCGCTCCGTTCGAGGGGGGTGCCACTTGCAGGGGGGGGAGGTCGCCAAATTAATTATTAATTTTTATTTCGGAAGCGCGTCTTGGCCTTCCCGCGTTCGCCGGCTGCCGCGCGGCTCCCCGTGTCGTGAGGGTTTTTTGTTCTTCCTGCGTCCCGGGCGGGGAAGGGCCGTCCGGGGGCAACCTCGGGGGTCTCGCTCCCGGATCGCGCGTTCGCCGCCGCGGGTTGGAGGCGCCATAGGTAGGGCCTCAGGACTGGTTCCTGCTTAGCGCAGGAGTGGCGGCCATTTTGGCACAGGAAGAGAAATCGCGCGGGACGCACCGGGGGATTCGGCCTTGCCTCCCGCGCTTTCCCCGCAGCGGGGCGCGGCGGGAGGGGGCTCCTCGGAGGGGCTTTCGGTCCGGGGAGGTTTCCAGGGCCGATTCTTCTGGGTCAGGTTCTTTCTCGGAGGACTTTGCGCTATTGCTGCGCAAGGTACTGGGTACAAGCGTAGCAAGCGCAGCCAAGGGGGGATCCCTACAGAGGGTCCCCACAAGCTTCCTCCATGGAAGAGAACAGCTACGAGGACTGCGGAGGGCGTTCAGGAGCCCTCAAGGGGGAATCGGGCCCCTCGGGGCATGCCGCAGGAATCGGATTCGGAGGATTCCCCGTGGAGGATACTGATTTCCCGAAGAGCCCCTGAAGGGGGCCGAGGAGGCGGCGGTGGATGGCTCCGCCCAGCCCAGCGCGGGAAAGGGAGTACATACCGTGGAAGGGGATGACCCCAAGGTAGTCCGCCTGTTCCGCTGGGAGGAACTGTCGCCCCTTATTCCGGCCATCCTCCAGGAGCTGGGGATAGAGGCCCCACCTGTGGTGGTCCGCCAAGAGGCCAACATGGATCCTGTTCTGCTGGGCCTTACGGGTCCGGCGGTTTGCCTTCCCGTTTCATTTTTCTTCGGATATCTTATTCCGCGAATGGGATACTCCGGAATTAGGATTGGAGGTCAGCAAGGCCATGGATAAGCTCTATCCGCTCCCAGAGGAGGAGCTGGACCTTCTCCGTCTTCCAAAGGTGGATTCAGCGGTCTCCGCGGTGACAAAGATCTACTATCCCGGTCACAGGAGCTACGGCACTCTGGGATATCCAGGACAGGAAGTTGGAAGTGCAGCTTAAGAAGATTTTGAGGTATCCGCCCTGGGGGTGCGGGCCGCCATCTGCACTATCTTCGCTATGAGAGCTAGTCGGCGCTGGGCCCAGGTCCTTCAGGCGAAGGCGGGCCTGTCTGCGGAGGAGGCTTCTCAGGCAGATAGGTTGGAGGCGGCGATAGCATATGGGGCAGACGCCCTGCATGATCTGCTGCGTACATCCGCTAGGTCCATGGTGGCGGCGGTGTCTGCGCGTCGTCTCCTATGGCTGCGCAACTGGGCTGCGGATGGCTCATCCAAGGCTCACCTGGGGGGCTCTGCTTTTCAAGGGGAAATTGCTGTTTTGGCAAGGAATTGGATGATTTGATGATTTCTCTGGGGGAGAACAGGGCATTTAAACTGCTCGAGGATAGAGCCAGATTGCGGTCATCTTTTCCTGCCAGACCCAAGCTTCGGGGACCCAGGAAATCGCCCCCTCAAAGATCCACCGGCCCTTCGTATAGGCCGTCTTCCTCTCGGAACCTTCTGTGGTAGCAGTCCTTTCGGGGGAAACAAGTCTTCGCAATGAAGTTCGGATGGTCCATCCCTCGCCGCGCCTGCAGCACGTTAACTTTATTTTTCGAGGAATGGACCAAAGTGACGTCGGACCAGTGGGTCCTCGACGTGATAATACACGGCTACGAGTTAGATTTTGCTCGCATCCCAGTGGACAAGTTTCTGGTCTCACTCTGCAAGGACCCCAAGAAAAGGGCGGCGGTGCTGGACACCATCCGACGATTGGAAAGCTTGGGGGCCATTTCCCCCGTCCCTGTCGATCAGCGAGGCAGCGGCAGGTACTCCATTTACTTCGTGGTTCCCAAGAACGACGGCACGTCAAGGCCAATCCTGGATCTAAAAGGGGTAAACAGATGCCTTCGTGTTCCCCACTTCAAAATGGAGACAATTCGCTTGGTGATCGCGTCGGTGCGCCTGGGCGAATTTCTGTCGTCCCTAGATTTCACAGCAGCGTACCTTCACGTGGGCATCCAGCCATCGTGCCAGCGGTGCCTGGGGTTCTGCATTCTAAGAAGGCACTACCAATTTCGAGCGCTCCCTTTTGGGCTCGCGACCGCTCCTCGGACGGCTCCGTCGGGAAGGACTCCTGGTTCATCCTTACCTGGACGACTGGTTGGTCCGGGCGAAGTCAGAGGATTCAGTGTCGGTAGGCGGTGGCCAGAGTGTTACAGCTCTTGCAGTCACTGGGCTGGGTGGTCAACTACAACAAAAGTCAACTGACTCCCACTCAATCCTTGGAATATCTGGGAGCCGTATTCGACCCGAAGCGGGGCTAGGTGGTCCTATCTGAAGATCGGATATGCAGGCTGTAATCTCAAGTGCGGCGTTGGTTATCTCTCAGCTGCCCGCGAGTGTGCGATTACCTGACGGTTCTGGGATTGATGGCTTCAACGCTCGCGTTGGTACCCCTGGATTCTACCTACCCGCTCCCACTCGCGGCCAGGCGAGGTCCAGCCTGCTCGGTGGCTGGATCCCAGTCATCTGTCCTGTGGAGTGTCCCTTCTTGTGCCCAGGTGGACGGTGGTGACCACGGATGCCAGTCTCTCCGGCTGGGGAGCAGTTTGCCTAGGGAAATCGGGGCAAGGACTTTGGTCAGAGTCGCAAGCCCGGTGGCCTATCAACCATCTGGAGACCAGAGCGGTCCGTCTGGCTCTTCAAGCCTTCCTACCGGTGCTCTGGGGAAAGGCGGTCAGAGTTCTTTCGGACAATGCGACTACAGTGGCCTACGTCAATCGCCAAGGCGGGACGAGAAGTCCGCGGGTGGCGCAGGAGGTGCAGTCCTTGATGGCCTGGTCAGAATAAATCCTCCGCAATATCGCAGTGTCTCATATTGCCGGGGTCGACAATGTCCAGGCAGATTATCTCAGCTGTCACCGTCTGGATCCCGGAGAGTGGGAGCTGGCGGACGAAGCGTTTCTCCTCATCTGCAGGAAGTGGGGGGTTCCCCCCACATGAATCTGATGGCCACATGGCACAACGCGAAGGCTCCACGATTTCACAGTCGGCGTCGAAAGAGGGGAGCAGAAGGCATCGACGCGTTGGTACTTCCCTGGCCGACGGATGTCCTGCTGTACGTGTTTCCCCCATGGCCCATGATCGGCAAGATTCTGCGGCGCATAGAATTGCACCCGTGCAACGTGATCCTGGTGGCACCAGAGTGGCCGCGCCGCCCGTGGTCCGCAGACCTCATCCAGTTGTCGGTGGCGGCTCCCCTTCGTCTCCAGGGGTTCGCGGGGCTGCTTCATCAGGGCCTCGTCTGTTTGGAGGATGCGGATCACTTCTGTCTCGCGGCATGGCTTTTGAGAGGAATCGGTTGCAGAGAAAAGGTTACTCGGACGCAGTCATAGCTACGCTGTTGAGGTCCCGGAAGCAGTCTACATCCCTGGCGTATGTCCGGATATGGGTAATCTTTGAGGAATGGTGTGTTGAGTGGGGTTTGGACCCCACTGCCGCTGCCGTTTCCGATATTCTGGTTTTTTCTCCAGGCCGGGCGGCCAAAGGCTGCGCGTGCAGTTCGCTACGGGTCCAGGTGGCGGCGCTTGGTTGTTTGCGGGGGAAGGTCCGGGGAGCCTCCCTGGCTCTTTCACCCGGATATCGCCCGTTTCTTGCGGGGGGGCTAACACCTCTGTCCTCCCTTGCGTTCACCTTGTCCGTCTTGGAACCTCAACTGGGTTCTCTCCGCCTTAGGCTCGGCACCTTTGGAGCCCTTGAAGCGCGCTACGGTCCAAGATCTCACGTTGAAGACCATATTCCTGGTGGCGGTTGCTTCGGCACGCCGTGTTTCGGAATTACAGGCGTTGTCATGTAGGGAGCCGTTTTTGCGGATCTCTGATGTAGGGGTTTCCTTACGGACTGTTCCTTCTTTTCTGCCTAAGGTAGTGTCGGTTTTTCACTTGAATCAATCAGTGGAGCTTCCCGCTTTCGCGGTCGGGGAGTCTTCGGACCCGAAATTGAAAGAATTGCGAAAACTGGATGTGCGGAGGTCCCTTCTTCGCTATCTAGAGGTCACTAATCCTTTTCGGGTAACAGATCATCTGTTTGTCCTGTTTTCGGGCCCAAAGAAAGGTTCTGCGGCGTCTCGCACAACGATCGCCCGTTGGATCAAAGAGGCCAGTGGCTCAGCGTACGTAGTGCGGGGACAACCTCCGCCCGTGGGTCTCAAGGCTCATTCGACGCGGTCCCACGCTGCGTCTTGGGCGGAATCTTCTCAGGTGTCGCCTCAAGAGCTTTGCAGGGCGGCTACCTGGAAGTCGTTGCATACCTTCATCAGACATTATCGGTTCGATGTTCAGGCTACTGAGGCCGGAGGGTTTGGAGACAGGGTACTCCGAGCGGGACTCTCTGCTTCCCACCCTTGGTAACTTAGCTCTGGTACATCCCAGGTGTCCTGGACTGATCCTGGTACGTACAGGGAAAGGAAAATTAGTTTCTTACCTGATAATTTTCGTTCCTGTAGTACCAAGGATCAGTCCAGGATCCCGCCCGCAGTGCTACGCTAAAATAACGGAGAGTCCGCTCATGGTTCTTTAAGATTAAAGCTATCCGCTTGTTTTGTTTCACTCTCCCGGTTGGGGAGTCTGGTTCCCGTAGGGGTTGGTATTGTTTCCATTTAAGTAGCGTGTTTTGCTGGTTGGCTATGGTTGCCTTATTGCTTTCTACTTTGACATTACGTATGACTGAGGGGCTGTGACTGGCACAGGGGCATATATGGCTCCGCTCACAAGTTTTGCTCTGTCTCCATCTACTGGTGCGGAGTCACAACCCAGGTGTCCTGGACTGATCCTTGGTACTACAGGAATGAAAATTATCAGGTAAGAAACTAATTTTCCTTTAGCATAGTACCCAACCTCTGCAGATAATGAACATTGTAAATCTGTTCAGGACGTTGCATCCTCACCTCTGATTTGATAGAGACAATTCTCGCAGCCAATCAGATTACTCAATTTTTGACACTTCTGTTATGCACCCCAGGAAACACGATACATCTTCCTACCAGACCACGACCGGGATTATCTGCTGGTAAGAGCTGCACTCACCCATACACAGGTTGACAGAGGACAGGATAAGTCGACTCGGTGAGTTCTGAGTGGGTGATATACTATGCTGCTTTTGTAATTTCACCCATCTCCCATCCCTTGGCTGGTCCACAGCAGAAATGTGTACCCAACACAGAATCATAAAGATATATCTCTATGCCTAGGCAGGACTCTGAGCCAATCAGGGAAGCTACCACATGCCCACCAGGTGTATAAAATATTCCCTGTTGGAAGACTCAGTACCAGACCAAGTACTGGAGTTTACACCTATAGGCAACGTGTAGAGATACAACCTATATTCTTTCTGGGGACTGTAAGGGATCTTTTCATCACACCTTGGTATTGCTCTATTTGTTTTCAACTCTGACTCTGAAATTTTAGTTAATAATCTTTCTTCGTTCGCCTCCTGCAGCCCTACCGATTACTTTGGTCAGAACCTGAGAACAGAGAAAGTCAAGATGTTACACCCGGACTTCATGCGTTACCTTAGAAACAGGTGAAGTTGCTTTTTGCTTCTTTTCTCACTATGCTTTATCTCTCCCATGCCAAGTAGCTGAAAAGCCGTTCTCAGAAAGTTTCCCATGCCTTGCATTCCTCCTCCTCTGCCAGGGTCCTAAATCAAGGAAAGCGAACTCTACTTCTTAAGTGCCACAGATGGACTTGATTTTCAGGATGAAAAGTAACCTGGTTCTTGGATCAAATTTATTTTATTCATTTACTAGGGGTTGCGCCTCTTCTGGCTTCACTCACCAGCCCTGCCACTGGGCTCTCTGCTCTAAACTCCATAGTGGAAAATACAAGGAATGGCAAGCGACTCTAATGAAAAGAAGGACAGGGAGACAGCTATAGAATTCTCTACCCCACCCTTCCTTTTTTCCCTCTTGACTGAGTGTGTGTGAATGTTAAGGAAACCAACCCAAAAAGATAAATTAATAATAATTGCAATGCACTATCAAAAAGTAGATATGTACATTAACGGCTCTGTTAGGGATGGAGGAATGGGGATAGATGTCTATGTGTGTATCTGGGGGGGGTTTTAAGTGAGGAAGGGTGTGGGGG
This sequence comes from Rhinatrema bivittatum, assembly GCF_901001135.1. Lineage (NCBI taxonomy): Eukaryota > Metazoa > Chordata > Amphibia > Gymnophiona > Rhinatrematidae > Rhinatrema > Rhinatrema bivittatum. The sequence continues at coordinate 170,367,375 of NC_042618.1, read as the reverse complement.
ATGACTGGGGGTTGGACTGAGGGTATAGAGGAATGACTGGGTATGTGGGGGTGATTGGGATTGGGATGGGGTTGTGGGGGAATGATTGGGTGTGTGAGGATCGTGACTGGGGTTGAGATGGGGGTTTAGGAGAATGACTGGGTATGTGGGGGTGATTGGGGTTGGGATGGGGTTATGGGGAATGGGTGTGTGGGGGTGACTGGGGTTGGGATGGGGTTGTGGGGAATGGGTGTGTGAGGATCGTGACTGGGGTTGAGATAGGGGTTTAGGAGAATGACTGGGTATGTGGGGGTGATTGGGGTTGGGATGGGGTTATGGGGAATGGGTGTGTGGGGGTGACTGGTGGTTGGGATGGGGTTGTGGGGGAATGGGTGTGTGAGGATAGTGACTGGGGTTCGGATGGGGTTTAGGGGAATGACTGGGTATGTGGGAGTGACTGGGGGTTGGGATGGTGTTTTGGGGGAATGGGTGTGTGGGGGTAATTGGGGTTGGGATGGGGTTATGGGGAATGGGTGTGTGGGGGTGACTGGGGGTTGGGATGGGGTTTTGGGGGAATGGGTGTGTGGGGGTGACTGGGGTTGGGATGAGGTTGTGTGGAATGGGTGTGTGGGGGTGACTGGGGTTGGAATGGGGATGGGGGGAATGGGTGTGTGAGGATCGTGACTGGGGTTCGGATGGGGTTTAGGGGAATGACTGGTGTATGGGGGTGACTGGTGGTTGGGATGGGGTTGTGGGGGAATGGGTGTGTGGGGGTGACTGGGGTTGGAATGGGGGTGGGGGGGAATGGGTGTGTGAGGATCGTGACTGGGGTTCAGATGGGGATTGGGATGGGGGTATAGAGGAATGACTGGGTGTGTGGGGGTGATTGGGGGTTGGGATGGGGTTATGGGGAATGGGTGTGTGGGGGTGACTGGGGTTGGGATGGGGTTGTGTGGGAATGGGTGTGTGAGGATAGTGACTGGGGTTCGGATGGGGTTTAGGGGAATGACTGGGTATGTGGGGGTGACTGGGGGTTGGGATGGTGTTTTGGGGGAATGGGTGTGTGGGGGTGATTGGGGTTGGGATGGGGTTTTGGGGGAATGGGTGTGTGGGGGTGACTGGGGTTGGGGATGAGGTTGTGTGGGAATGGGTGTGTGGGGGTGACTGGGGTTGGAATGGGGATGGGGGAATGGGTGTGTGAGGATCGTGACTGGGGTTCGGATGGGGTTTAGGGGAATGACTGGTGTATGGGGTGACTGGTGGTTGGGATGGGGTTGTGGGGGAATGGGTGGTGTGGGGTGTGACCTGGGTTGGGAATGGGGATGGGGGGAATGGGTGTGTGAGGATCGTGACTGGGGTTCGGATGGGGTTTAGGGGAATGACTGGTGTATGGGGGTGACTGGTGGTTGGGATGGGGGTTGTGGGGGAATGGGTGTGTGGGGGTGACTGGGGTTGGAATGGGGATGGGGGGAATGGGGTGTGTGAGGATCGTGACTGGGGTTCGGATGGGGTTTAGGGGAATGACTGGTGTATGGGGGTGACTGGTGGTTGGGATGGGGGTTGTGGGGGAATGGGTGTGTGGGGGTGACTGGGGTTGGAATGGGGGTGGGGGGGAATGGGTGTGTGAGGATCGTGACTGGGGTTCAGATGGGGATTTAGGGGAATGACTGGGTGACTTGGGGGGATGACTGGGGTTGGGATGGGGTTGTGGGGGAATGGGTGTGTGAGGATAGTGACTGGGGTTCGGATGGGGTTTAGGGGAATGACTGGGTATGTGGGAGTGACTGGGGGTTGGGATGGTGTTTTGGGGGAATGGGTGTGTGGGGGTGACTGGGGGTTGGGATGGGGTTTTGGGGGAATGGGTGTGTGGGGGTGACTGGGTTGGGATGAGGTTGTGTGGGAATGGGTGTGTGGGGGTGACTGGGGATGGGGGGAATGGGTGTGTGAGGATCGTGACTGGGGTTCGGATGGGGTTTAGGGGAATGACTGGTGTATGGGGGTGACTGGTGGTTGGGATGGGGTTGTGGGGGAATGGGTGTGTGGGGGTGACTGGGGTTGGAATGGGGGTGGGGGGAATGGGTGTGTGAGGATCGTGACTGGGGTTCAGATGGGGATTTAGGATGGGGGTATAGAGGAATGACTGGGTGTGTGGGGATGACTGGAGATTGGGATGGGGGTGTAGGGGAATGACTGGGTGTGTGGGGGTGACTGGAGATTGGGATGGGGGTATAGAGGAATGACTGGGTGTGTGGGGGGTGACTGGAGATTGGGATGGGGGTGTAGGGGAATGACTGGGTGTGTGGGGGTGACTGGAGATTGGGATGGGGGTATAGAGGAATGACTGGGTGTGTGGGGGTGACTGGAGATTGGGATGGGGGTGTAGGGGAATGACTGGGTGTGTGGGGTGTGACTGGAGATTGGGATGGGGGTATAGAGGAATGACTGGGTGTGTGGGGGTGACTGGAGATTGGGATGGGGGTATAGAGGAATGACTGGGTGTGTGGGGGTGACTGGAGATTGGGATGGGGGTATAGAGGAATGACTGGGTGTGTGGGGGTGACTGGAGATTGGGATGGGGGTGTAGGGGAATGACTGGGTGTGTGGGTGTGACTGGAGATTGGGATGGGGGGTATAGAGGAATGACTGGGTGTGTGGGGGTGACTGGAGATTGGGATGGGGGTATAGAGGAATGACTGGGTGTGTGGGGGGCGACTGGAGATTGGGATGGGGGTATAGAGGAATGACTGGGTGTGTGGGGGTGACTGGAGATTGGGATGGGGGTGTAGGGGAATGACTGGGTGTGTGGGTGGGAGCCGTATAGATCCCCCTTGCACTCTCCACGTTCTCCCTTCTCCTCCTCCTTCTGTGTGGGTGTGGGAAGGGATATGTATCTGTTGTGAGGTTAGAGTAGAGAGTGTGTGCCGGGGAGGGAGAGGTGTATTTATTTATTTAAAAGTTTTTAGATACCGCACAATAAGGCTTATGTATGCCCGTCTAGGCAGTTTACAAAAATACAAACATAATTTATGGCAAAAGAAAAAAGTTAAAATACAATTAAAATACATACATTAGAATTTTAGTTCTACTATTGATATAGTCGTAATGGTATATAGCTGTAGTTATTATGTATTATAAGCACTGTTAGACAGGTAAGTTTTCAGTATTTTCTTAAAGTCTTTGGAATTTGCTGTCAGTCGAATTTGTTCAGGAAGAGAGTTCCATAGGGTCGGACCTGGTACAGAGAAGGCCCTTTTCCGAATTAAAGCTAGGCTTACTATTCTGACTGAGGGGATTTCTAATATACATTTGTCCATAGAGCAGAGTTGTAGGATGAATCAGGTGGGGAAGAATGTGCCCCTTCTTTCTTTCACTCTTGTGTATGTATGTGTAGAGTGGGGGGGCATAGGAATGAGTGTGTAGGGGGAAGGTGACAGTTGGTGGTGTAAGGGTATATGTGAGTATGTGGAGGGGAGGAGTTGGTATGTGGAGGAGTTGTGGAGGGTCTGTGTGTACTTGCGGGGGGAGTTGGTTTGTGTGCTGGGGGGAAGTTGGTGTGCGCTGGGTGTGTGTGTGGGGGGGATGCATATGGCTGTGTGTGTTGGGGAATGTACGTGGGTGGCAAAATGTGTGGAATTGTGTGTGTGTGTGTGTGTGTGTGTGTGTGTGTGAAAAGAACTTAAGAACATAAGAAATGCCATACTGGGTCAGTCCAAGGGTCCATCAAGCCCTACATCCTGTTTCCAACAGTTGCCAATCCAAGTCACAAGTACCTGGCAAGTATCCAAATATTAGATAGATCACAAGCTACTATTGCTTATTAATTACCATAATATCAGTTTATGGATTTAACCTCTAGGAACTTATCCAAACCTTTTTTAAACCCAGTAACACTAACTGCTGAATCCACATCCTCTGGTAATGAAATTCCAGAGTTTAACTAGTATGTGCTGAGTGAAAAAGAATTTTCTTTGATTTGTTTTAAATGTGCTACTTGCTAACTTCATGGAATGCCCCTTGGGCCTTCTATTATCTGAGAGTGTAAATAACCGATTTACATTAACTTGTTCAACTCCTTTCATGATATTGTAGACCTCTATCATATCCCACCTCAGCTGTCTCTTCTCCAAGCAGAACAGCTCTAACTTCTTTAGCCTTTCCTCATAGGGCAGCCATTCAATGCCCCATATCATTTTGGTCACCCTTCTCTGCACTTTCTCCAGTGCAGCTATATCCTTTTTGAGATACGGTGACCAGAACTGCACACAGTATTCAAGGTGCGGTCTCACTATGGAGTGATACAGGGGCATCATAAGATCCTCCATTTTATTTTCCATTCCCTTCCTAATAATTCCTACATTGTTTGCTTTTTTTTTTTTTTTTTTTTAATCTGTTTATTGAATGCAGAAAAACACATACATCTGACAAATCCAACCAAGGAGAAAAAACCTTCCCACTTAGAAAGTATTTTATTATTTATTTATTTATTTGGAATTTCTTCTATACCGATAGCCGAATGCACATCGTATCGGTTTACATAAAACTAGGAACATTTAGGCAGAGCCCTTTACATTTAGGCAGAGCCCTTACATGGAACAGTAACAAGTATATGAGGCAAGGAACAGTAAAATAACTATATGTTAAGTTCGAGGAACTATGTGTTACATATCAAGCAAAAGAACTAAAGTACTAGATAAAGTGAACTATAATACAAAAGGTAAAGCAATTCTTGGTCATTCCAGAGTGACACTAGTGGATCAATTACAATGAGGTAAGAAAAACGTCTGAGCTGATAAGTTGGTTAAATAAGGATCAAGAGGAGAGGATCAAAGGGGAGCTCACTGAAAGTACAACAAACACAATTCTGTGCAAGAGGAGCGTGAGAACAATGGTTCATCAGAGGAAGGAGGGGCGCAAGGAGAGGAACGTTAGAGGACGAGAAGTTAAATGCTGTAAAATTAGGCAAAAAGTAGTGGACAGCGAAAAGATGATTGGAGAAGGGAGAAGTAAATAATACTAAGGTAACCAGGGGGGGTACCAGAGGTTGAGGATAAAGATGGGTAGGAAGTGGAGAGACTGACACTGTTATAAGAACTCAATGGTTCAATTACAGGGATTTTAGGAATTCTTCGTGGAGAGGGAGGAGTGTGAGGGGTAGGCCTGAAGGAACAACCATGTTTTTAGTTTTTTCTTGAATTTAGGAGTGGAGGTCTCTGTGCGTAAGTCTGGAGGTAGGGAGTTCCATAGGGTAGGGCCAGCAAGAGAAAAGGCTCTGTTTATAGTGGAGGTAAGTTTGGTGGATTTGATTGAGGGCGTGTGGACTGTTCCTTGGAGGGCAGGGCGAGTGGGTCTTGTGGACGTGCGAGGAAGGAGAGGAGGGTTGATCCAGTGGAGGTTTTCATTTATAAGGCTTTTATGGATGAGGGAAAGTGCTTTGAAAAGTATTCGTGATTGTATTGGTAGCCAATGGAGTTCAATAAGTGTTGGTGTAATGTGGTCTCTTTTTTTGGAGTTAGAAAGAATACGTGCAGCGGCGTTTTGTAGTAGTTGTAACGGTTTAGTATACGTGGAGGGGAGGCTGAGGAGGAGAGCATTACAGTAGTCTATTTTGGAAAAAATAATAGACTGGAGTACTGTGTGAAAGTCAGAAAAATGTAGTAAAGGTCTGAGTTTTCTAATCGTTTGTAGCTTGAAAAAGCAGTCCTTTATGATAGATTTAATAACGGGTTTGAAAGTGAGTTGATTGTCAATAAGAACACCCAGGTTACGGGTGTGTGAGGGGAAAGAAGATCCAACAAGAGATCCAACAATATAGCAAGGATGTGTTTTCCGTACAAATATAAACACCCACAACCCTTCCCCCCCCCACTAACCCTAAGATCGGCTAACATTTACACTTATTGTATTTTTAATGTATTAACAATAGAACTGCGGATTTGGCTTGATATAGAGTCGAGATACGGCTTTCAGATTTGCAAAAATGGTTTTTGTCTACTGCAGTTTTTCTTAAGAACAGACAATTTATCTATTAGCACTAAATTTTGCATCTGATTACGCCATTCCAATAATGAGGGGATATCAGGAGATATCCAATGTATTAAAATAGATTTTTTAATCAGACAGCAAGCTTTACGAATAAATAGTAACAGAGCTTTCTCCGCTATTTAATATTCATCATAGATATCTAATAGACCCAAAGATTCATCCAATGGAACCTCCCTACCCACCCATGAAGATATGTGCTGAAATACCTCTTCCCAAAATTTCTGGATTTTGGGCAGGACCAGAGACAGTGAAAGAGAGTGCTCTCTGCTACGCAACATTTTAAACAAGTTGGGCTTTGTATGTTCCCTGTAAGTACCCAGATCAGTCCAGACTGTGGGTTATGCCTCCCTTCCAGCAGATGGATCAGAGAAAAACTTGAAGGGCACCCTTAGTTAACCTGGTGTGCCCACTGTATCCCTTCAGTCTTTCTCTGTCTCCAGCAGATGGAGGTGGTGCAAACCTACAGTCTTGCCCTGATTTAGGGTTCCTTGGGTAGGGGGGCGCTTAACCTGGTTTCACGAGGCATGGGTCAGAATAACCTCCGTTCAGTGGGTCCTAAGCATTATCGAACATGGCTACGCTTTGGAATTTGCTCGGCTGCTCCAAGACTTCTTTCTGGTTTCCCCCTGCAGTTCACGGACCAAGGCTCTGGCAAGTACCCAAAAACTAAGTCTATTTCATGTTACCGTTGCTAGTAATAGCAGTGGCTATTTTCTAAGTCAACTTAATTAATAGCAGGTAATGGACTTCTCCTCCAAGAACTTATCCAATCCTTTTTTAAACACAGCTATACTAACTGCACTAACCACATCCTCTGGCAACAAATTCCAGAGTTTAATTGTGCGTTGAGTAAAAAAAAAAAGAACTTTCTCTGATTAGTTTTAAATGTGCCACATGCTAACTTCATGGAGTGCCCCCTAGTCTTTCTATTATCTGAAAGACTAAATAACCGATTCTAGACCTCTCATGATTTTAAACATCTCTATCATATCCCCCCTCAGCCGTCTCTTCTCCAAACTGAAAAGTCCTAACCACTTTAGTCTTTCCTCATAGGGGAGCTGTTCCATTCCCCTTACCATTTTGGTTGCCCTTCTCTGTACCTTCTCCATCGCAATTATATCTTTTTTGAGATGCGGTGACCAGAATTGTACACAGTATTCAAGGTGGGGTCTCACCATGGAGTGATACAGAGGCATTATGACATTTTCCGTTTTATTCACCATTCCCTTTCTAATAATTCCCAACATTCTGTTTGCTTTTTTGACTGCCGCAGCAAACTGAACCGACAATTTCAATGTGTTATCCACTATGACGCCTAGATCTCTTTCTTGGGTGGTAGCACCTAATATGGAACCTAACATTGTTTAACCATAGCATGGGTTATTTTTCCCTATATGTATCTCCTTGCACTTATCCACATTAAATTTCATCTGCCATTTCGATGCCCAATTTTCCAGTCTCACAAGGTCTTTCTGCAATTTATCAAAATCTGCTTGTGATTTAACTACTCTGAACAATTTTGTATCATCTGTAAATTTGATTACCTCACTTGTCATAATTCTTTCCAGATCATTTATAAATATATTGAAAAGTAAGGGTCCCAATACAGATCCCTGAGGCACTCCACTACCCACTCCCTTCCACTGAGAAAATTGTCCATTTAATCCTACTCTCTGTTTCCTGTCTTCTAGCCAGTTTGTAATCCACGAAAGGATATCATCACCTATATCATGACTTTTTACTTTTCCTAGAAGCCTCTCATGAGGAACTTTGTCAAACGTCTTCTGAAAATCCATGCTAAATTCATGGACTAAGTGGCCGCACTGCAAATTTCTACAGGTGAAACACTATTTAAAAATGCCAAACACGTCACTTGTGCTCTTAGTGCATGAGCAGTTACAAGAGAATGCAAAACTTTAGATTCTTCATGATAACAAAAGGCTATATATTTGGCAATCCAATGTGATAACATCTGCTTAGACACTGCTTTCCCCATAGTAGCTGGAGAGTAAGAAATGAATAGCTATTTTGATTCACACACTGACCTAATTAGTGATAAGTAAAAAAACAGTACTCTCCTACAATCTAAGGCATGTTGTTCTTGTTCACGTGCTGATTTACATGGCTTTGGGAAAAAAATTGGTAGTTGGATTATCTGATTCAAATGGAAAGATGATACTACTTTTGACTGACATGAAGGGCTAGTTCTTAACACCACTTTCTCTGGAAAAAAAATGATTATAAGTGTTATGCTCAGGCTTGTGAACCCTTGGGCCAATGGGAGGTTTGTATACCTTAGGAGGAAGATCCGTAGGTTCTCCCTTCGGGTGGCGAGGCAGGAACAGAAGACGTGACCAGCTGTCCCTCGGCACTGGAGACAGAGGCGACTGTGGAGGCAGATGAAGAGTTGAGACGTCGAGGAACAGAAGTGTGTCTTCACCACTGGAAGTCCGCAGTCCCCCCAGGAGGAGCCCGTAGGGACCCGGACCGCTGGGACTTAGGTGGACCTTTGAGAGGTCAAGAAGTTCGGTGCAAGGGCTGACTGGAGCTTCACCCCTGGAAGCCCGCGGTCCCCCCGGGAGGAGCCCGTAGGGACCCAGGCCGCTGGGCCTTAGGTGGGCCCTTGGAGATGATGGTCAAGAGGAAGTCCAAGGTCAAGAGCCAGAGGGTCATCGTTTACCAGTCCGAGGTCACACACCGAGGGATCACCACTTGCCAGTTCGAAGTCACACACCAGAGAATCACCGCTTGTCAATCCGAAGTCAGGGACCAGGAACACCAAGACGAGACAGGAACAAGGATCCAAAGCACAAGAACTCACTGAAGCAAGTAGACCTGACCAACCACGGAAGTTGCCAAGTCAAGGAATGGTCAGAGGAAGTCTCCTTTTATACTTCCTCTGGCCTAATGGATTGGAATCAGCTGTAGAAAATTAAAGGGACGAGGTCCCTTTAATTCTGATGAGGAGGCGCGGCCTCGCGCCTAAGATGGCGGCGGCCATCTTGGATCTCGGGCAGCGGAGGAAAGCTGCTAGTTGCCGCGAGGGAGGAGCAGGGACGGCTCCTGAACTGGCGGCTAGCCCGGAGGCCCACGCCGACGCACAGGGGCACCGAGCACATGAGGTAGGGCAATCTGCCCCAAAGCTGCTGCGGCGGCCACCATGGAGCTCAGGTAGGGGAGTGCCCCCATGGACGGCCGCGGGCGCGGAACACAACAATAAGTTTGGTAGGTAACCAGTGATATAATAGTAATTAGGAATAAGGTTTTCCAGTTTAAATAATTGAAGATTAGAATCTTGAATGTGTCAAAAGGTTTAACACTAAAGACAATTCCTGTTGTGGAGTTGGTTTTCTTATAGGTGGCTTAAGCTTAAATAACGCCTTCATGAATTTAGCATTGTGAGGGTGAAGAGATATGGACTTTTGATCAAATCCATTATGGAATGCCACAATAGCGGATAAATGATTTTTGACAGAGTTGGTTTTCAAATTAGATTTTGATAAAAAAATAGAAGATAAATAAGAATTTTGGAAACCCTGGCCTGATGAGGAATTATGTGATGTGAAAAATACCATTTCTGAAAATGTAACCATTTAAGCATTTAAGCTTTCCATGTGGATGTTTTTTTCGAGGCTTTTATTATTTCATTTATTTCAGTGGAATACTCAGGCAAGTTTAATCTTCGAAAATTATCCTCCAAGCTGTTAAAGATAGGGATTTCGGGTTGGGGTGTAACATTGATCTCTGTTATTGAGTGACTAGATGTGGAATATTGGGAAGTTTCTGGTAGGACTACTGAGCTAAAGAAAGGAGAATTGAGAACCAGAGTTGCTAAGGCCAAGCTGGAGCTATGAAGATTACTGACGCTTATTCTGTCTTTATTTTTAGCAGGGTCCTTGATATCATTGGTATCGAAGGATATGCATATAATAATAGATCCTTGCTCCAGTTCAGTAGAAAAGCATCCAATGCCAGAGCATCATGAGCTGGCAAGCAGGAGCAATAGAGAAGAAAAGAGATCTACTAGGGGCTTTCCCCATGTCTTGAATAAATTCTTTAGGACTTGGTTGTCTAATTTCCACTCGTGAGCAGGTAATTTCTGACTCAAAGTGTTCACTAGCTGATTCTATTTTCATGAGACATAAACTGCTGTAAGTGTGATCTGTCTCTTCAATGCAATTCTCCATAGTTTTACTGCTTCGGCACAGAGAAAAGATTTGTTTCCTCCCTGTTTGTTTATGTAAAACATTGATACCTGATTGTCCGTATTTATTTGTAAGGTGCAGGCATTGACTGTTGAAAACCTGTTAGAACTTTATGCATTGCTTTCATCTCGAGCAGGCTGATATAGAGAAGAGATTCTTGTTTGGAACAAAGACCTTGAGTGCATTGGTTTTTGAAATGCGTACCCCAAATGGTTAGCGAGGCATCAGTGGTTAAGCTCCAAGTTGGAAGAGGAAACATAAAAGAATTTCCTACAGTGAGATGAGATATTTGAAGCCACCAACATAGATCTCTTTTTAGATGATTGGTTACTAGGGGTGTGAATCGTGTGATCGATCGTCTTAACGATCGATTTTGGCTGGGGGGGGAGGGAATTCTGATCGTCGTGTTTTGTTTTTTTTAAAAATCGTTAAAAATCGTAAATCGGGGGAGGGTGGGAAAACCGGCACACCAAAACAACCCTAAAACCCACCCCGACCCTTTAAAACAAATCCCCCAAAATGTTTTAAATTACCTGGGGTCCAATGGGGGGGTCCCGGCACGATCTCCCGCTCTCTGGCCACGGCTGCGTTAAGAGAAATGGTGCTGGTGGCCCTTTGCCCTTATCATGTGACAGGGCAAAGGTAGCGCCGGCGCCATTTTGGTTCCTGGCTCCTGATGTCACGCGTGCAGGAGATCGCTCCCGGACCCCCGCTGGACCCCAAGGGACTTTTGGCCAGCTTGGGGGGCCTCCTGACCCCCACAAGACTTGCCAAAAGTCCAGCGGGGGTCCGGGAGCGACCTCCTGCATGCGGACCGTATTGCCAATATTCAAAATTCAATATTCAAAATGGACCGTCGCCCGTATGACATAGTGAGGGCAAAGGTAGCGCCGGCGCCATTTTGAATATTGGCAATACGGCCCGCGTGCAGGAGGTCGCTCCCTTATCATCTCACAAGTTCTTTCTCCAGTTCCTCACAATCTGCTGCCACCATTTTAACAACTTTGAATAATTTTGTGTCATCTGCAAATTTGATCACCTCACTTGTCGTTCCCTTTTCCAAATAATTTATGAATATTTAAACAGCACAGATCTCAGTACCATTTCCTATGGATCTCCAAAAATGATCTTTCTCCATTTAGAAATCTGATCATTTAGTCTACTCTTTGTTTCCTGTCTTTAACCAGCTACCAATCCTCAATAGGACATTGTCTCCTATCCCATAACTTTGTAATTTCCTGAGGAGTCTGTTACGGGAGACTTTGTCAAATGTCTTCTGAAAATCCAGATATACAGTACTATATCAACTGGATCACCTTGATCTACATGTTTATTTACACTTTCTAAAAAATCTAGAAGATTGGTAAGGCAAAACTTCCCTTTGCTAAAACCATGTTGACTCTTCTACCATTAAGCCATGTGTATCTATATGGCCAGTGATTTTGTTTTTAAGAATGGCTTCTAGCATTTTGCCTGGCACAGATGTCAGGCTCATTGGTCTATAGTTTTCTGGATCACTCCTGGAGCCCTTTTTAAAAAATCGGCATCATATGGGCCACCCACTCTAGTTTTCTAGTACTGTGGTTGTTTTAAATGAAAGGTTACAGATTACTCTTCACTGGCTTCCATTACTGTGGCACATGAAATATAAGATTGCCTGTTTGATTCACATGCTACTATACAACTCTGAGAACTTATGGATTAGTTTCCTTCTGCATATTTACTAACCTTCCTGCCACCTGAGGTCTGCCAACAAAAGACTCTTCGAGATTCCATCTATAAAACTCGCTCACCTTGTGGACATGCTTTTTCAGTGATGGGACCTTTTCTGTGGAACTCACTCCCTGAAGAAATTAGGTTAACATTCGACAATGCAAAATTTAAGAAACGCTTAAAAACCTTTAGAGTAGATTTTAAAACGTGCATGCGCTACCTGGCGTGCGCACATGGACGCACCAATTTTATAACATGCGTGCACTGGCGCACGCATGTTATAAAATACATGAGCTGCGAGCACATACGCGCCGAATTTTATAATCCACGCGCGTATGTGTGGATGGTGTGTGCGAGGGGGAGGGGGATAAAAATATGCAAATTCACGCAGCGACAAGATCAGGGCTCCCCCAGTTCCCTCCCAGTCCCCTTCCAATTTAGGAGGGAACTGGGAGGGAACTTTCCTACCCCTACCCTAACCTCCGTTCCCCTTCCCCTCTCCTCCCCACTCTCTAAACTGCCTTTTTTTTTTTTTTGTTTACCTGTTATTGTACAAGTTACTTCAGGGCCTGACCTGAAGTAACTTGCGCGTCTTGACAGCCAGCTGGCGTTCGAGGCTTCAGGACAGCAATGAAGCCTCCGGCCCAACCCGCTCTGCCCCCTGGACCGTCCATTTATCAGGGCCTGGCACTAATGCGCGTATCACCACTTACTTGCGTGGCCGGGCCCTTTTTAAAATGTGCACAGCGCGCGCAGGGCTCGGCCACGCGTGTAAGTGGTGATTTCTACATGCCTGGCCGATTTAAAATCCGGTCATTTATGTTCAGGGAAGCTTTTGACTTAAGCCATCGAAAGATACTAAATCAAACTTGCCTGATGAATTGCAGACCTTATAGACCTTTATAATGTGTTAAGATGCATCAAAGATGCAAACAGAATGTTAGTAATTATTAGGAAGGGAATGGTTAATAAAATGGAAAATGTCATAAAGCCTCTATATCGCTCCATGGTGAGACTGCACCTTGAATACTGCGTACAATTCTGGTCGCCGCATCTCAAAAAAGATATAGTTGCGATGGAGAAGGTACAGAGAAGGGCTACCAAAATGATAAAGGGAATGGAACAGCTCCCCTATAAGGAAAGACTAAAGAGGTTAGGACTTTTCAGCTTGGAGAAGAGACGGCTGAGGGGAGATATGATAGAGGTGTTTAAAATAATGAGAGGTCTAGAACGGGTAAATGTGAATCGGTTATTTAGTCTTTCAGATAATAGAAGGACTAGGGGGCACTCCCATGAAGTTAGCATGTGGCACATTTAAAACTAATTGTAGAAAGTTCTTTTTCACTCCACATACAATTAAACTCTGGAATTTGTTGCCAGAGGATGTGGTTAGTGCAGTTAGTGTAGCTGTGTTTAAAAAATGATTGGATAAGTTCTTGGAAAAGTCCATTACCTGCTATTAATTAAGTTGACTTAGAAAATGGCCACTGCTATTACTAGCAACAGAAACATGGAATAGACTTGGTTTTTGGGTACTTGCCAGATTCTTGTGGCCTGGATTGGCCACTGTTAGAAGCAGAATGCTGGGCTTGATGGACCCTTGGTCTGACCCAGCATGGCATGTTGTTATGTTAAGTTATGTCATGCAGTTTTTTTGTTGTTTTCTTTTTATGTCTTTGTTAATTGCAAACTTTTATGAATGTATATTTTGTGACCTGCTTCAAAGTTTGTAGAAGCAGGATATAAATCTTTTAAAATAAATAAATACTAGTAACAAGTTAGCAATTTAATGTTTGAGTACTTTTAGAACTCTGGGGTGGTGACTGTCCCCATTCACTCTCCCCAATCCATGGGCTCTCACCCTCTAATCCATGCTGTTTTTCCCCTCTCTCCTGCCCCTATCACCAATCCATGGCCACTCTACTCTCTCTTTCTCTAATTCATGGTGACTCTCCACTCCCTCTGATCTTGGATTTCCTTCTCTCTTCCATGACATTCCTCTCCCCCAACTCCATTTAAGGAGTTTCTCTCATTATTCAGATCCAGACCCAGAAATCTATTCTGAAACCCCCTTTCCTTCCCTTTATCTTTTCATCTTGTGCTGCACATGTCAGAGAACACTTGTATGGAGAATCTGTTTTCCTCACTCTTGAATTACCTACAGGGACTTTGATTGAAACTCACCTCACTTCCCTGTGTACAATCTTAACTAAATCACTGTCACTTGCCTGAATCTAATTCTGATGAGATCTTCTGAGAACAAGAAATCAGAAACCCAGACTGACCTCTGCAGCAGCCCTGAGACTGAATAAGCACATGTAGTCACCTCTCAATTATTTTCTTTCACACCAGGACATGGTTTCAGAAGGTTAAGCAGAGATAACAACTTTCTTGCTTTTTAATTTCAGATTGCTTTTTTCATCAATATTATACTCTAACAGCAAGGACATCTACCGAGCTTCTACAGGAGCAGCAATGCTACTGGCAGCAGTGCACACTTGTGATGAGGTATAGCACAACACACCTAGGCTGGGGAGCTTCCTGGCATCACCTGGGATGAGATGCAGCCTGATGCTCCCTGGGCTGGGGGTGAAATTTGGCACATTTGGGCCTGTGGTGCAGTCTGGCACACTTGGGTTGAGGGTACTGCCTGGTACACTTGGGATAGGAGTGCTGCGTGACACATTTGAAATAGGAATGCTGCTTGACACACTTGGGATGGGATTCAGCTTGTTCTCTCCCTTTTTTTTTTTGTCCAGTGTCAAGATGTTTCTGTTAAAAGCAATTTATTAAATTAAATTTGTCTTTTCTTAGTGATGGACATTTAAGTTATTTAATATTTTATCTTATCTGGAAAAGTGAGTGAAGAGAAACTTAGATTCTAGGCTCTTTTCTGTCTCTTTCTCTCAGGTCAGTGCCTACGGATTCATCACACACGACTATGACAAATATTCTGAACACTATTATGACAAGACCTACAGAAACTTCTCCTTCGTTCTCAATCATAATTTCAATCTAGAAATGGAGCTCTGGCAAAAGCTGCATAAGAATGGGATTATCAAGTTGTACAGCAGGCAGTGACAATGGACTGAGTCAGGACACAACTTGCTACTGGTGACCCAGTAACCCACTAGGGGCAGAGCAAAGTGAGTTCATGAGAGTGAAGGTAAATAACATATCCACAGTCAGCCCATTTGTGGAGAGTCCAGCAGTATATTCTTCTATTTGTATGTGGTCATTGTTATATGTACATGTAAATTATTTTTACAGCATGATATGAGTGACACGATCATCATGTGTTTACAACATACAGTGATATTTCTTGAATTCCTAATTATTTCAGCATAGTAAATGTGTTTAATACACAAATAAAACAGCTTTAAAAGAGAAACCCTGTTTTATGATTCCCCCCACGAAGTTATCCCCCCATTCCTTACCTTCAAGAGAACGGATACTGTATTTCTCTGACGTTATCACGTATTTGTGTAACGTTGCTACACATAATAAAAAGTTCTAAATTTAAAAGAGAAACCCACATTGGTGTACTTTAGTCTATTCTTTAGTTACTTGCTATCTCCAAATACAGACTGAATAAATACAGACTGAATAAAAATCACAATTACACATGGCAAACAAACATTCAAAGAAATACATGATTGATTTGAGTTTGCTGCTAACAATAAAGTAATAATTAAACAAGGTATTAATGAAAAGAGTACTGATTTCTAGGATCAAATGCTTCTAGGATCGTAAGATTTTAACATACTTTTAAACTGAGCTGTATCAGAAGAAAGATGCAGTGTTTCAGGAAGAACATTCCATGCTATAGGACCAACTATGGAGAAGGCACCATTACGTACCTCCAGCAAATGAGAAAGATTTGGTGAATGAACTTCTATTCCCTATACATACCCGGATCAGTCCAGACTCCTGGGTTTTGCCTCCCCTCCAGCAGATGGAGACAGAGAAGTTTTGACAGACTCTGCCCTATATCCTAAGGTGCCACCCACAGTCCATCAGTATTTCTCTGTCTCCAGCAGATGGTGGAGGTGCAAAACCTACAGTCTGTACTGATTACTTAGCAAAAAAAAAAAAAAGAGAAAAACTTAGATAGGAATTAGGAATCCCGGTCGGGGTCTATAGATCCGGTGTTATTAGACCTGCGTGGTCCTCCTACTTCTTTTCCATTTCATTTCTCGGTTACTGACCTGCTGTTCAGAGAATGGGACACCCCTGATTTAGGGTTGAAAGTCACTAAAGCATTGGACAAACTATATCCTCTGCCGGAGGATGCTTTGGACCTTCTTTGAGTTCCCAAAGTGGATGCAGCGATGTCAGCGGTCACTAAAAGACCACTCCCAATTACTGGGTCGACTGCCCTCAAGGATTTACAAAATTGAAAGCTGGACCTTCAGCTCAAAAAGATCTTTGAGGTCTCAGCACTTGGAGTCCGAGCAGCGATGTGTAGCAGTTTTTCTTTGAGAGTTGGCCTTCGCTGGGTGCAACAGCTGCAGGCCAATGAATTGCTGTCGGAAGGGGAAGCTCTTCAGGCTGGGCGTCTTGAGGCTGTGATCGCTTATAGTGCGGATGCCCTTTATGATCTGTTGCGGACATCTGCCAGGTCCATGGTTTCCGCTGTTTCTGCACGTAGGCTGCTGTGGTTAAGAAACTGGTCTGCGGACGTTTCATCCAAAGCCCAGCTAGGTTCTCTACTGTTTAAGGGCAAATTACTTTTTGGAAAGGACCTGGAGGACATGATTCAGTCCCTGAGAGAAAATAAGGTTCACAGGCTGCCGGAAGATAGGCCTAAGCCAAGGGGTTCCTTTTCTTCTAGGTCTCGCTACAGTGGGGGGTCGCAGGTCTTGAGCGCCCCAGTCTTCCACTTCCTCTTTGTTACGACTGTCGCTGCCCGACGTCTCCACTCCGCCCTCCTTACCTCTTTGGCGACTCCTCCTGCGGTTGACGGACATTTGTCTGCCGCGGCGTCTTCCTACCGTCCTCTCCGGCGACCCCGGTCCGGCTTGGGCGCTGCCTCTCGCCATGCTATCCAGTTACCTTAGGGCGCGCGTGCCGCGTGACCCTGCTTCAAGTATCTTCAGTGGCGCGAACCTCAGGGGAGTCCCCCTGTGATGACGCATCCCGGATACAAATAGCCTACGCGATTGCTAGCTGTTCAGTTAGTAAAGGTTTCCTAACGGATGGGATTCGCTCTCCGTACCTAGCTACTCTGCCTCCACTATTAGTCTACTCTATTTGGGGTACCCGCTCCTCGGGGGCCTCTCTCTCTTCTCTTTCAGGTCGCTGTCTGGAACTCGCTACCTGGACTTCTCTTCTGCCTGGAAGATACCGCTGCCTATACCATCAGTGAGTTACCATCTACTTCTCTCAGAGCTGTTCCCTGGAACCAGGTACTCGCTCCTTGAGGGCCTGCCTTTACTTCAGCTCCTGTGCTCCATACTGAGAGACCGCTGTGTGAGTACTATACCAACGAGGCTCTATTCCTGAACCCTGCATATATTGCTTGTACTCACGATCTCAGTTTCTTTCCACTACAGCACAGCCATTGTGGGATCGCTGTTCCAGAGCCTGAGGGACTACAAGCCCAGCCGGGCTACATTCCTGCTCACTACCGCCACCTCTGGTAGCTCCTCAATACTGTTTAATAAAAGATCTAACTGTGTGTCCTAAAGCTGAGCCTGACCTGTAGCCCCTCACGTGACTTCCCCCCATGGGTGTGGTCAGCAGTCACAGAGTCCAGGGGTCCACCCAAATCCTTACAAACAATAACACTCTTTTAGACAAAATTTTAACAGGCAGCAGTCATGGGCTCAGTCCTTTCGTGGGAGGCACTTCAGCAGGCCTGGTAACCCCCAGTCTGCACAGGGAGGTAATCCTCCACAATGATGTGCAGCTAGTCCATTCCTCAGTTCTGGTCGTAGGGGGCAGACTGTCTCTATTTTACAAGGAATGGACCAAAGTTACATTGGACCAGTGGGTCCTCTCTGTGATAAGACACGGCTACACTTTAGATTTTGCACGTCATCTTTGGCACCGGTTCCTGGTCTCCCCATGCGCTTATGCGGAAAAGTGTCAGGCGGTTCGGAAGACGTTGCAGCGCCTTCTCGAGCTCAGCGCAATTACACCAGTTCCTCCTGCGGAGCAATGACAGGGCCGCTACTCCATTTACTTTGTGGTACCAAAAAAAGAGGGAGCCTTCCGGCCCATTCTTGATTTAAAGCAGGTCAACAGATGTCTTCGGATCCCTCGCTTCCACATGGAGACTTTGCGGTCTGTCATTGCTTCAGTTCGAAAGGGGGTGTTTCTAGCATCGCTAGATCTGATGGAGGCGTATTTACACATCGGAGTCTGGGCCGCCCACCAGAAGTTCCTGAGGTTTTCCATTCTAGGACATCATTATCAATTTCGAGCTCTGCCTTTCAGCCTTGCTACTGCTCTCAGGACATTCACCAGGATAATGGTGGTGGTGGCAGCGCAGCTGCGCAGGGAAGGATTATTGATACATCCATACTTGGACGACTGGCTGATTCGTGCAAAATCAGAGTCGCTTTGCCATTCAGTGGTCCATCGTGTGCTTCAGCTTTTACGGGCGCTCGGGTGGGTTGTCAACCTTGCCAAGAGTCATCTAATCCCCTCTCAGTCATTGGAGTTCCTGGGTGCTCTGTTCGACACACAACAGGGGAGAGTGTTCCTTACTAGAGAGCGCATTGTCAAGCTACAAGGCCAAATTCAAGTCTTGTTGTCCAAACATCCTCCGCGAGTTTGGGATTACTTGCGGGTCCTAGGCTCAATGACATCTACTCTGGAATTGGTTCCATGGGCCTTTGCTCATATGCATCCTTTACAGTTGGCATTGCTTTCCCGGTGGAGCCCTGTCTCCGAACAATTTCATCTATCCCTGCCTCTGACGGATTCAGCATGGTCCAGTCTGGATTGGTGGCTACTCTCGGACAACTTGAGCCGCGGTGTCCCCTTAGAGGTTCCTGAGTGGACAGTGGTTACCAAAGATGCCAGCCTTTCCAGTTGGGAAGCGGTTTGTTTGGGGAAGTCCGTGCAGGGCCAATGGTCCCGAGAGGAATCTCAGTGGTCCATCAATCATCTGGAGACCAGAGCGGTGTGGTTAGCGTTACAAGCCTTCTTTCTGCTCCTCCAGGGGAAGGTCAGGGTGCTATTTATTTATTTATTTTAAGTTTTTCTATACCGGCATTCACAATAGATATCGCATCATGTCGGTTTACAATTAACAAGTGGATAGGTAACAAAAAAGGTAAAAACTAATATTTATCTTAATAATAATAATAATAATAATAATAATAATAAAACATTAAACAAGAGAAGGCTAAGGTATGCAGTTACAATAAAACAAGGGAGTAATACAACTTGGAGCATAGAAAAGAAGCAGGGGATTAAATCGAAAGAACGTAAATGCCAGTCAATGTGCTTAAGGCATTAGTGAATTGTGTTTATGATGTAGGAATATTAATTATAAGGTAGGGAAATTAGTTGCCGTGAATAAGGCAAAGTCTGAGTGCTTAGTTAATGATGGAGTAGGTTCAGTTTAGTTCAGGAAAGGCTTTCATGAATAGACACGTTTTGAGTCTTTTCCTGAATGTGGTCAGGCAGGGTTCCTGTCTCAAATCTGGTGGGATGGAGTTCCACAGTGTTGGTCCTGCAGTGGAGAAAGCCCTGTCTCTGGTGGTTATGTGCCGCATGGATTTGGAGTGTGGTACTTGTAAGGTTTCTCTATAGGACCCTCTGATTGGTCTGTTGGATGTAAATTTTTTTGAGAGGAATTTGAAGGTTGAGCTGAGAGTGTTGGTGTATAGCTTTGAAAATAGTGGTTATGGACTTATATATGATTCTGTAGTGAATTGGTAGCCAGTGCAGGTCTTTGAGGATTGGTGTTATGTGGTCTCTTCTCCGTGTGTTAGTTAATATTCTCGCAGCCGTGTTTTGAACCATCTGAAGGGGTTTCATGTGAGATCCGACAATGCGACCACAGTGGCTTACATCAATTGCCAAGGAGGGACCAAGAGCCACAGTGGCGTTGGAAGCTCGACAGTTAATCAGCTGGGTGAAGCAGAACCTGGTCAGCATAGTGGCGTCTCACATTGCTGGGGCCGACAACGTTCACGCAGATTTTCTCAGTCGTCACCGTCTTGATCCAGGAGAGTGGGAGTACGAAACCTTTCAGCTCATCTGCGACACGTGGGGCACACCCTGCATGGATCTGATGGCGACATTCAAGAATGCCAAG
This sequence comes from Rhinatrema bivittatum, assembly GCF_901001135.1. NCBI lineage: Eukaryota > Metazoa > Chordata > Amphibia > Gymnophiona > Rhinatrematidae > Rhinatrema > Rhinatrema bivittatum. Next base: position 170,347,161 of record NC_042618.1, on the reverse strand, counting down.
GCCCCGTGCTTCTTCAGTCGCCGCAGGGAGACAGGAGCAGAGGGAGTAGATGCCCTGGTTCTTCCCTGGCCGACGAATGTCCTACTGTATGTGTTTCCGCCTTGGCCTCTAATCGGCAAAGTGTTCAGGTGAATAGAACTACACCTGGCAGATGTGATCTTCATAGCTCCGGAGTGGCTGTGTCGTCCATGGTTTGCAGATCTGGTCAATCTAGCGGTGGCAGGGCCCCTGTGGTTTCGGGATCTCCCGAACCTTCTACATCAAGGGCCCTTCTGTTTCGACCAGGCTGATCGCTTTTGTCTAGCGGCATGGCTTTTGAGAGGTAGTGTCTGAAGTGCAAAGGTTATTCTGTCGCGGTAGTGGCTACACTTTTGAGATCTTGTAAAACGTCCACTTCCCTGTCTTATGTCCGGGTATGGAAAGTCTTCAAATCTTGGTGCGTGGAATGCAAGGTTATTCCTACCCGGGCATCCGTGTCGGATATTTTGTGTTTCCTGCAAGCTGGACTAGCCAAGGGATTATCGTGTAGTTCCTTGAGAGTGCAGGTGGCAGCCCTTGGTTGTTTATGCAGTACAATACAGGGGGTAACGTTGGCTGTGCATCCAGATGTGGCTCGTTTCCTTTGGGGAGCAAAGCACTTGTATCCTCCAGTGAGACACCATTGTCCTTCCTGGAGCCTAAACTTAGTCCTCACAGCTTTGTGTGCTACGCCCTTTGAGCCTTTGAATAGGGCGACGTTGAAGGATCTAACGTTAAAGGTGGTTTTTCTTGTGGCTATTTCCTCTGCTCGTAGGGTGTCCGAGCTTCAGGCGTTATCCTGCAGAGAACCCTTCTTAAGGATTTCAGATTTATTTATTTATTTATTTAAAGGCTTTTATATACCGGAGTTCATGCACTTGTGCATACCACTTCGGTTTACACAGAACAAGGAACAGAAAATTACATCAAACAGATTGAACAATTAAACAAATATACAATTACATCCAACAATTGGGTATAAATAACATGGCTAACTTAGTAGGAACTTAGAGTTTGAGGTAAAGGAGAGAAATAGTACCAAGTGGTAACAGAACAATGTTAATGGCTAAATAATAAATATAAATAGTAAATACAAATTCTTATAATAAATACAGGTGTTTACAGATTACTGATTCTGGAGTATCCTTACGGGCGGTTCCTTCGTTTCTTCCAAAGGTAGTTTCCTTTTTTCATTTCAATCAATCAGTGGAGCTCCCATCCTTTTCAGAACTGGACCGGTTGGATCCCTTTTCTAAGGACTTAAGGAAGCTAGATGTTCGCAGGGCTTTGCTGCGTTATCTGGAATTTACGAACAGTTTTCAGGTCTCGGATCATCTTTTTGTGCTCTGGAGTGGTCCGAAAAGAGGTAATATGGCATCTAAGACCACAATAGCCCGCTGGCTGAAAGAGGCTATAAGTTCAGCATACTTGCTGTGTGGAAGACCCTTACCGGTTGGACTTCGTGCCCATTCTACCCGTTCACAGGCGACGTCTTGGACGGAATGCCAATAGGTTTCACTGCAAGAGATTTGCAGAGCGGCTACCTGGAAGTCTTTGCATACCTTCGCGAGGCATTACAGGCTGGATGTCCATGCCCCGGGTTCTGGAGGATTAGGAGACGGTGTGCTAAGAGAGGGCCTCTACGGATCCCATCCTAGGTAAGGAAAGCTGTGGTACATCCCAGGAGTCTGGACTGATCTGGGGATGTACAGGGAAAGGAAAATTGGTTTTTACTTGATAATTTTTGTTCCTGTAGTCCCACGGATCAATCCAGAGTCCCGCCCGCTTTGTGCATTGAGTTAACAGAGAGTCCATTAGTTCATCCTTTGTTTATTTCTGGTCTGCAGATCAGTCTTGTTCACCATGTTAAAAGGGTTCTGTTCCCATTTGGGGTTAGTGATCCAGTTCAGGTGTTGTGTTACGTGTATATAGTTGGTTTGGTTTTGAACCATTCTGCTTTCTTACTGAGTGATACTATATCCTAAGGTGGGTGGCACCTTAGGATATAGGGCAGAGTCTGTCAAAACTTCTCTGTCTCCATCTGCTGGAGGGGAGGCAAAACCCAGGAGTCTGGACTGATCCGTGGTACTACAGGAACGAAAATTATCAGGTAAGAACCAATTTTCCTGTAATCCTCTATTAGCTGACCTTAGATCTCTAGGCATCTTATATATTTTGAGGATCACATTTAGCCAAATTAGGTTAATTTCATAGATTAATTTATGAATCAATAAAATAACTTTATATTTTCTGTGCCAATATAGTGTAACCTGTGTAGGTCAGTTAGCAGAGGAGTAATATGATCTCAAATTGAGTTCCTGTTAAAAGCTGTGCTACATTATTTTGCATAATTTGTAAGACTCTTAAGATACAAATGGGGAGAGCCAGAAACAAGGAAATTCTAATATGGTCCATTGAAGGAAACAATAAAGCTTTTTCTTTACTCTCACTAAAAAGGTTAACTTCTGATGCCCTAAGCTAATGGTATGCTAATGCATTGAAAGCTTTCAAAAAAAAATAGCACACCATTGTGACATGTGTTGGGTTTGAGCTTGGCCCTCCAAAACTGAATTACAAAATTATAAACTGAATTACAATAGAGTAAACATCCCATACTAAAACATCACTAACTGCCAGCACTTAAACAGCAACAACCCTAACAAAGGTAAATTAGCTCTGCAAATATTACACAAAGCTCTAAAACATCAATAAACCTCTTATTAGGAAAACAGAATAAGCCAAGCTGCTATAGATCCTTACACAGAAACTACATGCTAGCAGAGTACCTCACCTTGATCACACATGCAGAACACAGACAGACCATGACTGATTAAAGAATAAAGAGACCAGAAACTGTAAACAGAAACATACAGACAAAATATGAAATGGAAACCTCAAGAAGCCAGTCTCTGTATTCAGTGCAGGAATAGAAAAACAGAAACATCACCATTCCCCATAAAACAGCAATCAATAAAATCAAGAAATATAAAACATCAATCAAAATAGTAAAATCATACTAATAAAAAGAATATTATAAAACAGTAACGATGAGTAGAATAACATCCAATAATTAAAAACTCAAAAGAATTTACAAAAATATCCTAAATAAAACATTTCAAAATAGCAGACACATCAGATAACACCCAATAATTACATCTCCACTATTCACCTTTCTCCATTGAGAAAATTTACCATTTAGCCCTACTGTCTGTTTCATATCTTTTAAATAGTTCCTAATCCACAGTGTTACGCGCCCCACCCGCGGTCGTCCTGCGCATGGGACCGCTCACCTTCGGGGTCACACAGCGGGTCCAGGTCCTATCTCCCTCGTGGCCCTTACAAGTCCAGCTAGGCCCCGGTGTCCCGCAGCGGTGGTCACCGGGCCTTCGGTCACACGCCAGGCCTCATGCCGGGCCTCGGCGTCTCAGCAGATAGCCACGCCCCTACGCGCGCGCGGACCAGCCACCGTGATGTAGGTTCCAGGGAGGGGCTTGGTTCCGCAGCGCACCCTGATTGAACTCATGTTAAAAGGAAGTTCCTGGCCTCACTTTCTTGCCTTGGCAATCGGGTCGATTTCTTCTTGAGATTGCCCTTGCTTGTGTTCCTGCTTGCTTGTTCCTAGCCTCGTTCCAGGATCCTTCAGTTCCGTTCCTGCTTGTACCTGCTTCCTTGCCCTGCTTGTTCCAGTGTTCGTTGTTCGTCTCCCTGGTCATACCCCAGACTGACTTACTGGTAAAGACCTCAGCTTATTCCTGACCTGCCTGCCTGCCTGCCACCTGCCAAAGACCTCAGCTTATTCCTGACCTGCCTGCCTGCCACCTGCCAAAGACCTCAGCTTGTTCCTGACCTGCCTGCCTGCCGCCTGCCAAAGACCTCAGCTTGTTCCTGACCTATCTGCCTGCCAAAGTCCTCAGCTTGTTCCTGACCTGCCTGCCTGCCTGCCGCCTGCCCAAGATCTCAGCCTGCTCTTTGACCTTGCCTGACCTCTGGATCTTAACCCTTGCTTCGTTGATCACTCCTCAGAGTGATTCCTGGACTTTGACCTTGCTCACCTGACCTTGCTTGATTCTGGCTCTGTCCCTAGCCTTGTCCTCACCATCTCTATTCTGGTTCGCTTTCCTCCAACCTGTTTCCAGCCTTGAACCCGATAGCGCTCCTCTAGTGTCTGTGGGCACGCCGGACTTATACTCTCCCAGGAGACCCTGCGAGGCCCACCTAAGTCCAAGCGGCCTGGGTCCCTACGGGCTCCTCCCGGGGGGACATTGGGCTTCCTGTGGTGAAGCTCTACACTGCCTTTGTCTGCTTCCGAGCTCCGCCCCCTGTGGATAGTCCCTGAACTGCCACAGGACAGGGGTCCTCCCCCGAGTGCAACACACAGAAGAACATTGCCTCCTATATCCCAATACTTTTTAATTTCCTCAGATGTCTCTCATAAGGGACTTTATCAAACGTTTTCTGGAAATCAAAATACTATTTCAACTGGCTTACCTTTAACCACGTTTATTTACGCCCTCAAAAAAATGTAACAGATTGATGAGGCAAGATTTCCCTTGGCTAAATCCATTTTGGCTTTATCCCATTAAATTATGACTATCTATATGTTCAGTAATTTTGTTCTTTATGATAGTTTCTACCATTTTCCCTGCACTAACATCAGGCTTACTGGTCCATAGTTTCCTGGATCACCCTTGAAACCCTTTTTAAAAATTGTTGTCAATAGTATCAATACTTTGCTATGTGTTCCTTTAATTTGATATATACAAAGAACAAGTATATATACGCATGCTAAAAGGAGAATTTTAAAATGTTGTGCCCGTAAAAATCAGCATATACATGTATAGATAGCATATACTCGTGTATATGCTATTTTATAAACTTCATACAACACATGTAAGGGTCCGCGAGTAAATTTGCACATGTATAAAAGGGGTAGGCCAGGGCATGGCCAACATTTAGGCATGTAAATTGCTATTTTATAAACAATTTACACGTTTTATTTATTTAAACATTTTTATAGACCGACATTCATTGGGTACATCACATCGGTTTACATAGAACAAAATGCAGCAAACAGGCTTTACAGTAAACTAGAAACTGGAGTATAAAAAACTAAGAACTATCAATTCAAAATATATAGCCATGTATAGAGATAAAAAAAAATTTACAGACAATAGGATGAGGTGAAAACGTATTTACAGTCAAAGTATATCGCCAAACGTAGTGACAGGATATTTACAGTCAATAGGCTGTGGAGAAGACGGATTTACGGTCATAGAGAAGTGGTGAAAACAAATTAACATTCTAGCGGGGAAAGAGAGGAGGAGTGGTGAGTTAATGGGGTAGGGGCTGAAGGAAGTTCTGCAAGATTGCTGGTGCGGCATGAAGCTAAGGAGGGGGTGAAATGTCGGAGATAGGGGGGGAGAGGAGAGGGGGGAATATTGCAGGGGGGGGGGGAGGGGTTGGATCAGCTAGTTCAAGTTTAAGCCTGTTTGAATAGCCAGGTCTTAAGGTTCTGTTTAAATGTCTTTGGGCACAATTCTTGGCAAAGATCAGTAGGCATGGTGTTCCATAGCGCTGGACCTGCTATGGAAAGTGCATTGTCTTTGGTGGATATAAGTATAGTAAGTTTAGGTGAAGGTGTGTGAAGTGTTGCCAAGTATTGGATTCTGGTGGGTCTGGCAGGGGTGTGAAATAGATAGTCATTGAACCAATGCATGTTTTGGATATGACGTGATTTGTGGATGATGATGAGAGTCTTATATATGATCCGGGATGTGATTGGCAGCCAGTGCAGTTGTTTGAGGACAGGGGTGATATAATCATTTCTGTGGGCATTGGTGAAAATATAGGCGGCGGCATTTTGGAGCATTTGGAGGGGTCAGATTGCGTTTTTGGGAGGGCCTAGGAGAATGGCATTGCAGTAGTCAGTTTTCAACAGTATGGTGGATTGGAGTACAGTGTGAAAGTCATTGAGATGTAGAAGAGGTTTCAGTTTTTTTAGATTGTATAGTTTGAAGAAACAGTCTTTTAAAGTGGAGTTGATTAATTTTTTTTAGGTTAAATTGATTGTCCACAGTGACGCCAAGGTTACGTACATGTTGGGAAAAAGTAATGGTGGAGGGAGGTGAGTTGAGCAAGGGGAAGTTAAAGTTAACATTGTGAGGTGAGATGATTAGGAGCTCAGTTTTAGCGGTGTTTAGGGCGAGGTAGTTGTTTGAAAGCAAGGTGCTGATTGCAGCGAGGGCAGTTTCCCTGCCAAGGGAATATTTATACATGCTCTATATCTGTGTTACGGGCTCCGGAGGCAGGAAACCCACCTAAGGAGTGGCACGGGACTTCAAGGCAGACTCGGAGCAAGACAAGGGCTGGTTTTCCACCTAGCCAGCCCTCTCCCCCACAGGTTGAGCTCTTGAGTTCTGGGAGCCAGTAGGTCTCTGCAGTGGCAGTACATCATAGTGGTGAGTCCGCACAGGCTGGAACACTAGGCACAACAAGACTGGACAGGCAAGGCTGAAGGCAGGGCCGGACAGGCACGATTGAAGATAAGACATGCTTGGCAGGTAGAACAAGGCAGGCTGGCAAGGCAGGCAGGACAGGGCAGGCTGGTTTGGCTGGCAGGGCAAGGCAGGCAGGCTTGAGGACAAGGCAAGACTGGATGCCAAGCAGGACCTGGAACTAGACAAGACACAGTTAAAGCGAGGCAAGGACAGGATTCTTGTATAGGCTGGAATGGACAGGATACTGAAACAGACAAGACAAGACCAACAAGGCAGACTAAGGCAGGAGTAGACAAGCCAAATGTGGCCAGACTGCCTGATTTGGGTCCCTGACCCCCAGACCTTACCTGGCACAGGGATGTATTGTGTAACCCAGGGACAAAAAAAATAAAAACAAACAAAAAATAATAACTAGACTGATGACAACTGTATTCCAGATTTGCAGCAAGGGGACAACTGGGCACTGTTGTTTTCCCTGTGGAGCAGAGAGATGTCATGATAAAACTGTTTCAGTTTAAATCCAGCATGAGACTTGTGCTGTTGCAAAAAAGCATCGGATTACAAGAGGCACAGGAGGTTCAGTTAATAAAATGAGCCAATGGGGAGCCAGCGTACTACCCAGAGAGAGTAGAGAATGTCAGAGCAATCAGTAAGGAGCAAGGAAAAAAAGGCAGGAGGAATGCAGGCTGAATGAGAGAGCAGCAAGGGTGAGCAGCAGGGGAAGAAAAGCAGAGAGCTGTGCTTGGGCTAGGATCCCTCCTTGCCCTTCGCCCATGGCTAGCAGGAGACAGAGCACAACAGAAGGAGAGTCCAGGAGCTGAGAGTTGATGTCCCCCTCCTGGAGGACCTCGTTCAGCTAAGTAATCCTAATTTGCTCAGCAGCAGTACAGCAATTCCTGCTGTCTTACTGGGCCTCAGATGGTTGCATCAGTGAGCTGCAAGATAACCCCCTGCTGTTTGCTACCAACCAAATAGAGGCCTGCCCTGAATTTCTAAATCCCTGGCTAAGGGCAGGGAACCAGCTTGTTTCCTCTGTTTTGGAGCCTCTATAAGACTGGAGTTTTCGCGGAGAGTGCCAATATTTCTCAACTTATACAGCCTGCATTGATTATGATTTAACAACCACTTTTATTATTAGGGATGTGAATCGTTTTAGGACGATTAAAATTATCGTCCGATAATTTTAATATCGTCTTAAACCGTTATGGAACACAATACAATACAGATTCTAACGATTTATCGTTATAAATCGTTAGAATCGTGAGCCGGCACACTAAAACCCCTAAAACCCACCCCCGACCCTTTAAATTAAATCCCCCACCCTCCCGAACCCCCCCCCAAATAACTTAAATAACCTGCGGGTCCAGCGGCGGTCCGGAACGGCAGCGGTCCGGAACGGGCTCCTGCTCCTGAATCTTGTCGTCTTCAGCCAGCGCCATTTTCCAAAATGGCGCCGAAAAATGGCGGCGGCCATAGACGAAAAAGATTGGACGGCAGGAGGTCCTTCCGGACCCGCGCTGGACTTTTGGCAAGTCTCGTGGGGTCAGGAGGCCCCCCCACAAGCTGGCCAAAAGTTCCTGGAGGTCCAGCGGGGGTCAGGGAGTGATTTCCCGCCGCGAATCGTTTTCGTACGGAAAATGGCGCCGGCCATACGCGTATGGCCGGCGCCATTTTCCGTACGGAAAATGGCGCCGGCAGGAGATCGACTGCAGGAGGTCGTTCAGCGAGGGTTCCGGCGCCTCGCTGAACGACCTCCTGCAGTCGATCTCCTGCCGGCGCCATTTTCCGTACGGAAAATGGCGCCGGCCATACGCGTATGGCCGGCGCCATTTTCCGTACGAAAACGATTCGCGGCGGGAAATCGCTCTCTGACCCCCGCTGGACCTCCAGGAACTTTTGGCCAGCTTGTGGGGGGCCTCCTGACCCCCACGAGACTTGCCAAAAGTCCAGCGGGGGTCCGGAAGGACCTCCTGCCGTCCAATCTTTTTCGTCTATGGCCGCCGCCATTTTTCGGCGCCATTTTGGAAAATGGCGCCGGCTGAAGACGACAAGATTGAGGAGCAGGAGCCCGTTCCGGACCGCCGCTGGACCCGCAGGTTATTTAAGTTATTTGGGGGGGGTTCGGGAGGGTGGGGGATTTAATTTAAAGGGTCGGGGGTGGGTTTTAGGGGGTTTTAGTGTGCCGGTTTTTCGATTTTTCGATTTTTAACGATGTTCCGGGGAGGGATGGGTTTCGGGAGGGTGGGGGATTTAATTTAAAGGGTCGGGGGTGGGTTTTAGGGGGTTTTAATGTGCCGGTTTTTCGATTTTTCGATTTTTCGATTTTTAACAATTTTTAACGATTTTTCACGATATTTTACCCCCCCAAACGGCAACAATACGATTCCCTCCCCCTCCCAGCCGAAATCGATCGTTAAGACGATCGAGGACACGATTCACATCCCTATTTATTATTGATACTCGTGCCCAACGTTCTTGTGATTTTTCTTTTTTTGGGGGGTGTATACACTCCTTGGACTGGGGACTATTGAGAGTAACCGTAGTACATGTATTTTATGCACTGGTATGACATTTACCCTCTTGGGTAACCAAAAGATTTACCAGAGGGCAGTATACGCAGGAGAATCCACAGACTGCTACTGGTAATTCAAGTGCTCATAGCCCTGGTTGACTGGGCAGGTTGATTACTTTACTAGAAAATATTTGGCCAATTTGTGATTGTAATGCTTTTGGATGCATGCTATTAATAATTATTTTCCCTCCTATTGATTTATCATTTCTGTTGTGTTTTATGTACCTGTTAATAGTAAAAGAATTGAATGTTTACAGTAGAGTGGTGATTTTTGTGCTGTACACTGTTCCCAGGGGTGGGGTGGGAACCCCAGAGACCCATAGAAGAGAGGATTGGGGCATTTGGATTATTTATCCCAGAGGTGCTAACATAACCCGCAAACCCCCCACTCTGACACTCCTACCCACGGGTGCAGTTGGGGGTATTCTTCTTGTGCAGCCCCTCTCCCTTGGCAGCATAATAAAACCTGAGGGGGCGCTACACATACAAGGGAAACATCAAACAAAGAACACAGAGACCCGAAGGCAACATGGCTTGGAACAGACAGAATAGGCCTGAAAGCCCCAAGGCAGGATATAAGAGAGAATAGGCAAGAGACCTCAAGACAGGGAACAAGGCAAGATAAGCCCAAGGGCAAGGCAAGGCAAGGAACTAGAAGGCCCGAGGGCCACAAGGTGAGGCAAGGCAGGAACAAGGATCAATCATGGATATAGCAATGACACCATGAGAAGACAAGGAGAACAGGCGCCGGTCGCCTGTATGACATAGTGAGGGCAAAGGTAGCGCCGGCGCCATTTTGAAGATTGGCAATACGGCCCGCGTGCAGGAGGTCGCTCCCGGACCCCCGCTGGACTTTTGGCAAGTCTTGTGGGGGTCAGGAGGCCCCCCCAAGCTGGCCAAAAGTCCCTGGGGGTCCAGCGGGGTTCCGGGGGCGATCTCCAGCAGGCGTGACGTCGGGAGCCAGGAAACAAAATGGCGCCGGCGCTACCTTTGCCCTGTCACATGAAAAGGGCAAAGGGCCACCGGCACCATTTCTCAACACAGTCGTGGCTAGAGAGAGAGGGAGATCGCGTCGGGACCCCCCCACTGGACCCCAGGTAATTTAAAACATTTTGGGGGGGTTCGGGGTGGGTTTTAGGGTTTTTTTGGTGTGCCGGTTTTCCCGCCCTCCCCCGATTTACGATTTTTAACGATTTTTTTAAAAAAAACAACACGACGATAAGATTTCCCTCCCCCCCCAGCCAAAATCGATCGTTAAGACGATCGATCACACGATTCACACCTCTAATATATATTCATTCATGATGCTAATCAAGGGGTCCTAGTTCTAACGGGCTCCAAATTTGTTCTCTGCTTGACCATAGTTGATGGGGGGGTGTTAATTTATTAGTCTGTTAGTTTGATCATCTTGGCTTGGGTACAGGTCAATACTGAGGGTCTGCAGGTGGCACTCTCGGATATGTGCCTCAAAGTTTTTGTTCTCTGCCTCCTTCTGTTGGTAGGGATGCAAAACCTACTTGTCTGGACTGATCTGTGGTACTACAGGAACGAAAATTGTCAGGTAAGAACAAATTTTCCAATATTTTATAACCTGCATATATCACATATGTGCAAGTTATAAGATACAGGGATAGATTTTCACGCAGCCATATACACGTGGGAATAGGCACGTGTGCAGCTGTTTACAAGTTATTCATTTAATGCTTTATTACCTTAAAATGGTGGATCATGATGGTGGTCAGAGGGCTATGGTAAATTTGCAGATTAAAGTGGTGTTAGGTATGCAGGTGAGGTGAGAAAATGTGAAAACTTTATTTGGTTTTGTCTAGTGACAAATAAGTTTACATAAGAATCACATGTATGTTGGGTTCTGTTTGTTACACTTTATTTTCAATTATAAAAGTTAGTGCCAGCAACCTGGTTCCACTTTGGTTAAGATGGAGCCCATCCACTGAATAGATTCCTCTTTCCCTAGAATGCTCCCCGGTTCTAAACAAATCTAAAGCCCTTTTTGCTGTACCATTGTCTGATCCACGCAGTGAGACTCAGGCGGGCAGCTTCCGGTGTCCCAGCGTGGAATGGGGAGCATTTCTAAGAGTACAACCTTGCAGGTTCTGGATTTCAGTTTCATCCCTAATTTTAATATGAGCACTCATGTGCCCATACAAGTGCGTATCTGGGCTTAAGCAGAGATATGCTTGAATTTTAAATCATAAGAACCTAAGAGACCAAGGGTCCATCAAGTCCAGCATCCTGTTTCAAACAGTGGCCAATCCAGGCTATAAGTACCTGGCAAGTACCCAAACACTAGGTAGATCCCATGCTACTGATGCCAGTAATAGCAGTGGCTATTCCCTCTGTCAACTTGATTAACAGCAGTTAATGGACTTCTCCAAGAACTAATCCAAACCTTTTTTAAACCCAGCTATATAACTGCATTAACCACATCCTCTGGCAACAAATTCCAGAGCTTAATTGTGAGTTGAGTGAAAAAGAATTCTCTCCAATTAGTTTTAAATGTGCTACTTGCTAACTTCATGGAGTGCCCCCTAGTCTTTCTATTATCCGAAAGAGTAAATAACCGAGTCACATTTACCTGTTCTAGACCTCTCATGATTTTAAAGACCTCTATCATATCCCCCCCTCAGCCATCTTTTCTCCAAACTGAACAGCCCTAACCTCTTTAGCCTTTCCTCTTAGGGGAGCTGTTCCATCCCTTTTATCATTTTGTTTGCCCTTCTCTGTACCCTCTCCACTGCAACCATATCTTTTTTGAGATGCGGCAACCAGAATTGTACACAGTATTCAAGATGTGGTCTCACCATGGAGCGATACAGAGGCATTATGACATTTTCCATTTTATTAACGATTCCCTTCCTAATAATTCCTAACATTCTATTTGCTTTTTTGACTGCTGCAGCACACTGAGCTGACGATTTCAATGTATTATCCACTATGACACCTAGATCTTTTTCCTGGGTGGTAGCTCCTAATGTGGAATTTAACATCGTGTAACTGCAGCATGGGTTATTTTACCTTATATGCATCACTTTGCACTTGTCCACATCTGCACTTGTCCTTTTCATCTGCCATTTGGATGTCCAGTCTTCCAGTCTTGCAAGGTCCTCTTGTAATTTATCACAATCCACTTGTGATTTAACTTTTCTGAATAATTTTGTATCATCTGCAAATTTGAATACCTCACTTGTATTCCTTTCTAGATCATTTATAAATATATTGAAAAGCACTAGTCCAAGTACAGATTGCTGAGGCACGCCACTGTTTACCCTTTTCCGCTGAGAAAATTGACCATTTAATCCTACTCTGTTTCCTGTCTTTTAGCCAGTTTGTAATCCACGAAAGGACATCGCCTCCTATCCCATGACTTTTTTGTTTTCTTAAAAGCCTTTCATGAGGGACTTTGTCAAACGCCTTCTGAAAATCCAAATACACTACATCTACCAGTTCACCTTTAACCACATGTTTATTAACCCCCAAAAATTGAAGCAAATTTGTGAGTCAAGACTTCCCTAGGGTAAATCCATGCTGACTGTGTTCCATTAAACCATGTCTTTCTATATACTCTGTGATTTTGATCTTTAGAATAGTTTCTACTATTTTTCCCGGCACTGAAGTCAGGCTCATTGGTCTATAATTTCCCAGATTGCCCCTGGAGCCCTTTTTAAATATTGGGGTTACCTTCGCCACCCTCTAGTCTTCAGATACAATGGATGATTTTAATGATAGGTTACAAATTTTAACTAATAGATCAGAAATTTCATTTTTGAGTTCCTTCAGTACCCTAGGATGCATACCATCCAGTCCAGGTGATTTGTTTCTCTTTAGTTTGTCAATCTGGCCTACTACATCTTCCAGGTTCATAATGATTTGATTCAGTTCATCTGACTCATCACCCTTGAAAACCATCTCCGGAACCAGTATCTCCCCAACATCCTCATTAGTAAACACAGAAGCAAATAATTAATTTAGTCTTTCTGCAATTACCTTATCTTCCCTAAGAGCCCATTTAACTCCTCGGTCATCTAACGATCTAACTGGCTCCCTGACAGGTTTCTTGCTTCAGATATATTTTTAAAAGTTTTTATTATGAGATTTTGCCTCTATAGCCAACTTCATTTCAAATTCTCTCTTAGCCTGCTTTATCAATGTTTTACATTTAACTTGACAATGCTTATGCTTTTTCCCATTTTCTTCAGATGGATCCTTCTTCCAATTTTTGAAGGCTGTATTTTTGGCTAAAATAGCCTCTTTCACCTAACCTTTTAACCATGCCAGTAATCGTTTTGCCTTTCTTCCATCTTTCTTAATGTGTGGAATACATCTGGACTGTGCATCCAAGATTGTATTTTTAAACAATGTCACAACTGTTGTACCCTTTTAACCTCTGCTGCTACACTTTTCAGTTTTTTCTAACTATTTTCCTTATTTTATCAAAGTTTCCCTTTTGAAAGTGTAGTGTTAGAGCTGTCGATTTACATATTGCTCCCCTTCCGGTCATTAGTTCAAATTTGATCATGTTATGATCACTATTGCCTAGTGGCCCCACCACCGTTACCTCTCTCACCAAATCTTGCGTTCCACTAAGAAATCCTGAGTTCCACTAAGAATTTAAAATAGTTTCCTCTCTCGTTGGTTCCTGAACCAATTGCTCCATGAAGCAGTCATTTATTCCGTCCAGGAACTTTGTCTCTAGCATGTTACATTTACCCAGTCAATATTGGGGTAATTGAAATATGGTGCAGGAAAGAATATACAGTTCCATCGAAATTTCAAATATACTTTTATTATATCTTCAGGCATTCAAAGTTCAGTTAAGTGCGGCAACTCCATTTCAAGTAAACAAACAGAAATTTTAAAGTCCCCCGACACGGTCCGTGTTTCGGGTAAGCTGCATCAGGAGGGACCACAGCAGGTTTATAATCTTTATGGTTGACATCAGGAGCGCCTTTATGGTTGCCACCTGGAACTGTATATTCTTTCCTGCACCATATTTCAATTACCCCAATATTGACTGGGTAAATGTAACATGCTAGAGGCAAAGTTCCTGGATGGAATAAATGACTGCTTCATGGAGCAATTGGTTCAGGAACCAACGAGAGAGGAAACTATTTTAAATTCTTAGTGGAACTCAGGATTTCTTAGTGGAATGCAAGATTTGGTGAGAGAGGTAACGGTGGTGGGGCCACTAGGCAATAGTGATCACCGACTGCTTTATGGTTGACATCAGGAGCGCCTGATGTCAACCATAAAGATTATAAACCTGCTGTGGTCCCTCCTGATGCAGCTTACCCGAAACATGGACCGTGTCGGGGGATTTTAAAATTTCTGTTTGTTTACTTGAAATGGAGTTGCCGCACTTAACTGAACTTTGAATGCCTGAAGATATAATAAAAGTATATTTGAAATTTCGATGGAACTGTATATTCTTTCCTGCACCATGTTTACGTGAGTACTTGCTTATGTGCAAGGTTTGCTTCGGTTGATTTTTGGTAATTGAAATATCCCATAACATGGAGCGTTAATACTTGCATTCAACCTGTAGTCCCCCCCCCCCCCCCAATAAACACACAGAAACATTCTTTTGATATAAAATAGGCCGCAGTTTATTAACTAACTAACCCGAGCCCTTACAACCAAACATTTTAACCATACCAGAACTAGCCCCTCCCCCTTTCCATTAACCCCTCCATTTAATCCTCCACCACCTTTTCCCCCAGTGGTGAAGATTGGCCCCTCCCCCCAGGATGCTTACTCCGCCTCAAACCAGTGAGAGCACGCTCTAACCGGGAACTTAGCCCCTCAGTTCACTGGCCATCCCGTATAGCAGCCTCCCCAACTACACGAGGCACTCCCCCGCCCCCAACAACAACAGCAACCCCACAGCATTTAATATAACATGGGCTCGGGTTTCCGCCTCAGCTGCGACAATGAACAATCAACAATTCACCCCCCCCCCCCCCACGCATGAACAAGGGCGGGTGGGCGGGGGGGACAAAAGATGAGCACACCTTTTTCTACCCTGCCTGGTGAAAGTGGCAAGCAGCACTCCCTGTGTCACTAACTTCCCACCAATCAAAACCCCTGATTTGCATCTCAGCCGCCTAACGGTCGCTCCTTCACTGCTAATGCTATCAGCTCTCCCCCTTCCTTTCCCACCTGTTCCTATCCCTCGCCCTCCCCTTCCCACCTCTAACTTCTGTCCTGCCGGTATCACAAGATTATCCTCATGTTATAGTCGCGGTGCAGGACAGGCCTGCACCGCTGCTTTTTAACATGGAGAGTTAATACTTACGCTCGACCTGTAGTCCCGTCCCCCCAATAAACACACAGAAACATTCTTTTGGTATAAAATAGGCCACAATTTATTAACTAACTAACCCGAGGCCTTACAACCAAACATTTAAACCATACCAGAACTAGCCCCTCCCCCTTTCCATTATCCCCCCTCCCCTTAATCCTCCACCACCTTTTCCCCCAGTGTTTCCACTGGATAAGCTGGTTCCCGCTCCAACCCCTCCCTGCACACTTGTGACCGACCTGCTGTTCCCTGCACTTTTATTGGTCATCTGCGTGAGCCATAAGTTAATCTCCTGTGTACCCCATGACATAAGCCTGTTTCCCGCCATCTTATCCCTGAATTTTTCATCATAATTGAGCCATGCCCAGCCTTCGTAATCCTTAAACAACCTAGGATGCTATCACTATAGGCAAGCATAGCTCCGTATTGCCCCGGCTGGTAATGCCCTGTGGCACTAGCTAGCCGAAAGAAACCCCTGACCCAATTGAGAATGTTCTTGGATAATTTAGGACTCGACTCACTCCCACTCCTCTTCTTCTTACCCTTCTTGCACCCCTACGCCCTTCTAAAAAGCGAAATATGTTAACATATTTCTGCTTCTGGATCCCCTTGCATAACCTTTTAGGTACCCCTTCCCATAACTTAGTCAACGAGGCCAGCGCTGGGTGGCCCATGTCTTGACTCAGACCAAAACTGCTGGTGCCCTTCTGCCTCCCTGCGGAACTGCTGTCTGAAGAAGAGGTGCTAGTAGAGCTGCTGCCTGTACTAGAATTAGTAGAAGAGCCTCTCCTCCTCTTAGAATCTTTTTTACTAACCCTCTGATGTGTTCCTTTGGACCTTTTACCTGATGTAGCTCTATGCATGATGTCCGGCATGACTGCCCCTGCTCCAGTCTCTGGGCCTGCTCCTCAGTTCCCCGCCCTTCCAGGAAAATATTCAGGGGTCCTCTCTCTCCATGCTTCCCTCCTAGAAGTGCTTCGGGACTCCTCGGCTTCATGACCTGCAACAAACAAAGGACCGGTCGCAAAACCTGTCCGAAGATACGCCCCTGTCCCATCCCTACCACCCCTTCTCCCGCCATTGCCTTCCCCCAATCCCCCGCGTGCAAAGCTGCCCTGTAAGTTATCTTCCCTCCCCGCTGACCCCTGTGTCTGTCGACCGCTGTCTCCACCCCAGGCACACACTATCCCTGCTGCCCCACCACTAACACCTTCTGATCTACCAAGACTGCTGGTAAAGGACCTCGGCTCCATATCTATTCCTTTCCCAGCATATCTATTCCCTTTAATGCCTATGGGCCACCGGATACAGTCACCGCCAGCCTGCCTCTGTTCACCACTCCTCGCTTTGTGCTGCCTGGCTCCATGGAGAACGACACCAGGTCTGTCTCTACTCTTGCCTCGCATCGTTATGCCTCTCAACTGCACCACTGCATCCTCGCTCCGATGTCCACTCTTGCCTCCGCTAAACGCCATCCCTCTGCGTACTGGCTGGCCCGAAGCTTGCTGCCCATCTCGCCTTCCTCCGTTGCTTGCTCCTACATCATCCTCCTTGATCAGGGACTCCTCCGTCTGCGACGCTGTGCTGACACACCACACCTCTCCTCCGCTAACAATGTGTGCCCTGGGGGAGCAGGGAACAGCGGCTGCTCATCCCTGGGCTTGGGCGAAGGGAGGAAATCTCTCCCTGAGACATTCAGGGAGAGATCAATCAGGTGCCTGCTGTCATCGGGCCTGCTGGAAAGGGCTGACTCAGTCGCCTCTGTAGGCCCTATCGCTGGTCCACTCTACCCCGAGCTCGCGGCCACGAGAGGGGAATGGGGGCGGGGTGGTGCACGCTCCTCTTGGGTAGGAGCCTGCTTGGCAGGACGCGTGGCCACTGAGGCTTGTCTCCCGCATTTTAGAGACCTGTCCTGGCACGGCTCGAATCTGCCCCCGCGGTCTCGGCTTCTTCTCATGCTGGGCGTGCGTGCTGCACCGAGCACACAGCTGGAAAAACGATACAGAGACCTGAGACAAAAGATGAGCGCACCTTCTTTCTGCCCTGCCTGGTGAATGTGGCATGCAGCACTCCCTGCGTCACTAACTTCCCACCAATCAAAACCCCTGGTTTGAATCTCAGCCACCTAACGGTCGCTCCTTCACTGCTAATCCTATCAGCTCTCCCCCTTCCTTTCCTGCCTGTTCCTATCCCTCCCCCTCCCCTTCCCACCTCTAACTTCTGTTCTGCCGGTATCACGTGATTATCTTCATGTTATAGTCGCGGTGCAGGTCAGGCCTGCACCGCTGATTTTTTTTTTTTTTTTTTATAATTTATTCTTTATTGGTTTTTTTCATTGTCATTACAACAAATAGTATTAACACTATATAATACAGGAACATTATTGTAGCATCTCTAATTCAAAAGACAAAATTATCTTATAACTTAAGGTAAATCCTCAAAACTAATGCTACAATAAACAAATAATATGAAATGCTCCCTGTTCCACGCGCAGGTCACCAGAGGCAGGCAGAGCTCCGGAGTCTCAATGCGTGGATGAGACGATGGTGCAAGGAAGAGGGATTCAGTTTTGTTAGGAACTGGGGAACCTTTTGGGGAAGGGGGAGTCTCTTCCGAAGGGATGGGCTCCACCTCAACCAGGGTGGAACCAGACTGCTGGCGCTAACCTTTAAAAAGGAGATAGAGCAGCTTTTAAACTAGAACAAAGGGGAAAGCCGACAGTCGCTCAGCAGCGCATGGTTCGGAGAGATGTATCTTCAAAGGATACTAAAGATGCATTAGAATTAGGGCATCCTGACAGTGAGGTTCCAAAAATTGGAAAAGTAGTCCAAGTGCCTGTAACTAAAAACTCACCTGAGCTAAAAAATTCTAACTTATCCCTATCAATTAAAAAGCAGAATAAAAATACAAACAAAAAACAAACTTTGAAATGTTTGTATGCTAATGCCAGAAGTCTAAGAAGTAAGATGGGAGAATTAGAATGTATAGCAGTAAATGATGACATAGACTTAATTGGCATCTCAGAGACATGGTGGAAAGAGGATAACCAATGGGACAGTGCTATACCGGGGTACAAATTATATCGCAATGACAGAGAGGAGCAGTCGGGAGGAGGTGTGGCGCTTTATGTCCGGGATGGCATAGAGTCCAACAGGATAAACATCCTGCATGAGACTAAATACAAAATTGAATCTTTATGGGTAGAAATCCCTTGTGTATCAGGGAAGACTACAGTGATAGGGGTATACTACCGTCCACCTGGTCAAGATGGTGAGATGGACAGTGAAATGCTAAGAGAAATTAGGGAAGCTAACCAAATTGGTAGTGCAGTAATAATGGGAGACTTCAATTACCCCAATATAGACTGGGTAAATGTATCATCGGGTCACGCTAGAGAGATAATGTTCCTGGATGGAATAAATGATAGCTTTATGGAGCAATTGGTTCAGGAACCGACGAGAGAGGGAGCAATTTTAGATCTAATTCTCAGTGGAGCACAGGACTTGGTGAGAGAGGTAACGGTGGTGGGGCCACTTGGCAATAGTGATCATAATATGATCAAATTTGATTTAATGACTGGAAAAGGAACAGTGTGCAAATCCAAGGCTCTCGTGCTAAACTTTCAAAAGGGAAACTTTGATAAAATGAGAAAAATTGTTAGAAAAAAACTGAAAGGAGCAGCTACAAAAGTAAAAAATGTCCAAGAGGCGTGGTCATTGTTAAAAAATACCATTCTAGAAGCACAGTCCAGATGTATTCCACACATTAAGAAAGGTGGAAAAAAGGCAAAACGATTACCGGCATGGTTAAAAGGGGAGGTGAAAGAAGCTATTTTAGCCAAAAGATCTTCATTCAAAAATTGGAAGAAGGATCCAACAGAAGAAAATAGGATAAAGCATAAACATTGGCAAGTTAAATGTAAGACATTGATAAGACAGGCTAAGAGAGAATTTGAAAAGAAGTTGGCTGTAGAGGCAAAAACTCACAGTAAAAACTTTTTTAAATATATCCGAAGCAGAAAGCCTGTGAGGGAGTCAGTTGGACCGTTAGATGATCGAGGGGTTAAAGGGGCACTTAGAGAAGATAAGGCCATCGCGGAAAGATTAAATGATTTCTTTGCTTCGGTGTTTACTGAAGAGGATGTTGGGGAGGTACCCGTAATGGAGAAGGTTTTCATGGGTAATGATTCAGATGGACTGAATCAAATCACGGTGAACCTAGAAGATGTGGTAGGCCTGATTGACAAACTGAAGAGTAGTAAATCACCTGGACCGGATGGTATACACCCCAGAGTTCTGAAGGAACTAAAAAATGAAATTTCAGACCTATTAGTAAAAATTTGTAACTTATCATTAAAATCATCCATTGTACTAGAAGACTGGAGGATAGCAAATGTAACCCCAATATTTAAAAAGGGCTCCAGGGGCGATCCGGGAAACTACAGACCGGTTAGCCTGACTTCAGTGCCAGGAAAAATAGTGGAAAGTGTTCTAAACATCAAAATCACAGAACATATAGAAAGACATGGTTTAATGGAACAAAGTCAGCATGGCTTTACCCAGGGCAAGTCTTGCCTCACAAACCTGCTTCACTTTTTTGAAGGAGTTAATAAACATGTGGATAAAGGTGAACCGGTAGATATAGTATACTTGGATTTTCAGAAGGCGTTTGACAAAGTTCCTCATGAGAGGCTTCTAGGAAAAGTAAAAAGTCATGGGATAGGTGGCGATGTCCTTTCGTGGATTGCAAACTGGCTAAAAGACAGGAAACAGAGAGTAGGATTAAATGGGCAATTTCCTCAGTGGAAGGGAGTGGACAGTGGAGTGCCTCAGGGATCTGTATTGGGACCCTTACTGTTCAATATATTTATAAATGATCTGGAAAGAAATACGACGAGTGAGATAATCAAATTTGCAGATGACACAAAATTGTTCAGAGTAGTTAAATCACAAGCAGATTGTGATAAATTGCAGGAAGACCTTGTGAGACTGGAAAATTGGGCATCCAAATGGCAGATGAAATTTAATGTGGATAAGTGCAAGGTGATGCATATAGGGAAAAATAACCCATGCTATAATTACACGATGTTGGGTTCCATATTAGGTGCTACAACCCAAGAAAGAGATCTAGGTGTCATAGTGGATAACACATTGAAATCGTCGGTTCAGTGTGCTGCGGCAGTCAAAAAAGCAAACAGAATGTTGGGAATTATTAGAAAAGGAATGATGAATAAAACGGAAAATGTCATAATGCCTCTGTATCGCTCCATGGTGAGACCGCACCTTGAATACTGTGTACAATTCTGGTCGCCGCATCTCAAAAAAGATATAATTGCGATGGAGAAGGTACAGAGAAGGGCTACCAAAATGATAAGGGGAATGGAACAACTCCCCTATGAGGAAAGACTAAAGAGGTTAGGACTTTTCAGCTTGGAGAAGAGACGACTGAGGGGGGATATGATAGAGGTGTTTAAAATCATGAGAGGTCTAGAACGGGTAGATGTGAATCGGTTATTTACTCTTTCGGATAGTAGAAAGACTAGGGGACACTCCATGAAGTTAGCATGGGGCACATTTAAAACTAATCTGAGAAAGTTCTTTTTTACTCAACGCACAATTAAACTCTGGAATTTGTTGCCAGAGAATGTGGTTCGTGCAATTAGTATAGCTGTGTTTAAAAAAGGATTGGATAAGTTCTTGGAGGAGAAGTCCATTACCTGCTATTAAGTTCACTTAGAGAATAGCCACTGCCATTAGCAATGGTTACATGGAATAGACTTAGTTTTTGGGTACTTGCCAGGTTCTTATGGCCTGGATTGGCCACTGTTGGAAACAGGATGCTGGGCTTGATGGACCCTTGGTCTGACCCAGTATGGCATTTTCTTATGTTCTTATGAGCGGAGACCCTCCTTCTAATCTTGTAACTATATATATCTTAAATAAAGAGTTAGAGAGAGAATATATCTACTTATCTCTTTTAGGCTAACATTGATGGTAAGTCCTCCTCCAATCTTGCCTGATTTTTATCTCTCAGAAAATTTTCCAGATGAGACGGTTGTGAAAAAATAAACTTTTTCCCCTGATAATTAATAAAGCATTTACTGGGGTACTTTAAATAAAAAGTTGCCCCCAGCTCTATAACTTTATTTTTAAGGGACAGAAATTGCCTTCTCCTTACCTGCGTCGGTTTAGAGACGTCAGGAAAGATGAAGACTTTATGTCCACAAAATAATATGTCCTTATTTTTAAAAAATTTTTCCAAAATAATCTCTTTGTCTCTTTCTGAAATAAATGATACAAACATAGTTGCCCTTTTATCAATCATATCTACCGATTCCTCCAAAAAGGTTAATATTCCTGGAGATTCCACTTCCCTACTCCCAGGAACCTCTCCTCTTTGAAAAGGAAAATAATAGATCTTAGAAACAGCAGGTATCTCATTCAAAGCTAGTACTTCCTTTACATATTTAGCAAACATCTCCATTGGAGATAATAATCTCGTATATGGAAAGTTCACCATACGTAAGTTCTTTATACGCATTAAATTTTCTAAATTTTCCACATTAGAATGTATAATAGTATTATCAACTGTATGCATTGTTTCCAATTTTTTAACATTCTCAATTTCTACATTCACATTCTGTATAGAAGTTTCTACGTCATTTAAACGTTTTCCCTGCTCCTGTATAAGTATCTTATTCTTATTAACTATTGCACCAAGAGATACATTTATCAGAGAAACATTAGAGTCCAGTTTTATCATCATTCTCCACAGATCCCCCAATGTTACATTGGTAGCGTCTACTGCAGATAGCCTAGCGCTATCAATGGTGGGTACTATATCCACACCTGCTCCTTGCCCTAAAGTCTCCGGGCAGGGTGGATTCAATATATTCGGTGGTTGAACACCTGGTTCAACTCCACTTACTATTGACGACCCGTTGATGGTTCCATCTGATATTCCCATTGGAGGCTGCAGAGGTGTTTGCCTTATGCCAGGACTCAGAGAGACTTCCAAACCGTCTCTCTCGCTGTCCTCATGTGGCGATAATTTGTAGATGTGAGCGTCCATCGGGCCAGATCTTACACCAGCAGGGGAAGATGTTACAACTTTAGCTTTCCTTTTGCGCCCCATAAGACTTACAAAAGTTATATAAAGAAGCAATCAAGCAATCAAGCGATCCAAGTCGATCTAAGTCGCGTGCGCCCCTTGGGCGCGCGCGGCTTAGGCGACGCGCCGCAGTTCCGCGGTCTTTAAACCCCCGGGTGCAGGCGAGTGATGTCACGAGGGGCGGGTTCGCCAATGCGATTGGTGTTACAGCAATCTCCTCCGCCTCCTCACCGGTCAGCCAGGCTCTGTTCCTCTCTCCTCTCTCTCACAGTCGGGCCCCGATGTTTCACCGCAGCTCCGCGGTCTTTAAACCCCCGGGTGCAGGCGAGTGATGTCACGAGGGGCGGGTTCGCCAATGCGATTGGTGTTACAGCAATCTCCTCCGCCTCCTCACCGGTCAGCCAGGCTCTGTTCCTCTCTCCTCTCTCTCACAGTCGGGCCCCGATGTTTCACCGCAGCTCCTCGGTCTTTAAACCCCCGGGTGCAGGCGAGTGATGTCACGAGGGGCGGGTTCGCCAATGCGATTGGTGTTACAGCAATCTCCTCCGCCTCCTCACCGGTCAGCCAGGCTCTGTTCCTCTCTCCTCTCTCTCACAGTCGGGCCCCGATGTTTCACCGCAGCTCCGCGGTCTTTAAACCCCCGGGTGCAGGCGAGTGATGTCACGAGGGGCGGGTTCGCCAATGCGATTGGTGTTACAGCAATCTCCTCCGCCTCCTCACCGGTCAGCCAGGCTCTGTTCCTCTCTCCTCTCTCTCACAGTCGGGCCCCGATGTTTCACCGCAGCTCCGCGGTCTTTAAACCCCCCGGGTGCAGGCGAGTGATGTCACGAGGGGCGGGTTCGCCAATGCGATTGGTGTTACAGCAATCTCCTCCGCCTCCTCACCGGTCAGCCAGGCTCTGTTCCTCTCTCCTCTCTCTCACAGTCGGGCCCCCACCGCTGATTTTTTATTACTGCACTGCCAAATTGGTTAGCTTCCTTGATTTCTCTTAGCATTTCATCATCTGTCTGATCATTTTGGCCAGGTGGACATTAGTATACTCCTATCACTATACTCCTACCCAACACACATGGGATTTCTACCCATATAGATTGTACTAAGCATTTAGTCTCTTGCATCATCTTTAGCCTGTTGGACTCTATACCCTCCTGGACATAAAGTGCCACACTCCCACCAAATTGATCCTCCCTATCATTGCAATATAATTTGTACCTGATATAGCACTGTCCCATCGGTTATTCTCCTTCCATCAGGTCTCTGAAATGCCAGTTACGTGTATCTCATCATTCACTGTTATACACTCTCCCATCTTACCTCTTAGACTTCTGACATTGACATACAGACATTTCAAAGTGCGATTTTTGTTTGTTTTAACAACCTGCTTTTCAGTTGATAGGGATAATTTGGAATTCTTTAGCTCAGGTGATTCTTTATTTATAGGCACATGGATTACTTTTGCTTTTATTGGAACCTCTCTGTTGGGATGCCCTAACTCTCCTGTTTCATTAGTATTCTTCAAAGATACATTTCTCAGAACAATGCACTGTTGAGTGATTGTCAGCTTTCCCCCTTGTTCCAATTTAAAAGCTGCTCTATCTCCTTTTTAAATGTTAGCACCAGCAGCCTGCTGGTTAAGGTGGAGCCTGTCCTTTTGGAAAAGTCTCCCCCTTCCCTAAAAGGTTGTCGAGTTCCTTACAAAAACTGAATCCCTCTTCCCTGCACCATTGTCTCATCCATGCTTTGAAACTCTGGAGCTCTGCCTGCCTCTGGGGACCTGCACGTGGAACAGGAAGCATTTCAGAGAATGCTACCCTGGAGGTTCTGGATTTCAGCTACCTACCTAAAACCCTAAATTTGGCTTCCAGAACCTACTGCCCACATTTTCCTATGTTGTTTGTGCCCATATGTACCACAACAGTTGGCTCCTCCCCAGCACTGTCTATAATACTATCTAGGTGACGCATGAGGTCTGTCACCTTCACACCAGGCAGGCGAGTTACCATCCACCAGCCACCCAGTTATCTACATTTCTAATAATTGAATCACCAGCTATGATGGCCGACCTAACCCTTCCCTCCTGGGCACTTGTCCTCAGTGCAAGAGCACAATGCATCACCTGGAGGGCAGGTCTTTGCTACAGGATCACTTCCTGCTACACCATGGTGATGCTCTCCAACCGGCAGACCTTTTGATCCAAGGCAGCACCAGGGTTGCCAGACTGGATTTGGGACTTGCTTACTATGTCCCTGAAGGTCTCATCAATGCCTCAGCTTCTCCAGGTCTGCCACTCTAGCCTCCAGACATCGGACTCGTTCTCTGAGAGCCAGGAGCTCTTTTCACTAGGTGTACAAATACAATCTCTCACCTATGGGTAAAAAATCATCTATGTGACACTCGATGTCCAGTAGTCCAGCAGCAAGAGGGGGAAAGCCCCCCTCTTGCTGCTGGACTACTGCCTTCATCTTAATTTTGTTGAGAGCCTAGTTACGTTTAGGTTCCTAAGGGAGTTGGAATTAGAGTACTTTAAATTTATAAGTGTATTCACTAATTAATTTGCTAGCGACCTACAAGGGGATGATTAAACTCTCAATAAGGGCTGGAGCAATAATATGATTTAGATAAGAGCCTGATTGATTTTTTTTCCCAAATATTGTTTATTAGAAATGCTGCAACAAAACGTTAAGTAACAATGTGTGTGTGTGTGTGTATATATATATATATATATAGATATATATATATATATATAGATATATGAACAGTGAGGCAGTACTCCTATACATTTTTTTCCCTTTAAGGCCCCTCCTCCCCCCAGGAGCTGGAATGGAAGGTACACCCAGAAAAAAAAATAATCTCAAATAAGTGAGAATTACAAACATTCCAATTTTTCGTGACTCACACTGAAGTGTGCAAAGGAAAAAGTGACTGAACAGTAGCTGGAAGTGTCTGATGAAATGCACCCCAAATGTCTTTAAAGAATAACTTCTTTTTTTTGTGAGAAGTGGGAGTACTGCGAGCCATATTCCAGTTGAAATAGTTCTGTCATTAGTGATGTTCCACTTATCCCCAGTTGGTGGTGAAGGTTTAGTCCAATGGAGTAAAAGGCATTTTTTTTCAATTCAACATGCTTTGGACATAAATACTATATTGTCAACATTTAAAGAATCCTCCCCACTATCACTGTGTAAGATACAAAAAGATCGAGACTACCTTACATTTACACCAAGACAATCCGAGAGTTGTTTACATACACATTCCCAAAATTTTTGTACAGGTTCACATGGCCACAAACAGGGGTAGATTTTAAGAGGCGCGCGAACAGCCTACTTTTGCTTGCGCATCAGACTCAAGCAAAAGTACGCTGGATTTTAGTAGATACGCGCGGAGCCGCGCGTATCCACTAAAATCCTGGATCGGCGCGCGCAAGGCTATCGATTTTGTATAGCCTGCGCGCGCCGAGCCGCGCTGCCTCCCCCCGTTCCCTCCAAGGCCGCTCCGAAATCGGAGCGGCCTCGGAGGGAACTTTCCTTTGCCCTCCCCTCACCTTACCCTCCCTTCCCCTACCTAACCCACCCACCCGGCCCTGTCTACACCCCCCCCTTACCTTTGTCGGGGGATTTACGCCTCCCGGAGGGAGACGTAAATCCCCGCGCGCCAGCGGGCCTGCTGCGCGCCGGGCCGCGACCTGGGGGCGGGTACGGAGGGCGCGGCCACGCCCCCGGGCCGTAGCCACGCCCCGTACCCGCCCCCAAAACGCTGCCGACACGCCCCCGCAACGCCGCGCGCTCCGGCCCCGCCCCCGACACGCCCCCCCTCCGAGAACCCCGGGACGTACGCGAGTCCCGGGGCTCTGCGCGCGCCGGGAGGCCTATGTAAAATAGGCTTCCCGGCGCGCAGGGCCCTGCTCGCGTAAATCCGCCCGGTTTTGGGCGGATTTAGGCGAGCAGGGCTCTGAAAATCTACCCCTAAGAGTAGCATGAGAGCAGCCACATTTAAGACATGAACTAGAAGCAATTAGGTGAGCTTTGTGGGCATGGTGTTATGCGTGCCGCCCGTGGCAGACCCGCAGCGCGGCCCTCTCATCTTCTCATGCAAACTTCAGTTCCTGGTTCCTCTTCACTGGCGGCGGTGGGCCACCAGTCGCCTCTAGTGCCTCTGGCTCTGCCATGGTCCCCAGTGTTGCCAGCCAAGATGTCCTTGCTCGTCGGGCCTCTCCGCGTGGCCTGTGGAGAGACGCCACCATCGGCGCAGCACCCCTCCCTAGGCACGCATGCGCGCATGTTCTTTTAAAGGGCCCGCGGCGGGAACCTGGCCACAGCCCCGGATGCTGACGTCAGACTCTTCAGCGTATATATGCTCAGGCCTCGCTCCATAGCATTGCCTTTGCAACAGGTCTCCTCGTACTCCTAGTGCTCGTTGCTGATAGAGATTCCTCTTTTCTTCGTGTTCCTGATTCCTGTGGTTCCCATTTCCTGTCTTCCTCGTTCCTGTCTCATCTATGTGTTGGACTGACTCTTTGGATTTCGATTCTGCATTGTTTATTTATTTATTTAAAAACTTTATTTATTTAAAAACTTTTCTATACCGTCGTTAAGTTAGATAAACATCACAACGGTTTACAGCAAGGCACGCTAATGAAAATGTGAGTGGTATAGATTACAAATTAATCATGTGCCATCATAGTGCGGTAACAATTCATTTCAAAAAAACTATGTGTGTAAATTAGGCTTGTCTGTTGGGATCATATTAGGCGGTTTGAATTTAATATTAATGTGCATTTGTAGCTTACAAATAACTACTTTTAGTTTGGTGCGTCCTTATCAGTCAACTGTTTTTTTCCTTCTCTTTATCTTTATAAAAAGCTTGTTTAAAAAGCCAGGTTTTCAGATTGGTTTTGAATATTTTGAAATTACTCTGCAGCCTTAGTTCGAGGGGCATGGTGTTCCATAGCACGGGGCCTGCCAGTTAAAGTGCTCTCTCCCTAACTTGCGTGAGGCGTGCTGTTTTGACAGAGGGGATAGTTAGTAGAGCCTCATTAGCAGATCTTAGGTTTCTTTGCGGGACATGTACACGCAGTGCAGTGTTAAGCCAGTCAGCTTTTTCCTCGTGGATTAGTTTGTGTATTATGCATAATGCCTTATATTGAATCCTTTGTTCAATTGGGAGCCAGTGTAAATCAGCGAGCGTTCCTGTAATGTGTTCATTCTTTTTTTTACCAGTCAAAATTCTAGCAGCCAAGTTTTGTAATATTTGTAGTGGCCGGATTGTAGATTGTGGTAGTCCTAAAAGTAGTGAGTTGCAGTAGTCTGTACTTGCGAATATCATGGCCTGCAGAACTGTGCGGAAATTGTTTAGTGTTAGTAAAGGTTTTAGTCTTCTCAGGATCATTAGTTTCGCATATCCTTCTTTTATTTTCAATGAGATGTGTTGTTTCATGTTTAGTTCAGGGTCAATTACTACTCCTAGATTTCGTACATTTGTTGCTAGCTCAATGGTTTGGTTGTTTGACTACTCTTCAGCTCTTCTCCAGCCCCGGACCTTTTCTACGCCCAACTACTCTTCAGCCTATCTCCAGCCCCAGACCTCTGCTACGCCCGACTACTCTTCAGCCTATCTCCAGCCCCAGACCTCTGCTATGCTTGACTATGCTTGCCTTCTCTGTGCCATGACCATTGCCTTGATTGACTACACTACAGACCTTTCTGTGTCCAGAGTTCTACATTGCTTGTCATAATCTTCGCTTGCCGCGAGCTCTGGTCCTAGCCTGTCAGTCTCGCCTCCTGTCGCCTATCCTCTGGACATGGACTTACAAGGCTTCAACCTTTCCTTGCTTGAGCGCCTCCAGTTACCTTTTGTTCCTTTGGCGCCTGAGTTCCTGTACCGAATTTAGTCCAGGGTAGGACTACGCCATCTACCGGCTGCTATCCCTGGGCTGAACCACTTCTCGTTACTAACTAACCTCGAGGCCCACCTAAGTCCTGCCGTCCCCGGCACCCAAAGGCTCAACGCGAGGGGAATGAAGGCTGGTATAGGTGAAGCTCCAGTGGCCTCTAACTTCAGCCCACTCCACCTGCCAATGGTGGGGACCCATAGGTCCCTACCTACAGGTTGCGTCAACCCCACCTCAGCCCAAGGGTCCACCTCCGATGCAACACACAGGCAGGAGAAAGTATTGCTCTATGAAAAATCTTAATTTGCATTTCTCTAAGGTTAACATTAACAGTTAGTTTATTAAGAAAGAGATAACAGTCTCGAAGCATAAAATCATCTAACTCTTCTGGGAAATCGGGTTGCCACTTCCCAAGGAGATTAGAGAAAATAGTGCAAGATTTAGAGCCCTGGTAAAAAGTATATAAGTTCGATAGAGAGCCTTGTTTAGCTATGAACAGCCATAATAAGAAATTGTAAGATGAATTCTCCATTAATCCCAAATAGTCTTTCGTGTAGTGGGCAAAGAAAGCTTTCAATTGACCGAATAATAAAAATTGTGTGGGCTTGAAGCCTAATTTCTCTTGACATGTTTCAAATGAATAAAACTGTCCCGAGATGGGATCTGTAAATTCCTGGAAAAGCCAGTCAGGAGAAATGGAGAGACATGGTCGCTTGGGCAAACTATGTGGTATAAAACGTGGGTTCCCTGGTAACTCTGGAGATACATGTGGAGACAGCTTCAGAAGTGTGCGTACCTCAACCCAAGTTTTCCTCATTGTCTTCACCAGCCCAAAATGGAGCCCGGCCTCTTGGCGCTCATGAACAGAGGCATGGAGAACAAATTTGTGGTTTATAGGATCAGTAAGGGATGATATCAAGTTAGTATCTGTATATTCAGATGTATTGTTCAACTGGTGTCCTAAAAAATGGAAGCTGGCAGCCCAAGAGTATGCCCTAAAATCGGGGACTGTTATAACTTGGTTAGTTGTGAACCCCTAGGTTGTGATGAGAGCTGACTCCACCCACAGGGAGGAGCCCTGTGGGGGCTCACCATCACAGGCATAGCCTCAACAGAGAAGGACACAAAGAGAAGCGAGGTTTTATTGTACAGCAGAGATAAGTCTCACCCGTGGAACGGGCAGTAAACACTGTCCAGAGTAGAGTGGTACCCAGAGATGGTAGCCGGTAGTGGCCCGCAGAGCGGAGTACACCGGGGAATGCCTCCTCTTGATGATGTTCCTTGCAGTGTAGATCCGGTAGTGGCCCGCAGTGCGGGGTACGCCGAGAATCCCCCCTGTAGATGATGAGAAGTGCAGGAGGCAGGCAGAGCTGGATAGAGCAGGTACTCACTCTGTAGTGTAGATGAAGGTCTTGCTGCGGCAGCACGGTAATGGCCCGAGGCACGGGGTACACCGGAGGATTCCAACAGCAGAGATGGTAGAAGCAAGGTGAACTCACAAGGCTGAGCAAGGAATGGAGACTTCTGAGCGGAAGCAGGCCCTCCGAGGAGCGGATAGCCAGAACGCAGCAAGGCCCCCGAGGAACATGTACCTAAAGCGTTCATACCAGACCTCAGGAACAAGGCGAGAAGCGAAGCGTCTCCGAGGTAGTGGAATTCAGCAGGAAGGAAGTACTTGCTAACTTGTAGGTAGAAAAGTCTGGAAGGGTTAAATACACACAGGCAGGTGACGTCATGCGGAGGGCCCTCGAGGTTCCCGCCATGACGTGTATAAGAGAGGGACTGGCGCGCGAGTGCATGCAGCCTAAGTTATCCCCTATTCAAGATGGCGACCGGGATCGCCCACGCAGTCCCAGGGACGCCAGGGAGGTCAGCGTTTGGAGGCAGAGGTGGCCATCTTAGCCAGAATTGCTGGTGCTGGGAAAAAAGAGGTGAGCAACAGAGGGCGCAGCTGTCTGCGACTGACGAGCGCAACAGGGACATTGAACCCTCCTTGAGCCCATTGGGCAGATAGTGTCTGAAATGATAGCTTCACTCGTTTCCCCCTCCAGATAAAGAATTCCATGCTTTTCTGTAATATGCTTGCTACCTCGACCGCAAGACGACAGGGAGCATCAAAAGGAGATATAGAAGTTTTGAGGCCAAAACCATTTTTATAGCTGCGATGCGGCCCTGTAAAGACAAAGAGAGATTCTGCCAGCTTATTAACTTCTGGCGCATTTTTTCCACCAACGGGAGAATGTTGATATTGTACCATTGGTTGGGACATTTGTGGATATAAATTCCCAAGTATTTGATAAAGTCCCCCGTCTATTTAACAGAGAAGTCCAACCAAACGTGCCGCAGGTGCCCAGAGATGTCCTTGGCCTCAGTCTTGTCTAGGTTTAGTTTAAATCCTAAGACCGCCTTTTATTGCGAAAAAAATTGTAAGGCTGCTGGGAGAGCACTCTTAGCATGGAGAGGAGCAGCAAAATGTCATCAGCAAATAGAATGGTTTTATATTGGCAAGGCCCCACCGCTATCCCTGGAACCTCCAGGGAATTTCATAGTTTGGTTACTAGGGGTTCAATTGTCAAAATGAATAACAACGGGGACAGGGGGCATCCCTGACAAGTCCCCCTCAAAGGGAAAATTTATCCGATAAAAGGCCATTGACCAGAATCCTGGCTGTGAGATTTGAATAAAGTACCTGGATATACTGGTAAAATTTCCCCACAAAACCAAATTTATCTAGCACACTTCGCAAAAAAGGCCTTGCCACACGGTCAAAGGCCTTCTCTGTGTCATAGCTGACCAAAAGTGAGTCTGGAGTAACATCTAATTCGCACTTCTCTAAGGCTGCCTGCATATATTGTGAATGTTAACTGTCGAGCGTCTCCCATGGACAAAGTCCACTTGATTGGGTGAAATAAGTAAGGGCATGACAAGCTTCAGTCTGTTTGCTAATAACTTGGCATAAATTTTGATGTCTAAGTTGAGAAGCAAGATCTGTCTATATGAGGAAGGTAGTTGACTGTCTCTATCTCATTTGGGTAGCACTACTATTGTGGCAGCTCTCATGGTCACTGGCATAATACCCTGTGCAGAGATATCGTCATATACAGCACAAAGCTTTTCGGAAATATCAGGACTTAGATTTATAAAAGAGAGAGTCAGGGCCATCTGGGCCCGGGGCTTTTAGTGCAGGCAGAGATTTTATAGCTTCAGAAATTTTTACTGGGTTTAAGTCTTGATTCAATTTCTGCAATGCTACAGCTGACAAGGTTGGGCAGGAGATGGGTTTTAAAAAACTATTGATACCATCTATTGATACCATCATATCACTATTTAGACTACCCCTCTAATTATTCAAGATATATACTCATGCCTTAAACATCCTTTGTATTTATCCACGTCCTGTTGACGAGTTATTAGTAGTATTATTATAGTCTATGTAATATTTAAATTTGTATTATTTATTTATATTTTATATGATATGTTATATGTTATATGTTACTCATATGTCAAGAAACGCTGTTTAATGTAACGCCTTTATTGCGACAGTTTTGTTCTATGTAAACCGACCTGATTCGATACTTGTATTGAGAATGCCGGTATATAAAAATCCGAAATAAATAAATAAATAAATAAATCTTATTTATCTGGTCAGCTGAGTACAGGTTTTTATAAAAATCACAGAACACTTTTTACATTTCTAAAGAGGATGTTTTAAGGCGCCCATTAGTGTCTTTGATAACTGGTATATATTTAGAGTATTCTTGGCTTTTTAACAACCATGCCATCAAGCGCCCAAATTTGTTCCTGAAATGGAACAATTGATGTTTCAAATTACATAGGGAGCCCTGTGCCCTTTCATGAAGTATTGAATTAAGTGCTTGTTGTGTTGCTTTAAACTCAGCCAAATCTTTGGCTGAAGAGCTTACGACCAGATTGCGTTTCTGACTTCTCAGACGTGTTTCCAAGCGTATAATCTCTGCCTGCAACGTTTTCCATTTGTGGGTCATGTCACCTCAGAGCACCACATTTGCTGTTTCCAAAAATAAGATAGGTTCATTGAGATGTTGCCCATTGAATTCAATAAAATCAGCCCATTTAGCTGCAAATAGCCCAGAAAAACAGGATCTAGGGCCAAACTGGCTGGCATCGTCCATTGTCCCTTCCGTTGTGGTTCACCCATGATCATATGCCCTATCACAGGGCAATAGTCTGATATAATTAGATCCCCTATGGATACTGTGGTGAACCAGTGGAGTAAAGACTCGGAGATTAATAAATAATCAATCTGGGATCTAGAGGGGAGAGCGCAGGCTAAGTGTGTACAATCGCACTCCCAGGGTGCAGCAATCTCCACAAATCCAACATGCGAAGATTGTTGCACAAAAATCGTAGTCCCTTGGTTTCCCTTAAGGGCTGTTCCTTCCTTGGAGGATAATGATCTAGTTGGGGATCCATAATGCAATTGAGATCTCCCACCCTTCCCCAGAATTATAGGGTAATCCTCAAGTTGAGATATTTGCGAGAATAAGCCAGAAAAAAATGAATGATCATAATTGTTGGGGGTGTATGCTGAAACCAAAATGATTTCGTAACCCATCAGTTTCCCCTAGAGAATTATGTACCGTCCCTTAGGGTCTGCAACAGATTTAATTAACTGAAATGATACTGCCTTATGTATAAGTAAGGTTACCCCACAGCTTTTAGAAGACCCGACTGCGGCATGTACTTGCGAGACCCACCTTATCCTTAATTTGAGAGACTCAGCGAGAGTCAAGTGAGTTTCCTGAAGAAAGGCTACTTTAAATTTGAGCTAATTAAAGTGAGATTAAACGTTCCTCTTTTTACTGGGGTCCCCAGGCTCGTAACGTTCCAACTAATAATTTCAAAGGCCATTTTGATGTATTTGGGCTAAACATCCGCTATTGTTGACCCCTTGTACCACTTCTTCCTGCAATTCACACCGCAAGTTAACAGGGTGTTTAGTACAGCCCTGAGTTGATCCTTTTCAGCCATGTTGTTTATCTTCAACTGACAACGAATTCACAAATTCTGTAGCTGATCCAGGGTTCTCAAATACATGTGTGCTCCCTTGATACCAAACCTTCAGTTTAGCTGGATACAATAAGGAGAAACGTATGTTCTTGGCAAATAACGTTGTGCAAGATGCCAAAACTTCTCTCCATTGGCTGGAAACACATGCAGAAAAATCTTGGAATACCAGGATCATTTTATTTTCAAATTGAAATTCTCTGGATTTCCAATAATGCTGAAACATTAATACTTTGTGCACATAGTTTAATAATCTTGCAATTGCGACTCGTGGCTTGCGACTCGTCTCAGTCGTGACTTTTGTTCCAATTCTATGGGCCCGTATTATCAGGCCCCCCCAAGGACAGTGGTAAAGTAGGGACGATTAAGGTCAGCTAGGTTTCTAAACCATGTGGAAGGTCCACCTCAAGAACAGACTCTGGGATGCCAATAAATCTTAAATTGTTTCTCCTGGAGCGATTCTCCAGGTCATCTATTTTTGCATCTCTGCTCTGTGCTTCCTTCTCTAGCTGAGCAATATGTCATTCCATTACCCCCACATCGCCCTCAACTAAGGCTACGCAGCCCTCCACACATTCAATGCGTGTATCATAGTCATTTAGCGAGGACCTTATCTTTGCTATTTGTTCAGATATCTGGTGGAGTCGCATGTCCAAAGTGGCTATCACTGCTTAAGAGATCTTTTCTTCCAGTGTGTCCTCCCCCGCAATATCGGGGAGGTGAGTAAGAGTGGTGGCCATTTTGGTCTCGGAGGCCTTCAGCTTGTCTTTATCTTTTTTGAGCGATTTTGTTACCATCAGTGGTAGGATCTCTTGTGTTGCCATCGAAAAACAGATTTTGTTAGGTTTCCTCAGTTGTGGAGCCACAAAAATCACGTTTGATGCGCAGGAGGAGCAGATTTTTTGGGGTGGCAGCTGGAGCTCGGTGCACGCACAGTTCACAGAGTCCATCACATCACGTGACTCTGCCTGATTGATTTTTAATGAGAAAGTGTCTTTTGCCTAACAATCAAGGGTTGAGCAAGGGGTGGGTGAGAGGGAAAGACAGACACTATAATTAACTCCCTCTGACTTGTTTATTATCTCAGACACACACAAACTCTAAAAGATATATCCCACTATTTCACCTCTCTCCAAACTTTTTTTAAGTCCTAAGATTTCCCAAAGCTATACTTACCAATCCTCTTCAAGCACCATTAAGTTGATCTTCAGTCAAAGGATTGAGAGGTTTGAGATTTGTGTGCCTAATGGCACGCACTTCCAGTCCTCTTCTACTGCAAAGGGTGCAGGGCCTCTGGAAGCTGTGGCTCAGGAGTTTGAAGCCTGGACCACTCGCTGTGACCTCTGGAGTCCTCTCTCGGGGGGATGCTAGGAACAGTATGAAGATGAGCCTTCTGGTTTTCTTCTACTGCAAAGGGTGCGGGGCCTCTGGAAATTGGGGCTATGGAGTTCAAAGTGTGCACTTGTGCACATATGATTTAAAATATGCCTATTGTGCATAAGTATGCTTCTAATATTAAGAGGTTACTCGAGCAAACCTACTTCATGTATCTTCCATAGGAATTTACCGGCTTTAACATGCATGTGTAAGCAAATTTTAAAACATGCTCGCATGAGGAACATTCCCAGTTTTTTCAATTAGTCCACTAGTTTGCCAAATCAATATCGAGATCATACATACCTCTCTGGTTATTCGTCCTGAATGCCCCTCAGTTGACCTAGAACCCTCACCCTGTCCTGTGAGCCCAAAAATGTGAAATCTGCAGACTTGCTCCTCATCAGGAGCAGCAGTAAAGTTACGTGGTTAATAAGTCACCGTGCACTACAGCTGCCGGTTTTAAAATACAGAGTTAAGCGTGAAATAGTTGGCCCAGCCCCGGAACACTTATGCATGGCCTATGCCCCAGCTGTTTCCACCCCCTTGTTTTTTGCTTGCACATAGGCATAAATCCGCGCTGTTCATGCTCAGCCCATGTATGCATGTATGTGGGCATTTTAGCGCAAACAACTCTTTTAAAATCAACCCCTAAGAGCCTAATTTAACCTCCAAAACCTCCTTCCTGCACCTTCCTATGTCATTAGTACCCACATGTACCATGACAGCCAGCTCCTCCACAGAACTCTCATCTAGGTTGCACAGTAAGTCTGCTACCTTCAAACTAAGCAGGCAAGTTACCAGGTGATCCTCACACCCTCCAGCAACCCAGCTACATTCCAAAGATCAATGTACCTGTTGCGCCCGGTTGCAGATGGCTGCGCCCTGTCTCACCTCTTTTCTCTCTCTTTCTTCTCCTTTGGGAAAGATGGCTGCCTCCGCCTCGCCGACCCCTCCGGCGTCCCCGGATCACCATAGGCGATTGCGTTCGCCATGTTCTCCCTGGGGCCGCCTAGGGCACGCACGTGCGTGCTGCCCTTCCTTTTGAAGACATCATAGCGGAAACCTTGGGGGCGTCCCCACCGCATGACATCACTACCTCTGGGTACTTAGCCTCCGATCTCCAACACTGCTACGAGTTAGCAAGGATTCCGGTCCAGCTAATTTCATCCACTACTGAGACGCTCACTCAGTGTACTTACTCCTACAACCCTCTGGGGTTACGCTCGCTCCAGGATGCTCTGGGTACCCGCTCCTCGAGGGCCTTCCGCTCCTACCTGCCCTCCGGGGTTTCTTGCTCTACAGAAGACTCTCGGGGCACCCACTCCTTGGGGGCCCTGCTTTCTTCTATCTCTCTCCAGGTAACCTGCTCATAAGGACGCCTAGGTACTCACTCCTCGAGGGCCTTGCCGTTCCTGTCTACCCCCTTGGTTACCTGTGTCTCAAGGATCGACACCGGTGTTGGCCAGCCTCACTACCCTACTACTGCGGAAGCTACATCCTCGGCAGCATTACCAGCCTTGTGAGTACCTCATTCTTCAGTCTCTCTACTCTGTCTCACCATCGACCAGATTCTCAGCGTACTCTGCTCTGCGGATCACTATCGGATCTGCCATCGCTGTCTACACACCCTGGGAAAGGGTTCACGGTGTACCCCACTCTGCGGACCACTACTGGATCCTTCATTCCCAGCATCGGATGAGATCTACTCTGCACTTATCGTCAGTGCCCAGACTGAACGCTATCATCGGAGACTACTCTGTGGCCAGAGAGAGCTGCCCGCTCTTCAAGAATCACTCTATTGCTGTACAATAAAGCTTATATCTTCCTTGTGTTGCTTCCTAGAGAGTCTAGCCTATTGCTGTGATTCCCCACGGGGCCCCACCCCGTGGGAGGAGTCTTCGACACAGCAACCAGGGGTCCACAACCATGCCACAAACACAACAGTACCCTCTACAACAGCCATCCTAACCCTTCCTTCCTGGGCACACACCTGGAGACACATCCTTGGTGTGAGAGGATAAAGTATCACTTGGAAGGTAGATCCTAGGTACAGGATCTTTTCCTGCTACACCAAGGTGATGGCCTCCTGCCAGGTGACCGTAATCCACTATTGGGACTGCTTGACTGGAGTTGAGATGCTCTATTATGTCCCTGAAGATCTCCACTATATACCTCTCTGCCTGCCTCAGTTCCTCCAGTCTACCACTCTACCTTCCAGAGACTCTGAGAGCCAGGAGTCTTTGTACTGTGGCACTCAAAGCGAAAGTCTAGATAGCCCCCATCTTGCTGATGGATGTCTGTCAGCATTTTAATTTATTGAGTTGTTATATGGCTTCTGGGTGTTTTTTCACAAAGTGTCTGTTATGATTTCGTCTGCTGGCAGCCTCATCGTACCCTGATTCTGCCTATTATGCCGCCTCCCCACCTACAATGGCCTCCTGACTCAGCATGTCTTGCAAGTTAACCTCCACTCCACCAGGAGTCCTCAGAGAGCTTAGCCTCTAGCCTTGCCAAGATTCTCCTCTCTGCTTGTACCACACCAAAACTCCAGCCCTTTGTAATCCAGCCCTGCCATTTTATTCTTGCCTTCTCACAGAGTTACCCTTGGCTTTTTGACCTGGCCTCTGTACCTTGCCTTGCAGCCTCTGGGCTTTCTTGCTCCTTGCCTTGACTTATGGCCTACGGGCCTTGTTGTTCCTTGTCTTGCAGTCTATCCAGGCCTTGCCGTGCCTTATGGCCTCCAGGTCTTCTTGCTCTCTGCTCCTTGCCTTGAGGTCCTTGGAGCTTCTGCTACCTTGCACCCTGTCCTGTGCCTGTGGGCCTGCTCTTACCTTGCTCTGTGGCCTACCCTAGGCCTTGTCTTGCCCCTGAGACCTTTGGGCCTAATCTTACCTTGCTTCTTACTCTGTGGCCTCCCTAGGCCTCTTCTTACGTACTGGTCTCTGGCCTGTCCGAGCCTTCTGTGTTGCTGCCTTCGGGCCTTTGTGTTCTTTGTTTTGCCATAAGAACATAAGATATGCCATACTGGGTCAAATCAAGGGTCCATCAAGCCCAGTATCCTGTTTCCAACAGTAACCAATCCAAGTCATAAATACCTGGCAAATACCTAAACATTAGATAAATCACAAGCTACTATTGATTATTAATTACTGTAACAGCAGTTTATGGATTTTTCTTCTAGGAACTTATCCAAACCTTTTTTAAACAATATCAAACCTTTTACAATAACTACTGTAACCACACCCTCTGGAAATGAATTCCAGAGCTTAACTTTGCGCTGAGAGAAAAAGAATTTTCTTTGATTTGTTTTAAATGAGCTACTTGCTAACTTCATGGAGTGCCCCCTGGTCCTTCTATTATCTGAGAGAGTAAATTGTTCAAGTCCTTTCATGATTTTGTAGACTTCTATCATATTCCCCCCTCAGTCATCTAGTCCTTGTTCAGTCCTGTCTTTGTCTGCCTTGTCTAGTCTTGCCCTGCCCAGCTTTAGTCTTAGTATCCTTTCCCTGTCTTGTCTAATTCTAGTCCTTGCCAGTTCTAGCTTGTCTGCATTTGTGTTCAGTCCCAATCCCAGCTCTGTGTCCTGTACTCATTACTCAGGCTCCAGACTATCCAGCCATTATGCCGCTACCGCTCCCATGCAGCTCTGGATGTTGCCGCCACCGCTGCTATCTTTCTTTGTGGCTGAGGAATGCCGCCAATGTCCTGCCCCTGCATCCGACTGCCTAGGTGCGTGCGCACCTCTCTGCAGGATTTAAAGGGCCCACGGTAGGAAAAGCTCCGCGGCCCATGCCGATAACATCACCAACCCAGGACTACTTAAGGTTGGAGTCTGCCTCCATCCTTTGCCTTGGCAATAGGTCTTCTCTCTCTTCAGAGTGTGGATTTCCTTCCTGAGTTCCTTCCTGCCTTCCATGTTCCTTGTCTTCTCCCTTTGTTCCTCAGACTGATCTTGGCTTTGACTTTGGACTGGACTGTGACCACGAGCTACGCCGCCTGCCTTGACCATTGTCTGACTCTTGACCTTGAGCTCCACTGCCTGTTCTGGACCTCGGCCTGAGCACTGGCTTCATTTCTTCACCTGTACTTCCTTCACTGCAGAAGCCCCACCTAAGTCCAGCCGACCCCAGCACCCAAGGGCTTAACCTAAGGGGAACGTTGGCAGGTAGTGATGAAGTTCCAGCTGGGCCTCTGCAGTTCACCAGCCTCACCTACCAACAGTGGAGACCTGTGGGCTCCTTCCCACAGGTAGCGTCAACTCCCCCTCGGTTCAAGAATCCACCACCATAACACATGAGCTATATTTCTTCTTGAACAGAGACGTGGTGGCAGGAACTGTTATAGTTTTGAGGTATTGGAGTGGATTCTTGGGTACTTCGGAGATGGCCACGCCCACAGGGAGAAGCCCCGTGAGGAACCGCAGTACTAGGCTAGACTCGAGACACGCAAACACAGAGATTTGTCTTTTATTATACAGCTGAATGATACCACCAGAGGTGGCAGTAGTGAGTTGATCCAGTAGTAGCAGTCCAGGGGCCCTTGGTAGAGGAGACCTGTCTCACATTGATAGATGTTAGCAGCACACAGTAGTATAGGGAGTTCTGGTTGCAGGTTCCCAGTGCAGAGCTATAGGTGAGACAGGCTGATAAAGGTAGATTACTCACTAAGTGTTGCATCCGTCGGTCTTCGACGGCTTCGCCCCGCCTATACCTCTCTACTTGCGGCTCCTCCCGCTCACCTTGGACTGATGGCCACCGCGGCATCTGCTTGCCGACCTCTCCGGTGTCCCCGGACCGGCTATGGTGCTGCCTCCCGCCATTCTCCTTCAAGGTTTCTCTAGGGCGCGCGCGCGCACGCCACCCTCATCTTTATTTCCACATTGGCGCAAACCTCAGGGGTGTCCCCCCTGTTCTGACGTCACGACTCCAGGGTATATCTGCCTACTACATTTGCTAGCTCGTTGAGTTAGCACCTGGAACTCTTATGGATGGGATTCGCTCTCCGTTCCTAAGCTACTCTGCCACTCCAGCTCTACTGGAACTCTTACTACCCTTTGGGGTCACTAACGGGGTACCCACTCCTCAGGGGCCTCTCTGCTTCTTTCAGGTGCTATCAGGAAACCAGTACTCGCTCCTCGAGGGCCCATGTTCCCTGTGTTGTTGCCTGCAACCTCAACCATCTACTTGAAAGAACTAACTACAGTCACCATCCGTGAGTACAGAAGCATCTCTCACTACAGTACGGCTTTACCGGATTCAGGTATTCGCTCCTCTAGGGCCTGCCCTCTGCTCCGGTGCCAGACCTCTCGTCTAGTGGAATCTCTACT
The DNA here is from genome assembly GCF_901001135.1 of Rhinatrema bivittatum. Taxonomy (NCBI): domain Eukaryota; kingdom Metazoa; phylum Chordata; class Amphibia; order Gymnophiona; family Rhinatrematidae; genus Rhinatrema; species Rhinatrema bivittatum. Next base: position 170,307,009 of record NC_042618.1, on the reverse strand, counting down.
ACTGCTACAATGCCTACAGAGGATCCGCTGTTCCAGCATCCTGTGAGAGACGTGCCCAGCCAGGCTCTACAACCACTACTCACTACTGCCACCTCTGGTGGTTCCATATACTGTTTAAATAAAGATTCAGTTCTGTGTTTGTCTGTCGGGAGTTTAGCCTGTCACTGTGGTCCTTCAAGGGACTGCCCCCCAAGGGCGTGGTCAGCTGCCAAAGTGTCCAAAGATCCATCCAAACACCAATAACCATAACACTAAGTTGGTAGCTGTATAGATGGAGATCCCAGCAGGCAGAAGTAGTTGGATTACAGGCACCAAGGCAGGGAGAGCAAGCCCTCGAGGAGCGAGTACCTGGTATCCCAGATAAGCACCTGAAAGAAAGCAAAGGGCCCCAAGGAGCGGGTACCCAGGTTAGAAGAAATACCCTGAAGGGAAGAGAGAGTTTCCAGCGGCAGCACTGAAGCGGCAGAGTAGCTTAGACCAGAGGCAATCCAATCCTTGCTAACTCACCTGAAGGCATGAGCTGAGCGTTTAAATATCCCCAGGAGGGGGCGGAGACCTCCCGGGTGTGGACGGCATTCCTGCGCTGACCCCTTTAAGAAAAGGGCCGGCTTCGCCGCGCACATCTAGAGGACATCAGGGGGCGGAGCTTCTGCTGCTACGGCGTCCCAACCGCAGGGGTAGGCCTCTCGGTGTCTCGGTCAGCCTCGGTCTCCCCGGCTGACTGGCATAACATGTACTAGCTCTGCTCTTCACACTGTGCAAACCTCAGACATGGTTGAGTTCTGTCCTGGGGATACATCAAGCACAAAACCACTGCCCAGAGTGACGTGGCATGCAGAGCATGATCACGCCACTTTATTTCATTCTACATTGCGCCTTCTGTACAAGTATACCCTGAAATTGGTCATGAGGGCCAGGCTGGGCCAGTCCTCAGTCTGCTCTGACATTTCTTGAGAAACTGGAAGGGCAAGTGCTCAGGTACAAGGGAATAAAACCAAGACTGGCTGAGCCTGTCCCTCAGGACACAGAGCTGATCTGGTCATTTTAATCACACAAAACATGCTAAAACTAAGAGATGAGCCAAAAAAAAAATCTTGTCATTGGTAACTCTGGCCATAATCCGGATATTAATATTTTTTCTTCATCAAAATTACAGGCAGAAAAGAAGTGAGCTGGGCAGATATTGGGGAAGGACCAGCGTGGGCCGGATGGCAGTGCTGCACACTACTAGGCCAGAGATCTGGGTTCAATTCCCTGAATCTGTGGAATTTGTTGTTGGAGGATATGGTCAAAGTTAATATCATTGCTGGGATATAAAAAAAAAAAAAAGGTTTGGACAAGATCCTGGAGGGCAGATACATTAATTATTATTAGCTAGGTAGATGTGGGGATCTCTTCTACCCGTTTCTTCTGGGCACGAGCAAAAGGGAAGGGATCGCCACATTAGGAACTGCAAGGCACTGCTGAGCGTATCACACTGGCTGCTATTGGAGACATTTTGCTGAGCTTTGTGGACCCTTGGTTTGATCCAACATGGCACTTTTTAGGTTTGAATGTTCTGCTCCTTAAGTCAGCCAGGCCTGAAGATGCTGTGAAGGCATCATTTACAACAACTGGGATGGAGGGAATTATAGCTGTAGCAGAAGGACGGCACTTTCGGTTGTGATTTTGTATTCACCTGTACCGGGTTCCGAAGGGATCCGGAGCCTGTGATGCATTTTGGAGAGCTATCACTGGGGCTATTGGAGAAGGAGGGGAAGAGAATACCCTGTGAATGAAGGCTTATACCCTTCCTGGTAGCCCCTGCTGAGGCAGGTTTGAATTGAGCTGGCAGAGTAAAGGTGCAGGAACAAACCAAATAACAACAATAAAAAAAAAATTGCAAGGACTTTTCCAGGGTTCTAGATCAGATTCTTTGGGATTGTTAGGGTGAAATTTTCAAGGCTATTTTAAATGCACGAGACAGAATTTTATGTATGTAAATGGCTGTTCTCCCAGGACAAGCAGGATGGTAGTCCTCACAGATGCATGACATCAACAGATGGAGCCCTGTCACGGAACACTTTTGTCAAAGTTTCTAGAACTTTGACTGGCACACTGAGCATGCCCAGCATGCCACCAGCCCCATGGCCACACGGGGTCCTCGTTCAGTCTCTTTTTTTCTGCAGAGCTGTTGCCCCGCGGTTAGTGGAGCTCTGTGAGAACTTTTTCCTCACAATTTCCTCACGGAACAATTCAAAGTTTTTCTTCACGTTTTTCCCCGCTCTGGGGTCCCCCATCGCAAACCAATTTCCTCAGGTGCTCGGTAAGTCTGTTTTCACGTTTTTTGCAGTCGGTTCCCGAGCATCTACCTCCCAGTGACCGACAGCCACCAACCGCTCTCCGCCCCTCTTTTGTCATAGCAACTGGTTTTCAGAAGTGCTCAGAGTGTCCGCGGTGTCCCAGCTGTGCTCAGATGACCCCCAAAGGCTGTCGTGCCTGCCTGGACAAGATGGAGCACTTTTTTGGTTCCAAGCAATCTGCTCCATCAACTCCGGTACCAGGAACGTCAAGTCATGGGGATCAATCTGACTCGGGACCCTCTCCTTCGATGCCCTGCCGAGAGGAACAGGGAGTGGGAGATCGCCCCTCACCGACATCGGGACACTCGAAGACTTCTGCATCGACTTCCTCAGCGCAGGAGAAGGATTGGGCCGAGCACCGTGTGAAGCATCGACACTGGCACCCGTGGTCGTCACCGTCTGGTGTCACCATCGATACCGGACTGGCATCGGCCTCGGCCAAACCCCCTCTGAAGAGGCCCCCAGGGAGAGGAGGCTCCATCTTCCTCTGGACCCGGGAGCCGAGGGCATTCCCCACCAATACCTGTGCCGGGCACCGATCCTCCGCGGACCCCCATGGATGCTCCAGTGACACCCAGCCTGCCTCCTACTCCAGGGTCGGCCTTGTCTGCACCCTCGTTCAGAGAGGAGTTGGACCTCATGGTTCAACAGGCAGTGCTAAATGCCCTTCTGGGTCTCCAGCCACTACCAATGCTGGCCCCCATACCGGAATTGGAACCAGCGCCATCTATTTTGATGCCTCTGCTGGAAAGACTGGACATGCTGCTCAGAGCCTTACCGATGCAGCCCGTGCCGATGGGCCCCTCGGTGCCCTGCCCACCACTGGTGCCTTCTTCTGTCTCGATCCCGATTCCGGGCTCCTCGATGTGGAAGATGTGACTCCTCGCCCATCTCCACGGATGATACCACTGATGCCGAATCCCATCCCCGGGTCATTGTGCCTCCTGCTGCCCCGAAGTCCATCGCAGGTCCCGGTGACCTCGATGATGGTGCCACTGCCGTCTGTTCCACCTCACCGACCATCGGTGTCTGCGCCCCATACTCTGGGTTTTAGCCTCCCTCCTTGACCCAGGCAGATTGCTGGTGAGGAGGAAGCCCCTTATGACCCATGGGAAGACGCCTCCTCTAAATATTCCTCTGAGACCTCTGAGGACCTTCTGTCAGAGCCTTCCCCACCAGAAGAGAGACGGCGCTCACCTCCGGAGGATCTCTCCTTCGTGAATTTTGTCCGGGCGATGGAGGAGACCATTCCCTTCCAACTTTTAACCGAAGAGGATGCCCGCCACAAGATGTTGGAGGTCCTTCAATTTGCGGATACTCCTAAGGAGGTGATGGCAGTCTCGGTGCATGATGTTCTTCATCGACTCTGGGAACACCCAGATTCAGTGGCTCCAGACAATAGGAAGACGGATACCAGCTATTTAGTACAACAGGCCCTAGGTTTTCAAAAGAGTTACCACAGCAGTCGGTAGTAGTTGAATCAGCCCAGAAAAAGGCTAAAAGGACTCATCCTCACTCCTCTGCCCCTCCAGGAAAGGCCCATAGAACCATAGACACCCTGGGTCAAAGGGTTTTTCAGGGATCCATGCTTATCACTCGCATAGCAGCATACCAGTTGTACATGAACCAGTACAACAGGAACCTCTGGAAACAGGTCCAGGAGTTCACTGAGACCTTACCACAACAATTTCAGGAGGGCCTAGAATCCATCCTCCAGAAAGGACTGGAAGCCGGGAAACATGAAGTGAGAGCAGCCTATGACATTTTTGAGACAGCGTCAAGAGTCTCAGCGGCAGGCATTAGTGCCAGACACTGGGCCTGGCTAAAAGCCTCCGACCTTCGCTTGCAGATTTGAGAAAAACTGTCCAACCTCCCCTGTACAGGAGAAAACTTGTTTAGGGACAAAATCTAGGACACAGTGGCCCAACTCAAGTACCACCACGAGACACTACATCAGTTATCAACTACCACCTCTGAACCCTCTTCAGCGACCAATAAAGGGCCTTGTAGGGATACTTTGGAAGCAGTTTTACAAGCAACGGAGATACTACCCTCCATCGTCCCATGCTCGTACAGCTCGGTCCTCCCAAAGAGGCCACCCTCGCCAACAGAGAGTGCCAAGGGCTCCGCCAGCCCCCCAGCCTAGCCCTGGCATACAGAGAGCAGAAGCCTATCCCCTTTGCCTGCACCATTCGACCCACCTGTGGGGGGGGGTCGTCTCTGCCAGTTCGTCAGCAACTGGTTCCCAATTACCACCGACCGATGGGTATTATCCATCATAGCACGAGGTTACCACCTGAATCCCCTCACTGTTCCTCCAGATTCCCAACCCTCCCCAGTGTGGAGCCTCAAAGAACAAGCATCAACCCTTGAGTTGGAACTCTCGCTCCTGCTATGGTACCAGAGCCGTAGAATCGGTTCCCCAGGCTCAGCAGGGACGAGAGTTCTACTCCCAGTATTTTGTTATCCTAAAGAGAACAAGCAGCCTCTGTCCCATCCTCGATCTCCAGGCCTTAAACAGGTTCCTCCACAGAGAACGGTTCAGAATGGTATCCTTGGGTACCCTACTTCCACATCTGCATCAAGGGGAATGGCTCTGCTCTCTGGATCTACAGGACGCCTACACGCACATTGCCATATTTGCACCTCATCGCAAATATCTGCACTTCATAGGAGGCCACCGGCACTTCCAATACAGGGTTCTTCCCTTCGGGCTAGCCTCTGCACCCCGGGTCTTCACAAAGTGCCTGGCAATGGTGGGAGCATATTTGCGCCGGAACAAGGTGCATGTGTTCCCATATCTGGACGATTGGCTCATCAAGAGTTCTTGGAAAGAGGGAGCTCTTCAGTCCCTGACTGTGACAATGAGCCTCCTCCAGACACTGGGTTTCCTTGTAAACTACCCGAAATCCCAGCTGACTCCATCCCAGTGACTGAACTTCATCAGGGCAGACCTAGACACCACAGTGGCCAAGGTGTTCCTTCCCAGTGAACACATAGCCACAGGTCTATCTGTCGCCGGCGGACATCCTCAGTCCACCTGCTGCTGAAGTTGCTGGGTCACATGGCATTGTCGGTACACATCACCCCAATGGCCTGACTAATCATGAGAGTCACACAATGGGCCCTGCAGTCTCAGTGGCACCAAGCCACTCAGAAATTCTCGGCACTGGTTCAGATAACCAAACCATTCCAGCTCTTCCCCAACTGGTGGGCACGAGAATCCAACTTGAGCAAGGGACTTCCCTTTCAGCCCCCAGCTGCTCAGGTGATCATGACCACAGATGCCTCCAACCTAGGTTGGGGGGCCCATGTCAATGGCCTCCACATACAAGGCCTGGGGTCAAAAGCCGAGGCGAGATGCCAGATAAACTTCCCAGAACTCCAAGTGATGCGGTATGCACTGTACGCATTCCAGGACTGCCTGTCCAACAAGGTCATCTTGATCCAGACGGACAACGAAGTGGCCATGTGGTACATTACAAACATGGGGAAAAGGCTCTTATCTCCTCTGCCAAGAGGCGGCGCAGATTTGGGCCTGGGCCCTGTCACGTTCCATGCTCCTGCAGGCCATCTACCTGGCAGGGACTGAGAATGTGGTAGCGGACTGCCTCAGCCGGACATTCCAGCCACACGAATGGTCCCTGAACCCCTATGTAGTGGACAGGATCTTACGCCAGTGGGGTCAGCCAGACATGGATCTCTTTGTGTCCTCGCAGAACCACAAGATGCACTGATTCTGCACCCTGCACAGGGAATGAAAGGGACCAGCCGTGGATGCCTTCACCTACTCCTGGAGTGCGGGTCTCCTGTATGCATACCCTCCGATTCCACTAATAGGCAAGACTCTCATGAAGCTACAGCAGGACTGAGGCTCGATGATCCTCATAGCCCTGCATTGGCCGCATCAGTTCTGGTTCCCCATTCTCCACAACCTGTGTATCCTGGAATCCATTCACCTGGGAACATCGTCCGATCTCATCACACAGGATCTGGGCAGGCTACGCCACCCAAACCTCTGGTCGCTATCCCTAATGGCCTGGATGTTGAAAGGCTAATACTACAATCCCTTGACCTTTCTGATAATGTCTCACAAGTCCTGGTAGCTTCGCGTAAGCCTTCCAAGCGGAAGTAATACCAAGCAAAGTGGAGGAGGTTCTCATCCTGGTGTACACAGGAGGGTCTTGACCCTTTCTCTTTCTTGGGGGAGCGCTAGAGAGAGGTTCCAATTCCGGGGAGGTTAGTGTGCCCTTGGACCACGGCGCAACTGCAGTGGAGCTCCGAGGAAGCGCCGAGGCAGACAAGGTGTCTCCAAGCATGGGTGGACAGGCTGAAGACCAGGAGTTCTAACCTCTGCTGAACCTGAGCGCATCAAGCGAGACCCAACAACGCAATGCTGGTCTTTGGGGTAGACTTCCGGCCACTTGATAGCCCTTTCAGACCTACCACCTGGAAACGGCAGATGCAACATGATGGACAAAGGTCGAGGACAGGTGATGGTACTGGAACAAGATGAAGACACTTGAAGACATGGTCAAGACGAAGGTACTTGGAGACATGGTCGGTCAAGACACTAGGTGAGTACACTTGATGAGTGAACAGAGGATAGCAGGGTGAAAACTCAGGATGAGGTGGAATCTGGGCAACACTCAAAGCAGGTTCCAGCCGGAGTAGAGGCTTCAGTGACCTGGTGCAACTCGTGACCTGGCAGGTCCACTGCAAGCACGATCTGCCAGGGGGAGGCTAGGGCAAAGCCGGAACCAAGGACATCCGAGGACAAGGCTTCCAAAGAGGAGCTGGAAGAAGTGAACGTCTGAAGGCGGAACATTTGTAGACAAAGGCAACAGGATCAACAAGACGAGGACATCTGAAGACATGGACATATGAAGACTAGGAAATCTGAATACTAGGACATCTGAAACATCTGACGACAAGGTCATCAGAGGCATCTAACGACAAGGACATCAGGAACCATTGAAGGTGAAGACATCAGGGACATCTAAGACGAGGACACGGGATCCGTTGAGAGACCAGGAACACAGAAGAAGATGACAAGGGAAATACCATGAAGACTGAGTGCCTTGAAGAAGCTGGAGACGAAGAGAAGTCCAGGAGCAGACTGGCTCCTTGTGAAAGCATTGGAGAACTGACGAAGGGCCCTTTTTATAGGGCTGAAGAGGAACACCCTGGATGACATCATCAGGAGGGGCCGCTGGGCTACTCCTCCGCAGGCCCTTTAAGAAGGCAGGATAGGCGCAGCCACGCACCTAAGGAGGCAGGACCAGGGACAGCAGCAGCTATGCCGCGAAGAGGAGCAGGAACGGCACTAGGCCGCGAAGCAGGGCCCAGCATTAGCAGCAGCTTCCGGACCATGGAAAGGAAGCTGGGGGAGGCTCCATGCCGTGTGGGCGGTAGCTGACATCGGCGGTCTCCGGTCTGCAGGACAGGACAACGGCGGCGGCTCCCACCACTGCAAAAGGCAGGCAGTGGCCTCCAAGCCGCAAGATGACACAGCAGTAGCTCCCTGCCACCGCACAGCAGGAAGATGACGTTGGCGACCTCCGGGCTGCGGAGGCAAGACGGCAGAGAGATGAGAGGCTGCTCGCAGGCCTAGCCGCAGACTACCTCAATCTGGAACCATCTAGTGCCATCAGCGCCTACCACCGCGGAGTGGGCCACACCCCAGTCTCAGTGCAGCCCTTAGGGGGCACATCATGAGAGGCTTACTTCAACTGAAGCCTCCATTACGTCCTCCTGTTGTGGCCTGGGACCTCAACATAGTGTTGGCGTGGCTCATGCATTCTCCATTTGAGCTCTGCGCTCCTGCGAGTTCAAAGATCTATGCTGGAAGGTCATCTTCCTCGTAGTGGTTACTTCTGCTCACAGAGTCAGTGAGCTACAGGCCCTAGTGACCTATCTGCCTTACACGAGGTTCTTCCACCACAGAGTTGTGCTGCCTACTCACCCTAAGTTCCTGCCTAAGGTAGTGACTGACTTCCACCTGAATCAGTCCATCGTGTTGCCCACCTATTTCCCAAGAGCAAACTCTCATCCAAGTAAGCGGGCTCTGCATACCTTGGACTACAAGTGTGCTTTCGCCTTTTATTTAGAGAACACTGCAGCCCACAGGCAGTCCACCCAACTCTTTGTCTCCTTTGACAAAAATAGACTTGGCGTTGCGGTGGGCAAGCAGACCTTGTCTAATTGGTTGGCGGACTGTATTGCTTTCTGCTACCAGCAAGCAGGCCTTCCGCTTGAGGACCGAGTGAAATCACTCTCAGTGAGGGCCATGGCAACATCAGAAGCACACTTCTGGGCAGACCCTATTGCTGAAATCTGCAAGGCTGCGATGTGGAGCTCCCTCCACACCTTCGCAGCCCATTACTGTCTGGATAAGGACAGTCAACAGGACAGCGTCTTTGGCCAGTCTGTGCTCCATAATCTGTTTCCAGTGAAAGAACCCAACTCCTCCTCCCTTGGGCCCAGTATGAGGTTCAGGCTGCCCCCGTTGTTGCCAATAGCACCCTGTTGTTGTGCTTGTTGCACATTATTGGGTGTCTGTTGGCCCAGGGTGTTCCAGGAGCAGCCTGCAGCTTGCTATTCACCTATATGTGAGGGCTACCATCCTGCTTGTCCTGGAAGAAGGCAGAGTTGCTTACCTGTAACAGGTGTTCTCCCAGGACAGCAGGATGTTAGTCCTCATGAAACCAGCCCGCCACCCCGCAGAGTTGGGTTTGCCTACATTTTGTTGTTTTATTTTTCGCTCATAATTTCCTGCTATGAAACGAGACTGAAGGGGGACCCCATGTGGCCACGGAGTTGGTGGTATGCTGGGCATGCTCAATATGCCAGTCAAAGTTCTAGAAACTTTGAAAAAAAAGTGTTCCATGACAAGGCTCCATCTGATGATGTCACCTATCTGTGAGGACTAACATCCTGCTGTCCTGAGAGAACACCTGTTACAGGTAAGCAACTCTGCCTTATAAAATAGCCCTAGGCTCTGTGCATTTAAAAGTCTGTGTTTAACCCGATTTTGCATGTACTTCAAAGTGTACTGGGGCGGGGTTTTCCAGAGAAGGAGCTGAGTTGAAGCCTATAGGCACGCTTGAGCATTTTAAATGTATGTGCATTAAGTACACCCATGTACGGTATGCCCTTTACAGAGCAGGCGTAACTTTCTGTGAATGAGTTGATGTGCATTCCAAGTCGCTTGAATGCAAATTTTCAAAGCAAACGTATGTGTACTAAATTTGCTTTCAAAATTTGGGGATTAAAGTCGGAGAGTAAAAGGTTTGTGCAGATTTTACCACAACACTCACAGTTCTAAAATTACCCTCCCCTTTGGATTTATTTTAAATTAGGGATGCAAGATTGATTAAACTGTGACCATTTGATAATACCTGCATTCTGGGTGGAGTTTTCAAGCTGGGATCACAATATTTTTGTTCTGCCTCTAAACACCAAATATTTCCGGCAGCACTCATAGGCTGGGGTGGGGCAGAAGAGAAGCATAAAGAAACTGTAAAAATTCCCAAATCAAAAGCCCTAAGGGAAACTGAGCCAGTATAATTATAGACTAACCTCTTTAAAAATATATATATATTTCAAATGAAAAGAAAACCCTGCAGAACCTATGATTTGTTATATTAGAGAACTTAAATGCTTTAAAAACCTTCTGGGGCTTCCTCATCCTGTGCTCTGAACCCTGACAAGTTCTTTGCTAACACACGACACGCCTCTCTCAGCCCAGAGTCATACCTAAGCAAGATTCTTGTGCGGAGCTTAGCTGAGTGTGTGAGAGACACGTAGAATGCAAAAAAAGTGCCCCTGCAAGGAGAGGTGACCGCCAGAGTGTTGCCGAGGCTCACGAAGGTGAAACGAGAAGAAGCCTGGAGCTAGCGCTGGAAGGAAAGAAGTCCCAGGGTCCAGGGTCAGGACCTGATGTGAAGCCCGGGAAAGATGAATCTCTGTTTCAGAGTGCGAGCCCAAAAGCTGAAGTTGGGGGTTGTCGTCATCATTTTTTCTGTAATCATACTGCTGTTCGTAAACTGGTGGAAAGTCCCAGCCCTGACTGATTTATCAAGAGCAAGAACTTCTCCCAGGTAAGTTTCTCCCACAGGTAAATAAACCATCTGTCATATCAGGGAAGGCAAATGAACTTCCAAACCTCTCTCGCTTTCTCTGAATCAAAGTTCAGTAGAGGGGAGTGTCTGGACACCGACAAGATCCAAACTCCATAGACTTTTCCTAAAGTTAGCCTAGTAAACTTATCTGGCTAACTTTAGGATAGCTGGATATATTCAGCAGTGCGGCCGACTAATTTTCCGAACTACACAGCAGCTCTTATCTCCCTCCATATGTTGTAATGTGAGATGCAGCTTACCGAGAGGCTACAGCAGAGGTAATGTGTGACATGGGACAGGACCTCAGCATGATAAAGCGTGTGCCTTGCTCTATTGTCGATAGTGCTGGCCATGTATCACAAGCTATCCTTGCTAAATTTTAGTAAATCTGGGGCACACTCTTAAGTCTCTTTTCATGTGTTGCTAAATTTGTAAGATTTATGATATTCAGTTCATGTGTGTTACTAGGATTGCTAAATGTGTAACAAAAAGTATGAAGATTTTGGGTTTAGGCCATAGAGTGAGAGGGTTAGAGATTACATACATCAGCCATCAAGAGGCTGCTTATAAAACTAAGCAACTCACTTAATAAGTGCTTGCAGCCCCCCGCCTGTCTGCAGTGCCTGAAACTCATAACACACTGCCCTAAAGTAAGTCAAGATAGAAGAGCTCTCCTGCATCCTCCTGCTCATTAGAATCAGTGCATTGTTGCTTGGTATTATACATAATCTGGGCACAAATCAGAATCAATATTTGTTCTAATTGCAGTTTATTACCACAGGTTTAAGTAGGATGAGCACCCAACTCCAGGTGACTGGATCAGAACTTCCTGGTTTTACACCTAGTGTGTCTATAGGCTTCTAATTCTATTGGGATAAAACCAGAACTGACTCACTCTGTTTGAGTTGACCTTTTGCTCCCTGGTGAACCTGGATTAAAATGGCCATGTGTTACAGGTGAGTTACTTCTTAAGACAGCTTCAGGGTACCAAGGTCAGGTTGAGTCAGGCATGGTTTGTGCACTGCATGCTGGAAACTGAAGTTCCAATTTCCTTAGGAAAAGCAGGACTGCAAGTCCCTTTCTTCAGAGTGAGGGGAATTTAAATCCAGCTGACATACTGGCACCAACTTATACTGCCCAGCTGCAATTCAGGCTATTGCAAGTCCTATGAATAATTAATGCATACGTTGTACGCAATGGAATGAATTAGGACCAGGAGATCCAGTTAAGGACACAAAGGCCAGGTGGCCAGTAGCCAGGGTCCAACCCTGACTCCATTGGGGTTGCAGGGGGCTTGATTTTGAGAGAATGACAATTACCAAGCCATGTGCTCAACATATCCTGGGATCCTTTGTCACGTGATGCTCTTGGCAGCTAATCACTGTGCTCTATTTCTGCTTTCCATGTTATACAGTCATGCAATTGAAGCATCATTGTGATGACAAGTGACACTGAAACTGATTCTTCCATGCTAATCTAGGCCCTGATTTAGTAAAGTGCACTCAGCTGTATGTGCATATTATTGCTTGGCTATGCACACATTTTTGTGCATAGAACCTTACTCCAGATTTAACAAGGAGTTTAGCGCACAAAAACTGCGCATACAAATTAGCCCTCCTCCATGCAAACCCCATCTTAATTAGAGAATTAGCTATGACTGCCCAGTGCAGAGAGGTGCAATGGATTAACTCTGTTTAATGCTAGAAATGTAACTCCAGGTCAGAGGTGGAGACAGTTTCTGGGACTAGTGTTAGTCTATGGGGCTAAACTTGGAGGTCATAGCTGGGGTCCTTTATTCAGCATTTATATTCATAAAACACAATTTGTGCTCCTTACCCATGTTTTGTATGCACAGCTTTTATGTGCACAAATCATGTTTTCAGTACACAAAAATATGTTGCGTCGGCCAGCCGTGGAGCTCGCGACCAGCCTTCCTTACCCGGCCTTGCTGCCCTGCAGGGGGCAGGCTCCGGCTCCCCGGCAATGCAGAGGGAGTGCCTCCAGCGCTGCCCTCCTCTTTGCGGCCCTGCTTGCCGCTGGCAGGCTTTGAAACGCGGCAGGGACACCGCTGCTATCCGCGCCGCGCACCTGGACCCCCCCCCCCCCCCAGGTGCACGCATGCCTCGCTAGTTTATTTAAAGGGCCCACGACACACTAGTGCTGCCAGCCCTTTCCAGTGATGTCATCAGCCTGGGACTATTTTAGGCGAGCTCTGACAGTCAGAGCTCGCCTTAGAAACAGGTCTCCATGTTTGATCGTGTGCTCGTTGCCCATCGTTCCTGGTTCCTGATCCTGACTCCGTTCCTGGTTCCTGATCCTGACCCGTACCTTGGTTCCTTCTTTGTCTCGCTGGACTAACCTCTGGCTTTGACCCTTGCTTCGTTGGACTATGCTCTGGACTGACTCTCTGGCTTTGACTCTTGCTCTGTTGGACTCTGTATCTTGCCTTGCTCAGCCACCTGCCCTGACTCCAGCCTGTCTTCAACCACGCTTTGGTATCTCCCTGGGCTTGGCCTTTAGGCTTCGGCCTCTATTACCTGGGCGCCCCCTGTCTCCGCCCTGTTCCTTTTGGCGTCAGGGTTTCTGGATCCCTGCCTCATCCGGACCTACGTCGGTCCCTTGATACCTCCGCTGGTTCCTGGCTACCATCCACCTCTCTACTGGGAGTTGTCACACGGAGGTCCGCCTAAGACCAGCCGACCCCGGTACCCAAGGGCTTAACCTGCGGGGAGCAAGGGCTGCTTTTGGTGAAGCTCCAGTCGGCCTCCATCTTCTAGCCAGCTCCGCCTCCCGATGGTGGGTTACCATGGGGCTTGCCCTACTGGTAGCGTCAACCCCACCTTCGCTCAAGGGTCCACCACCAGTGTTACACAATGCACACAATAAATTATGATTTATGCATGCTAAGCATATTCCCAGGAGCACATTTTGAGTTATCATACTTTTTTAAACTCCTGATGTATTAGCATACCATTAGCTTACTTTATTGGGAATTACCATGTTTTTCTGTGGCACGAGTAAAGAAAATGTGTACTTAAGCTGAACAGACATTTTTTACTCACATCTTATTACATCATTATTTGTTGACGAGATAAGGACGTCTTGTATTGGTAGTGGAAAATTTAGCCATACTAAGATTTTGCGTTCAACATCCATGCAGTGAGATATAGCGATGAGTGAGTAGGTGGAGAAGAGACCCCTCCCTCTCCATCCTGAGTTGAGATCTGGGTAGCTCCCCAGAGTACTCAGGGTTTGAATCTAAAATTGTACGAGATATGCATATCATGATTGTCTCAGCCACACCGGAGCTATGAGTATCATCCTCACCCCATCTTGAATGCATTTCAGAAGCATTCAAGCAATGAGGTCTCCTCAATTTTGTTTTTTCAGTGCCTACTTACAGACGTGTGGAGGACCATCTCCCTGGATTTTTTCTCCTCAGAATTTTTTGACTCACTTTACATGAACCCCCAATGGCATTTTTCAGTGCTAAGAGGTCCAAAAAAACCCCAGCAGTCAAATAATGCCACTGCGGGTACATTATGCCCAGCTGAAAGAGGAGGAAGGGGACTCATCTGCATCAGGCAGTTATGCCTCTTCATCGCAGCATTAAACTCAATCCTCTCCAGGCCCAAAGATGCAACATTCAGACCCACAGAGATGGGCTGCATCCATTGGGACATCAGAAAGACCTAGCTTAGGAGCATAAGTCTAAACACCTAGGAGAGCAAAAAATCCCACTCTACAATTAAAGAGTAAGGCTTCCGCAACTAGAAAAACTATGGCACACAAAGAATCCAAGTCATCAGCGCTGCCGTCTGCCTGTCTGGTGGTCCAAAACATCCCATGCGGTATGCATTGATAGAAACCGCATCGCCTAACCTGGTGCACTGCAATGCAATGCTTTGATTTTGGCGATAGGCCAGAAACATCCACCTGCTCTGGACTCAGCACCAGATCACTGCACAACAAAAAGGAAGAAAGATCAAGGCCTTCTACACTAGCTGACAGCTTGATTGAAGTACAGCCTGTTCTCAATACCTTTTCTAACCAAGCCTAGTCATCACCATTGAGACCACACTCTATTATCTCCTCCATCTCCTCACAAAGTGGAAAAAGAGTCTATTCCAATCTCTCCTTGGAATCACTTTAAATACACAGAGCGTTACTTCTTCAGGAAGAATTTTACCTAAGGGACAAGCGTCCTTGGCAAGAACTGTTGGGATTTAATCCACTACAACCTCCAGCTTCTGACATTGGTGGCCATTCTGCCACCTGAGAGCTGCAGACACCCATCTACTATATCTTCTCACCAGGTGATTCCATTGGAAGGTGCACCCCCTCTATCCCCAGGGACTTGGTCCAGCCAAGCAATGGAACAAATATTGGACCTCAAGTTTCACCTCAAGAAGTCTCCGTGTTATGGAATATTGCACTAACCTCATGCCTCAGTGGTAGTGGAGTCTGCAATGAAGAAAGCTAAAAAGATGAGGCTCCACTCCAACACTCTCCCAGGAAAGGATCACAAGATCTTAGACAACTTAGGCCATAAGGTGTTTTAAATCTCCATGTTAACATCATGAATACAACAACACCAATTCTATTTGGTGCAGTTTTTATATGAATGTCTTCAGCAACTAAAACCTTTCATAAGATTGGAGACTGGAGATCAGATTATGCCCCAACCACTCCATGATTTGGAAGAGGGGCTCAGACACTTACTCCCTTCCATCTATGAGGCATTTGAGACTATGTCTCGCATGTCCGCAACATCCATTGCTGCCTGCCATGTAGCATGACTGTGAGCTAGTGCCATCAGAGAAGATGTTCATGAGAAACTAGCAGATCTGCCATATCTAGGTGACAATCTTTTCAGAGACAAACTTAGGGAGACAATCTCCCAAATTAAAATAAGAAAACCTAAAGTACAGTCTCTAACAATGTCTTCTGAACTCCAAGGAACATCAATGCAATATTATTTGCAATATAAACAGCCATTCTACCAAAGCAAACCATACAGTTTCCACACTACCGCATGTCAGCTTACCAATAGCCCCAGTTGCAACCTCAAATGACACAACCAAGAGGCTGCCAAAGAGACCATAGGCCACAGAAGCAACAGCAGCAACCAGCTTCAAAGTCTCAGCAGAATCTTTGAGTTGCAAACAGCCATGGCCACTCATTCTGGTCGGGGGCAGAATCAGCCATTATTTTTCAGCATGTCCTAGATAGGAACATGGATACCATCTGGACTTTACCAACTGTCCCATTATTCCCCATCCAATTGCTCTTCCATGTGACCCATCTTAGCTTCCTTTTTTACATCTAGAAGCCCAGAAACTATTGGCGGAGAGGGCTATTCAGATTTTACTGAGAGATCAGATCAACACAGGCTTCTATTCAATATTTTCTGATTCCCAAATGAATAGGGGCCTTCATCCCATCTTGGACCTCAGATCTCTCACAAGCATCTATATAGGGAAAAATTCAAGATAAAATGTCTCAAATCAATTTTGTCCTTCATACAACCCAACGATTGGATGGCTCTCTAAATCTCAAGGACACATATAGGCACATTCCGATTCACTGGTCTTATTGGCAATACATCTGCTTCCAGATAGGATCCACTCATTACCAATACAAAGTGCTCCCCTTTGGACACTTGTCTGCCCCCAGAATCTTCACAAAATGCCTAATACTAGCTGTGGCTCACCTTCGTTGAGAAGGGATATAAATTTTTCCCTATCTGAACAACTAGCATATAATTTCTCCAAACCCAGAATCCCTACAAACAGACCTAAGGATGACCATTCAGTACCTGGAGGCTCTAGGATTCCTAATAAATTTATGAAAAGTCAGTACTCAAACTGATTCAGATTCTGGAATTTATAGGGATCAGAACAGACTCAATTCAGTCAAGAGCCTTTCTACCAAGCAATAGAGCCCAAAGACTACATTCCCTCAGTCTTCAACTACAACAACAGTCATCAAGGACAATATGCTGACTACTAATGATGCTCAGGCCACATGACAGCATTTCGCACACTGAGCTCCCAATGCGTCATTTACAGTGGGGACTAAAGCATCAATGGTCACAATTCCTACAACTTCTGTCCACCAGGATATCTCTCCCAGAATCCATGAAGGCAGACATAGCTTGGTGGCTCAGGCCAAATATCTTAAACAAGGGGGCAACCAATTCCCCATCAGATAATCCTCCCAGGGATGGGGTGCTCACGTACTTCAGTACAAAATGCAAAGTCAGTGCTCTCCAACTAAGACTGCCTATCGGATCAATCTATTAGAATTAAGAGCCATTTGAAACGCCCCACCACGTTTGATCACCTGTTACAGAGCAAATCTGTTACGGTACACACAGACAATCAGGTAGCCATATTTTATTTAAACAAGCAAGGAGGATCCAGTTCATGGATCCTCTGCAGATAAGCCGTTCAGATATGGGATTGGGTGGACAACCACTCTATCTCTCTCTAAGCAACATACTTACCAGGAATAGTGAACATAGAGGTGTACAGGCTCAGCAGAGTATTTTACCCACATGAGTGATCCCTCGACCAGAATAAAGCCAATGACATCGTCCGCTGTTAGGGCCTACTGTAGATACATCTGTTTGCAATATACCAAGCATGTACCATACCCGTTCCAATCAAATAGTTCCCCCTCACTATCAATCCCTCCCCTCCTAACCATCTACCCAGTAAAGTGTTATCTAACAAGGGTGACAAAAAAGACAATCAGTAATCTGGAGTATTACACTTCTAGCTTTGAGACAAAGATTATAAATAAGGTTCCTAAATAGGTTAAAAAAAAAAAAACCCCACGGAGTCCAAGATGGCCGCCCTTTAGAGGAGATGTGAGCAACCTCACTCCGTGGTCTTAACCGTAATTTGCCTTTCCTTCTGTGTATTACTTGCTAAATATTACCTTTTAGTATGTCTCATACTAAAAGAAAGGCAAAATTGAAGCCTTCTGTTACCTCAACTCCGAATCCGGACCTAAGGATCAAAGAGAAATCAGCCGGCAAGAGGAAACGTGGGAAAGCCCAATGCTGAGCAGGCATTGGGAACCCAGGTGGAGGAAACATCCCTCAGTCCCGGCGCACCAGATACCCCAGAACCGCCATCCGAAATCTTCAGTTTTTCTGGAGACGCCATGGCTGAATGGCTGGAAGGAAAAATGGCACCATCGAAAACAGCTGTCCTGAGAAAGGACGTAAGTGAAGCGTTCCTCTCAGAAAGCAGAGTAGACCAAGGCTCCGGGGACATGGAGGCCATGAAACATCAGAAGGATGGTAAGACCGGGGAACCTGAGGCAACAGGGAGGAGTGAGTCAGGAATACAAGTTATTGGTACTCTCCCTCTGGTTAAACTTCAAGAAATTACAATAGATATTATTTGGAATATGTTTGTCTCGATGGACTCCTCTATAAAAGCTCTGTCGAGCTTACTCAGAGAAAATTTGCAGCATACTAAGAATATCGATGCAAAAATGATCGCTTTGGAAAAAGAAGTGGAAGAGAATGAGCAAAAAATCAAGGATATAAAAGAAATTCAAATTAATTTAGTAAAATCTGAGACTATTTGCTTTAATAGACTTGAGAGAATGGAAAATGAGAATATACGAGTAAACTTGAGGATACTTAATTTCCCGAAGACAAAGGGACAATCACCACGGGACTTGTTTAAAAGTTACCTCAAAGTTATCCTGAAATTTCCAGACGAGGGGTTACCCACTATATCAAAAATATATTATTTACCAAGGGCTAAAGAAAAGAAGCAAGAAAATCTTTTGCAACATCAAGGAGGGAAAGAAGAATCTTTCAAGCATTGCTTGAAATGACTTTGAACACAGTAATAGCAACAAGGGAAACTTTTGTTAGTTTCATTTGTATTTATATCTGAAAGGGATACTGTTTTGAGAAATTTCCTTAGAAATCAAGATCTAGTATTTCATGGCTATAGAATATGGATTTATCCAGATGTAACAAAAATTACCCAGGAAAGAAGGAGGAGTTTTTTACAAATGAGAGCTGAAGCCATAAATAGGGGTGCAAAATTTATACTACGTTTCCCTTGTAAATGTATTTTAATTTATCGAGATTCTAGGTATATTTTCTTAGATCCTGCACAGTTACGTGTATACTTGGATTCACATTCCTGAAATTTGTCTCAGGTATCGGTAATGAAAGTAGCTCTCAGGAACCAACTCTATAGGGTGAGATGTTTAGCTAAATAAATAGTTTTTGTTTTTCCTTTTTTTTCTTTCTGCTCAATGTATATTGGACTCCCCAATTACCTATGATTATAACAGATAAGAAAAATAAATTTTGTTTTAATATTTGTATTTGGATGCTAATATAAGAATATTACTGTTATCTGTTATCTGGAACAAATGTTCTGTATATTTGATTAAAACTCAATAAAAAAAACCAAAAAAAACCCAAACCCCAAAAACCACATTTCCTGGTCAAATCAACTTTATCAACATATGTTTCATTCAGGCACACAATGTGAATTTGATTCCTCCATTGTGTTAAAGTAGGGGAAGCCTCCCCCACCCCAACGTTGCAAAATAGCTTTTTTCGCCAACAGCAGGACTTTCCTAATCCATAACCGGAGGAATCTTTTACCCAAAGCCACTCCTTGCAAATTATCAAAAAGCAGCACATCGGCCTGGAAGGGAAGGCATATACCTGTAATCTGAAAAATATACTGACTCACCAGCTTCCAAAAATGGTTTCTCTTTGGGCAGGTCCAAAGCTGGTGCCTTAAAATGCCAACAGGGCCTGTACATTTGCTACAGATCTCAGAATCCAAAACAGACAAACGGAATGTTTTCTGTTGAGACCAAAAATGGCGCATTAAGAATTTGTCCTGCATTCCCCGTAAATCTACAGTGCAAGTAGCAGATTTTATTCTCTTAAAACAAAGTGCATATTGCTGGTCAGTGAGATCTAACAGCAATTCAGCTTTCCAAGTAGCAAGCACATAACCAAAATCAATGCCAAGCTTCAGATCCAGCAATTGGTGATAGAAGCAAGAAACTGAGTGACGAGCTGTATCCTCAATATCAAACATATTCAACAGGAGGGCCCAACTGTGAGCCCACCAATCCGATACTTTCAGAGAACAAATATAACTTCCGGCCTATAAATAAGCAAAGTAATATTTGTTCTTGAGATCATATTCTGTTATTAGTTCTGGAAAAGATTTTAACCCACCCTCCTCAGTTAAAAACTGTGAAATCACTTTCAACCCCCTTCTCTGCCCAGCTAGTAAAAATCACATATGGGCCGATACAGTAAAATGCGCGGGAAAGCCAGGGCTCCGAGGCGAGCGCCCGCTCTCCCGACGCGTGCCCAGGCCACTGTCCTGGGCATGTGATTTTCTATTCAAATGAGGGCCCGCAGTAATAAGGAGGCGCTAGGGACACTAGCGCGTCCCTAGTGCCTCCTTATTGACAGAAGCGGCGGCTGTTGGCAGGTTTGACAGCCGATGCTTAATTTTACCGGTGTCAGTTGTCAAACCCGCTGACAGCCATGGATTCGGAAAATGGACGCTGGCAAAATTGAGTGTCCGTCTTCCAACCCGCTGGCCGTGGGCTGATTTTTTTTTTTTTTTTTTTGGGGAGCCTCCAACTTAATATCTCCATGATATTTAGTCGGAGAGTGTACAGAAAAGCAGTTTTTTCTGCTTTTCTGTACATGTACCTGGTGCCGGCCGAAATTAACTCCTGGCAGTTAATTTCTGAGAGTAAAATGTGCGGCTTGGCTGCACATTTTACTTTTTGAATCATGTGGGACTAATAGGCTCATCGATATGCATTTGCATGTTGTGGGCGCTATTAATTTCGGGGGGGTTGGCCGCACGTTTTCCACATACTATTACCCCTTACTGTATAAGGGGTAAAAATAACGCGTCAAAAACGCACGGCCAAACGGGGGCTAACGGTGCACAAGGTTGAGCGCACCATACTGCATCGGCGTGATAGTAAGTACCAGGGGGAAAGCCACATTGCCAGTCAGAGGCAAAAACTGAGAAAGGTTGCACCGCAGCTGCAAAGAAAAAGAAAGATATCCAGGAAAGGAGCAAAGGAATTACTAAAGAGCTTTCTCTTAAAGACAATGGCAGCCTCATCCATGAAAAATGTAACAGGTAGCCTAATTTAGCTCGAGAGAAAACATGCCTCTCCCATTCAATAGGAGTATACAAATCGGTGCTCAACAACCAGTCTGCAACTTGACGTAAATTACATGCCACATTGTAAAGTTTCAGGTCAGCTAATCCCAAACCACCATGTTCCCATTTGCGCATCAGTTTGGCCCACATCCACAAATAAGTCCGTATGGAACGTTCTATCTGTTTAAAGTTCTGTCAGGTCAAAAAGCAAGGAACAGTTTGAAACATGTATAACCATTTAGGTAAAATAATCATGTGAAAGAGATTCACCCTACCCATGAAAGATAAAGGGAAATCCTTCCACATTTTTAACAGATTGTCCGTGAAGATAACACCCTCTGAAAATTCACCTGATGTATCTGCGCAGGTTCTCAAGGCAAAGTAATACCCAAATAAGTAAATGAGTCATAGATCCAGTACATAGAGAAGGACCCTTCCCAAGAAGTACGCACTTTATCTGTTGTTGGCAATGCTTCGCATTTATCTAGATTCAATTTGAAACCTGCCAGTTGTCCATAAACTTCAAACTCATCTAAAAAGGCGTGGCCAATGCTAGGAAATTAGCAATATGTAAAAGGATATCGTCAGCAAAAACAGACAGTTTGAAAAAATCAGACCTTTGCTTTCCAATCGGGATCCCTTGAATGTGTCCATTCTCATGAATCATCCTGAGCAGGGGTTTCAAGGAGAGAATAAATAACAAGGGAGAAAGGGGACAGCCCTGCCGCCAGTGTTCCCTCTAAGCTGTGCGCGTGTGCAGGCGCAAACGGCCTGTGAAGGCCGCGCACATGGTACAAAGTTTAGTGCATAGAGTTTTTAATCCTAGAGTTTTTCCAAAAACTAGGCAAATTATTAGGCATAAAATCATTATACTTGCACAGCAGTGGGTTAAGAGATCTGACTCATCTCTACACAGTCCATAGTATTGGTTTAAACACTTGCTCCAAAGTTTCTGTAACCCCAGTGAATTTAGGCCTAAGTGCACACACTGATGCGGCTCTCTGACAGAGGCCAGGGTGCCACCTGTTCCTTAGAACTGACTGCTAGCCTGCTAGGTCATTATTGGGATGAGGACAGGGAGAGTTCATACTCCCAACCTCCAATGGCATAGCTGCAGCGGTTCAGGGTATAGCGACACAGTGTGGATGTGAGGGATGCTAGCATTGCTAGGCTACACAATACACACGCGTACAAGAATCTATGCTCTGCGTCAGCAGCTAGATGACTGAGTGTATATGACGCCATGTGGTAATATAAATCATTTATAAAGAACATTAGAAAAAGATAGTGTCAACTGGTTAAGTTTAAATAAGTTGATAATATTTAAGTTAATTACAATTAAGATAAGATTTGAACGCATAAAAACTGAAATGAGTAAAGGTGTTAAACGCAAGAGAACAGCTACATCATTTAAATCCAAATGGCTAGATGAGACTGTTGAAACAAATACCACGAAGTCGCACGGCCTAACTCGTGTAGCCCTGCGCGAAATTGTTTCGTATGATGAAGATAAAGGAGTCATTTGTCTGATCTGCGCTGAAGCAAAAGCTGTAGGAGAGTTTTCTACGGGTAAGAGTTGGAACGAGGTCTGGAAACTGGATTTCCTCAAAAGACATCTAGTAAGTAAATCTCACATTGACAGTGTAACAAAATTGAAAAATATGAATCCACTATTTCGCGGTGGGTTGAAGAACCTGTTACTAGAGACTCCAGAAGAAAAGCAAAGGAGGCAAATCGTTGTAGAACGGAAGCGTTCAAATCCAGATGAGATAAAGGTCCTGATTGACAGCGTCTTGCTAGCCATCAAATTTAACTCCTCTATGCTGGCTGTTACAGATATAAATGAACACATGGCCAAATTTGTAAAGCTGCCAGATAGTTGGAGAAGTAAAAATTATGCATTTGAATTTCTTGAAGTCATCAACAGCGTTGTTTAAAATGATATAATGCAAGAAATTTCTTCGGCATTGTTCCACACTTTAACCGTTGATGAAAGCACTGACATATCTTTGACCAAATGCTTAATACTTTACTTTAAGTATCTGCCTAGCAATGCTTTGGATTACAAAGTATCGTTTGGTGGCATTTTGCGATTAGAACATTGCGATGCTGCTTTAATCGTATCTGCCATCAAACTCTTTTATACAGCAAACAAACTTGATTTAAGGAAGATGTTTATGTTTACATCGGACAGAGCCTCTATTATGTTAGGAAGAAAAAATGGAGTAGCAGCACAGTTGAAAAAAGAAATCCCATACCTAACTCAGCAACACTGTGTAGCACATCGTGAAGATTTAGGAATAACTGATACATCGAAAGAAGTCAAACTGATGCAAGACATTGAAACTCTTATCAGAACTGTGTACTCTGTTTAGTAGATCTATTTTGAAAAGAGTTAAATTTCAAGAAATCATTGACGCCTCAGAGGATGATTCAGTGGCATTCAGACCTTTAAATGAAGTGTGATGGCTGTCGAGGCATTTTGCTGTGCAAGCTATAGTTCGAAACTATGCTGTTTTGTTACAATATTTTGAGGAAGAGTGGGGAAAAGACCCAATTGCCAAATACTGTTTCAAGAAGCTGCGCACTTCTGAGTTTAGGGTAGCTCTGGAAATTTTGAATGATGTTCTATCGGATTTGGCTTCATTGTCTCTTCTTCAGAAGAAGAAAGGTTTAACAACTCTAGAAGCTCACCATCTAGCTCGAGGTAAACTGAACAAGATCAGAAGTCAATATCTAACAAGCTCACCTAGATGGAGTCAAAGTGTTAAAGCACTATTACAGGTACTAACCAATAGTGCAGTCGACACAAGCTCACTGATCATATTTATCAATCTCTTGTATGTCCATCTGGATGAAAGGTTTCCAGAAGAGGAAGTACAGGCATGGGCTGCATTTGATATTGGGTCACTTGTCAATTGTGACTTCAATTTCGGAATTGATAACATAAAATCACTTTGTGCTCAATATAAAGAGTTTATGCCTGAGGAGTTAACAGTAGTTGATCAATACAATGATTTCAAATTCATTGTTGCTGAGAAAATCAAAGACAAGGTTGTTTCAAATTTGTCATCTATGTTGTCATTTGTAATTCAAAATGAACAATTCAAAGACCTCGCTGTGTTGATGGATATTGGAGGAACATTCATGGCATCCAGTATAGACTGTGAACGTGGCTTCAGTTTAATGAACGCTACGAAAACCAAATCGCGGAATCGGTTACAGACGGAGCATTTGGATATGATCATGCGTGTGAAGAACTATCAACTAGATGGCAGAAATATAGATCTTGACAGAATCTATAATGAATGGACAAATGTCAAAGACCGCAGGGAAAAAATGTAAATATTATGGACTGTGAAGTTGTGAACTGAGTTATGAAGCGCAGTTGCCCAGTATATATGGTATAAAACAAATAAACTGTTACGCTTTCTACTTGCTATACCTTAGTAGCCTCTTTAGTTAAGAAGTATATAAACATGTTAACATTTCACTTGGTCTTCACTTCTTTTTTAACTCCAGTAGGCTGAGTTGTAAGTTTGGATGCACAACATTAAGTTAAGTTTCGGAAAAGTTGCACACAACAAAATTTTTGCGCACATAGCATGTCAGAAATTAGAGGGAACATTGCCTGCCGCATCCCTCTGCCCAGAGAGGATTTATGGGATGTGCAACCATTAACTACAACAGAGGCTTGAGGGGCACTGTATAATGTTCTCACTGCTTGTACAAAATAATCCCAAAGGCCTCCGGAGCCTGCCATATAAAATCCTACTCAATCTATCAAATGCCTTCTCCGTGTCCAAACTGAGGATCAGAGAAGGGATTCAATGCTGCTTGCTACTTACTAGGGAAACAATAATTTTCAGGATATTCACTACTGTAGACTGACCCTTCACAAAACCCACTTGGTCCTTCTCTATCAAATGTGGTAAGATCCTAGCCAAACGATTGGCCATAATTTTGGCTAAGAGCTTAACATCAAAATTCAATAAAGACATGGGGCGATAAGAAGATGGAAACAGTAGGTCCTTCCCTACCTGATGGATTACTTTAATGAGAGCACAATTCGGCATGAATGGAAAGCCTTGCAGATCAGTAAGATGTTCATACATATGTTCCAATGGTTTCATCAATCTAGATACCAGCAGTTTATAAAATTCTGCAGGAAAACCATCTGGTCTGAGCGCCTTTAACAATTTGGCCTCCTTTATTTCCTGCTGAATCTCCTGGAACTGTACTAGCCGATTGAGCAAACCTAATTGCTCCTCTGTAACCTGAGACAACTGCACAGAATGAAGATAGTGAGCAGTATCCTCCCTGAGACCCCGGGTATGCTGTATATAAGTTCTGGTAATAATCCTGAAAAATGTTGGCAATATCCTTACTAGCATTCACCAATCGGCCTGTTGCATCTTTCATCGAGACTATATATTTAGCTCCTGTCCAACGTTTAGTGAGGTTGGCTAAAACTCAACCCACCTTGTTACCATGTTGAGAAAACTTCTCCCTATAATAAGCCAGTTCCTTCCTCGCCCTTTGATGGAGAAGTGTATTGAATGCCACTTGTGTTTCAAAAAATAGTTTCCGAGTTTCTTGATTCAGGTTCTGATCATAGCTTGCCTTATCTCGATAAAGTTGTTTTTCTAGAGCCAATATCTCTGATGTTAAAGCCTTACGTTTCACTACCACATAGGAGATAATATACCCCCTCAACACCACTTTCGCAGCCTCCAAAAACAAAATCGGGGAGGCCTGGTGTTCCCAATTATGAAATTCATAATCCTCCCATTTTTTAACTAAATATTCTCTATTTAACTAAATATGCTAGATCTCTGCATAAAAATTTTGGAAAACGCCAGGACAAACCCAAGTCTTCTGGGCGAAAGCTAGCTAAGTTGAATCAAACGGGCACATGATCTGAAATTATAGGGATCTATGTGGAAGTCAAAGACCTTGGAGAAGTTCTCCCTCTCTGTTAAAAGATAATCAATTTGAGATTGTGAGCCATGGACTCTCAAAATATGGGGGTATATCCCCTATCTAAAAGATGAAGGGACCTCTATGTGCCCACTAGATCTACAGTGTTACAAAGATACCCCACCCCTTTAGTCACCCGCCTAGACGAGGCGGTTGTGGGCATCAAACGGTCCAGATAACCATCTAAAACACAGTTTAAATCCTTGCCAACCAACACTGGGATATTCAAATAGGATGACAAAAACAAGGCCAGTATAACAAAAAACATGGTCATAATTATTAGGGGCATAGATATTGCACAATAAGATCGACTTCCCACATAAGTGACCTTCTACTAATATATATCTCCCCGCTGCATCGGAAACCACTTTAGTATCCTGAAAAGGGACATGTTTCCCAATGAGGATCGCTACCCCTCCCTTTCTGGTATCTGATTGAGAGGAGTAAACGGTGCCAACTCACTGTCTATGTAGTTTTGCATGTTCGGCTGTTTCGAAATGTGTTTCCTGCAACATAGCTACATGTGCTCACCAGCACTGCAGAGCTTGCAGCACTTAATACCGCTTTACTACAGAACCAATATTTACTTCCAACATTCCAAGTAATACTTCAGAACCTAGAAGTCATCCTGTACCACCCCAAATGTTTCTCAATAAAAAAGGATCACAAAAATCCATACAATCTGATCAGGACCCCCCAACCTAGGCCCGAACCAGTAGGCAACCTCCCACTTCAACCATGAGTATAGCTCTCTTTCTATCACCTAAAGGACAACACCATAAAAGCTCCAAAATTGTAATCACCCCTGCCTTGCCCATCTCCCTTTTCCCACCCACCCCCAACCCCCTTGCACCCATCCCCCCTCCCCCCCCACCTAGCCAACCCTACAACAGAGAAAGAACTTGAAACATAAGCTCAATGAGCAAAAGAGGGCACATGTAAATTCTGTTGTAATTAAAGATAGCCCCAAAACTTCCCATATATCCCCAAGCACAAGAGTAACTCTCCCCGATGGGGTGCGAACATGTCAGACATTTAGCAAATCTTAAACAAAAGAAAATGTTCAGTCCATGGCACATCAAGGAGCGAACCAAAGCTCCACAGAAAATAAGATCCGTTCAAACCAGTTGCACTGTGCCATGTCCTGTGGGATCCAATGACTGTTCATCATTGCCAGCTTGCCGGTTCCCCATTACTCCCAGTCGAGAGTGAAAGAAATCTTGCACCCTTGTGGCCGAGTCAAACGTGTGAATTGTATCTTGATAAGTCACCCTTAACTTGGCAGAATATTGGAGAACAAAACAAATCTGATGCCGTACCAAATCCGAGCAAATCTTTGCAAAACACTTGTGCTTGGCCACCACCGCCACTGAGTAGTCAGCAAAAATTAAGACACAATGACCCTCATAATCCAGGGTTTGGACCCGCTGGTATTATCTCAAAATTTCCTCTTTGTGCTGAAAGTTTAAAAATTTCGCAATGATGGGACGAGGCCTCTCCCGACTTCCAGGCTGCACTCCCAAGCAGTGCACTCTCTCAATATGAAGGGCTCCAGGGGCATCAGAGAAAGCGAAAACTTTCAAGAGCCAGGATTCCAGAAGTCCCTGTAGGTCTCTGTCAGCAATCTCCTCAGGAAGCCCAATAAACTTTAAATTGCTCCTACAGGAGCAGTTCTCAAGGTCTTCCAATTTCGCCTCTATTTTAGCTGCATCCACTTTGACCACCGCCATTTCCCATTCCAGCTCCTGCATGTGCTCGTCCAGGCCTGCAACCCAATTCTCCACGTCTGCAATGCACTTGGTGTTATCGGTAAGGATTCCTTGCAGTTCATCAAAACGTGAGTGGATTTTATCCAGTTTCACATCCATTGCCATTACTATTACTACGGCAATATCTCTGATATCTCCTGCCAAGGCCAGCAGGGAGGGGGGATCTCAAACCCCGTCTGCCATCTTGGCCACCCCAGACTTTCCAATTGGATCACCAACTGTATTCAACATTGCTATAACTCTGCCTCTTTGCCGTTATCCAGCTCGGTTAGAGCGCACCAAGTATGCATTATTGCTTCTTCAATAGCACACTTGCAATACGTTCCAATTGCAGGCATCTGCAAAGCAGCAGATTGATTGTCTCAATCAATTATCGGCCTCAGACAGTTCCATAATCGATTTTAAATAACATAGCAAGCAAGTAAGGATTGTCCACTAAGGAGTATGGGTTGTAAAACAAACAAACAAATAAATGATAAAAGGACGAGAACACAATCTGCAGCAACCCTCAGCTTGGGACTCCCCAAACAGCATGGCTAACTCAGCCTGTTTATCAATGGAAAAAAAGCAAGTTTCCTTACCAAAACATTTTTTTCCATAGACAGCAGGATGAATTAGCTATGCATAGCCACCCACCTCCCTAGGCAGTCTATACACTTAATTACGAACTGAATTGCGCGGGAACTGTCACGCATGCACACAGCAGCAAAAGCTCTGTGAGCTTGGAGAGAAGGTTCCGCTTGGTGCACCATCAGATGACATTACCCAACCAGCATGGCTAATTCATCCTGCTATCTACGGAAAATACCGTTTATGGTAAGCAAACTTGCTTTCATCTGAGGTCGAGTAAACTCACATGTCTGGTGCCAAAGTTATTCTATTGTTGCACCCAGTCTTCTAGAAAGACACTAAAGCAATAGGATATCATGGCCACCAGACATGTGAGTTAATTTTTACTCCACCTCAGGCTAAGAAGTTAATCTGAAAATCCACTTAAGTGCATTAAACCAGGAGTATGAAGTTGGAAAGAGTGTGACCAAAATGGACATGGATGCAAGATTGTGCCCACGTCGGGATGCCCAGTGCCAATCTCACATGCAAAGCCATTTTGCTAAGTGAAATCAAAGGGTAAATTCTCTGGAACAGGCACCTACAGTCATTTGAGATGTACAGTACTAAAGTGAATATTGCTCAGCTGTAAGTGCCTTCCCCAGCGAACCTACTCTTTTGAGTTCACTTGACATGGCTTGCTCAAATTATCTTGCGTGCGAGATTGTGCCCAAATTGGGAGGCCCAGGGCCAGTCTTGCATGCAAGGCCATTTTGGTCACACTCCTTCCAACTTCAAGCACTTACCTCCTTACTCCTGTTTGAAAGCACTTTTCTGCATTTTAGCATGCTTTTTTCTTTTAGCACACTTTAAACTCCTGTTTGATTTGCATCCCATTAGCTTACTGCATCCCACGGGGACCTCTGTTTTTTAATACACGCATTAAGTAAAACCTGCATTACAAATTAGCTCCAATTTTAGCATGGGCTTTATTACATTGGCAGACAAATAGGTGGTGAAATCCAAACAACAAAGTGGATGCAGTATAGGAGATCAGGAAACAAAAAAATTAATTCCACAGGTTTATGCTGTTCTCAGGAAGTTTTATTATAGTTGTATGATAAGGCAGATTTCAATGATAAAGAAATTAGGGATGTGAATCGTTTTTCAACGATTAAAATTATCGTCAGATAATTTTAAAATAGTCCTAAATCGTTAGAGTGCACGATACAATACAAATGCCCCCGATTTATCGTCAAGGGCATTTGTATTGTATCGTTAAATAGGGCACGGGAATTATTTGGGGGAGGGCGGGAAAACCGGCACACCAAAACAACCCCTAAACCCACCCCAACCCTTTAAAACCAATTCCTTACCCTCCCCCACCCTCCCGAACCCCCCCAAAATGTTAAGTTACCTGGTGGTCCAGTGGGGGGGAGGGGTGTCCCGGCGCGATCTCCCGCTCTCGGGCCATCAGCGCCATTTTGGCTGCCACTAATTAAAATGGCGCCGATGGCCCAATAAAAAAAAAACCCACCCGACCCTTTAAATCGACCCCCCTTAGCCTCCCCCACCCTCCCGACCCATCGCTATTTTTTTTTTTTAGGGAGGCCTGCGCCGCTAAAAAAAACCAACCCACCCGACCCTTTAAATCGACCCCCCCCCCCTGACCCCCCCAAAACCTTTTAAAGTTACCTGGTGCTCCAGGGGGGCCTCGGGGGGCCTCGGGGAGAGGAGAGATCCAGGGGGGCCTCGGGGAAAGATTTCCCGTTCCCAGGCATCAGCTGTTCTAAAAAAAAAAAATGGCGCCGATGCCCCTTTGCCCTTACCATGTGACAGGGTATCCGTGCCATTGGCCAGCCCCTGTCACATGGTAGAAGCACTGGATGGCCAGCGCATCTTTAAAGATGACGCCGGGCCAATGGCACGGATACCCTGTCACATGGTAAGGGCAAAGGGGCATCGGCGCCATTTTTTTTTTTTTTTGGAACAGCTGATGCCTGGGAACGGGAAATCTTTCCCCGAGGCCCCCCTGGATCTCTCCTCTCCCCGAGGCCCCCCTGGACGACCAGGTAACTTTAAAAGGTTTTGGGGGGGTCGGGGGGGGGGGGGGTCGATTTAAAGGGTCGGGTGGGTTGTTTTTTTTTAGCGGCGCGGGCCTCCCTAAAAAAAAAAATTAGCGATGTGAATTGGAATCGGAAACGATTCCAATTCACATATCTTAACGATCAGATTCGGCCCTCCCCCCAGCCGAATCTGATCGTTAAGACGATCTGGCACACGATTCACATCTCTAAAAGAAATACATTAGTGGTCCCCCAACATGGACCGTGTTTCGACAAACTGCATTTGGGGTGCCAGATCAAATAGTCACTAAACAATTGATTGTCTAACGATTTATTGGGCACCTGTTAGAATGTGCTATAGTACGCATCCACCTACATTAATTTATGTGCCTACATGTAAACCGTTGCGATGGTATATAACTTAGCGACAGTATAGAAAAGAATTTGAATAAATAAATAAATAAATAATTTGTACACACAGAATTTAGTAACGAAGCATTTTCAGGGATTTGTACACATGGTCTTGCAAAACGGATCTTATTAAATATTTACAAGCAGCGTCTTTAGAGGACAGCATAGTTTATTACATTGACCTCATGGGTAGCTACAGGCCCAGATTTCTGCATAGGCAATGTAAGCTATTGCTCTCGATGCCAAATTCTGAAGGTCCCATCCATTCTTACCACCAGCACTGACTCAGAATTTAAAATATGCTGCCAGGGATCCAGGTGACACCGCACCTATAAGAAAATAAAATCAGCATGGGACCTGTGAGTCAACAATTGCTCACAGGCCCGGAAGTGGCCCCACTCCTTTTGCAGGTTTCTATAGTAACAGAAAGTCCATGCAGGTGGAGTTAGTGGGACCACCCTGTAAGCTTGCACCAGGTCACAGGCCCCATGCAGCATGTGCTGTTCTATAATGAGGCAGGGTGAGGCAGCCACTTCAGGTGGCAAGATTTTGAGGTGGCAAAATTGCCCCTGAAACCTTCTTGCCACAGCTGCCTCACCCTGACTTTATTATGCCTTTTTTTTTTTTTTTTACTTCCTGGATTAGCTGTTGTTGCTGTTTGAGTGCTGGCAGTTAGTGCTATTTTTATATAGAAATTCTTTTTTCTTGTGGCTCTCTGAGTGTCATGCCCATGCCCAAGGCACATTACAGTAGGCCTAATATCATACAGATTCCAAGCGTCTCTTGCTTTTTTGCAGGGTTTTCTGTTGGCACCTCAGCAATGCATTTAAATATATTGGGGTAGATTTTTAAAAGGTGCGTGCAGGCGTACATGTGTGTGCACTACCCAGCGCGTGCACATGTACACCTGATTTTATAACTTGCATGCGCAGGTATGCGCAAGTTATAAAATCAGGGGTCGACGTGGGCAAAGCGATGCACAATTATGCACCTTGCACACGCCAAGCCACGCTGCCTTCCCCCATTCCCTCCCCCCTAACCTGACCTTCCCACCCCTTCCCCTAACCTTTCCTCCCCCTACCCTTACTCTAACCCCCCCCCCCCCCAAATTTTTATTTAACCTTTTGCGCCTGCCTGGGCAGGCGCAAGTTGCGTGTGCCGGCAGCCTGCCAGCACGCGATCTTCCAACACAGCGGCAATGGCCGCTCTATCGGAGGCCTCTGGCCCCGCCCCCAGACCGCCCCTTTTGTAAAGCCCCGGGACTTACGCCTTTTTAAAATAGGCCAGGCGCACGTAAGTCAGCTGTTTTGAAATATTCTTTTTATTTATGATTTTACTATTATGTTTTATTTTTCTTGATTTTATGATTTGATGTTTTATGAGGAATGGTGATGTTTCTGTTTTTCCATTATTGCACTGTATACAGAGTTCAGCTTGTAGTATCCTGTTCATTTTTTGTCAGTACACTTTCTATTTATACTTCATGATCTCTTTGTTTGTATTTAGTGAAGGTCTGCCTGTGTTCTGCTGTTAGGATTCTGAGGTATCAGATGGTGTGTGAACCCTGGGCCGAAGTGAGAGTTGTAACCGCCCATGGGGAGGAGCCCCGTGAACCTCACTGTCGGGAGGCTAAGTCTCAGCCAAGGAAGGCACAGAATGAATAGAGACTTTATTAAAGAGATAGAATCACTATCCGTGGAGCGGGGGGTGCCAGAGAAAGATGGTCACACAGGCCCTGAGGCACAGGATCCATGGGATAGGTAGTGCCCTGAGGGAATACCTCTGTAGCGCTGGTAGAAATATTCTGTGGAGCGGGTACAATGGAGAGGTCTCTTGTAGAGATGGTAGTGGCCCACGAAGCCTTGACAGAGATGGTAGTGGCCGCAGGGCTGGGTACAGCAATGCTGTCCTATGTAGAGATGGTAAGCCCACGGAGTAGGATATGCAGATGAAGACCTCAGAAGAGGTGATAGCAGCCTGTAGAGCGAGGAGCACGGTTGAGGCCCAAGGTGGAAGTGGTAATGGCCCACAGCACGGGGTACACCAGTGAGGGTCCTCGGTCGGTCTAGTAATGGTCCGTAGTGCTGGTAGAAATAGTCCAGCAAGACGGGAAGCGCCTGTGAGGTCCTCGATAGCGTAGTAGAGCAGGCACGTCTGGCAGAGCTTCTCTGTAGTGATGGTAATGGCCCGCAGCATGGGGTACACCCGAAAGGCACTTGATAGGTAGGAAGTGATCCACAGAGCAGAGTACTCACAATAGAGCAAGTTGGTTCCAGGAAGCCCCGAGGAATGGAGCAGACGGAGTTCCAGGTGTCAGGCCCTCCAAGGAGCGGATAGCCAGGACAAGAGAGAGGCCCCTGAGGAGCGGGTACCTGAGTCATCCATGTCGGAACTGGAATCTGGAACACAGGGTCCTCAGGAAGCGAGGCGGAAATAGCCAAATCGTCTTCAGAGATGGCCAGCAGGTTTAAATATCCACAGATCCTGATGTCATTGGGAGGTTCCCGCCATGACATGGATAAAACCAGTCTGGGTGCGCTCGCCTAGAGGGACCTGATGGCAAGATGGCAGTCGGCGGTGTCTGTGCCGACCCGGGAGGCCTGGAAGCGGTAGGCAGGTCGTAGGTAGCTAGCGGAGGCTGCCAGTCTACCCTATAGAGTCAGGGAAGCGAAGAAAGAGGTGAGCAGAAGTGGTCGCAGCCGTCTGCGACCGACGGGCTTAACATCTGCATGTTTGAACAAGATGAGGTATTTATTCTGCTAGCATGTAGTTCAATTTATTTGCTTTCTAGATAGCTTTAGATCCCTACACCAGAAAAGAAGGTTGGCTTGGTCTGTTTTCCTTTAGGAGGTGTATTGCTGTCTTAGGGCCTGGTTTAATATGTGCAATGTTGCTTTTTCATAGGTAGGGTTGTTATTGTTTGATTGCTTGCAGTTAATCCTGTTTTGGTATGGGAATTTACTATATTGTAATGGTAATTGTTTACTCATAAATTTCTGAGGGCTAAGCCCATTTTACAACAGGCCTAATCAAAAATAGGAGGATGTGTGGCATCAAAGTATAACCATTCAGTATATATAACTTCAGCTTTATTAATTTTAAGCCAGCAGGAACTATACTTTTTTATAATATACACTTATTGAAGAAAAAGAATAATATACAGTTATTGTAAAAAAGTGTAGTTCCTGCTGGCTTAAAATTAATAAAGTTGAAGTTATATATATTGAACGATTATACTTTGATGCCACACATCCTCCTATTTTTTATATTCATTTGCCTGTGTGTGTTGTTTACTTCACATCTTCAGTTTACAATAGGCCTAATACCATATGGGCTCCAAGTTGCATGATATGAAAAAATGCAAATTCATGCAAAAGAGGGGGAGGGAAGAAACATTGCCCTCAGTCCTCAAGTGTCCAGTCGTGATCTGTGGAAAAGTTGGCAACCCTAGGGACACAGCATGCGAGTGTGTGCTCCCTGGCACCTCAGCTGCTCTTTCCCTATGGTGCGTGGATTCCTTTGTAATCAGGACGCCTATGAGGAGGAGGAGGGGGAGGAGCAGCTGCAGAGACTGGAAGGGGTGTACTTACTATGTCCAAGTGGATCCAGCCTGCCGCTGATCTAGTTGCCTGGGAGAAGGGGAGGTGGAGGAAAAGTTGGCCTTTTGAACATGATTACTACCCCAAACCAAATAAGCCTGATACTTCACTTTCAATGCATATCCAGCATAGCTCTCTGCTTCAACGGCAGGGGAGAAGAAAAACTGATACTTCACGCATATCCAGCATAGCTCTCTGCTTCAACGGCAGGGGAGAAGAAAAAAGGATTCGCACTCACAAAGCGGGGAGTAGCTGGCTTGTTACGGCGGTTACTACCCCAAACCAAATAAGCCTGATACTTCACTTTCAATGCATATCCAGCATAGCTCTCTGCTTCAACGGCAGGGGAGAAGAAAAACTGATACTTCACGCATATCCAGCATAGCTCTCTGCTTCAATGGCAGGGGAGAAGAAAAACTGATACTTCATGCATATCCAGCATAGCTCCCTGCTTCAACGGCAGGGGAGAAGAAAAACTGATACTTCACGCATATCCAGCATAGCTCCCTGCTTCAACAGCAGGGGAGAAGAAAAACAACCAATAAGGGCTGTATAACACAGTCTGGGTAAAACAAATAAGCATGGGTGTAGCTTGCTTATTGCGGCGGTTACTACCCCTAACTAATCAAGCTTGATATTTCACTTGGTTGCAGCTCCATCACTGCTCTCTACATTAATGGTGGGGGTGGAAGGGAAATAGAACCAAAGAGCTAAGAGAAACAGATAAGTATGAGAAAAAATGTGTGAAGCTTGCTGGGCAGACTGGATGGGCCGTTTGGTCTTCTTCTGCCGTCATTTCTATGTTTCTATGTTTCTATAATATTTGGTGCAGGACATCGAAAGTATGTCCTGTACTCTGGATATGCATCAGCGGCCTCTTCCTACATGAAGTAATTGTGATTGGGTAATAGCAGGCAGGATTGTGCAGGACATGGTGATATGACGATAAGCACAGTTCCTGCAGATAGCTTCTCCTGAGCTTCCTGTCTATACAGACTACTTTTTCTACCTATCTGGTGCCTATCAAGATAATCCAGTTTTCAGAGTTTATACAGTCAAAGTTGGCATTGTATTCAAATTGGAATTTTGGAGGAGGAGTATAGATGATTGATCTACTAATGAAGTCATTGTCCAGCCCTAAGCACTTCATATGTTGATCTAATAAATGAGGTCACAACCTGCACAGAATCACTTTAGTAAGAATGATTCTAGCAGTCTAATATTATGGGGTAGAACTGATTAAGAGATATGGTGAAGTAACTTAGGATGACTGTGACCAGGGGTGTGCAAAGGGTAAATGTACACTTTATTCTTATTCTTAGCTCCCACCACCACCATTACCACACAGTGGTACCAATGAGATCAGGAATCCTGTTGCTACTTTCCACGCACTAGGAGGAACTAGACCTTCTTCGGTACGCTGTGTCATATGCCTGGAACAGACTTCCTGAGTCTGTGCATTGTGTACCTTCTCTGGCCATATTCAAGACCAGTCTAAACCTTTTTTGAAGCTGCTTTTTACAGTGAACAGATTTCCCACAGACTCTTGCTTCTGATGAATGTTTGTCTTGTCTACATGGTAAGCTCCATGGAGCAGGGACTGGGTTTTATTCACATCTGTACAGTGTTGTATATGTCTAGTAATGCTTTAGAAATGGTAAATTGTAGCAGCAGTAATAGTAGACCTCACACCCTCTCAGTGAGCAGCAATGCTGGGGGGGGGGGGGGGGGGGAGGTAGTGGAGGCTCTGCGCGGCACACCCTCATAACACTGAAAATGCAGAAAAAAAACCATTTCATCTCTTTGTTGCCATTTTCTCCTGACGCTGTACTTGGGTGCTATAAGCCCAGGGGAGGACTGCACTCCTGGCTACTCTTGGGTCAGTGAGGCTTGAAAATAAAATTAAGAATTCTGGCACTGCACGGGCATCTTACAATAAATGTTTTTATAACATAGCCAGTGCACAACAGCCAGGGCCTTTGGCTGGGGAAAAAAAAGTTAATTTTTGACCTGCACTTACAGTCTAGTGCTAATAGTATAAGTAAATTATGAAAATGCTAACCCTTTATGTCCCAGTGTCCTATTTAGAGGATAGGTTATTTTAAAAAATTGGGACATAATGGGTTAAATTTTCCAGAACTTGGGGGATTCTACTAAGTGTTGCTCTGATCTCGGAGATTCGCCTGAGTGGAACACAGGCTGTAGCCATAGGGGGAAGAGGGGGCACTAACTTTCAAAGGCTATTTCTAGGGGCTATTTTAGATTTTAAGAAACCGCGAAGAGAGGCGGGACATGGCAGAAAGCTGAAAGTCAGGTGCATAAAATTCAGGGAGTGTTTGTTCTGCAGGGCAGGTTTCCATGTTATCTACCTGCACCTGAAGAAAGAAGGGTCAATAAACAAGCTGCCGGTGAGAGCTTTCTATTGCAGCAGAGTAAACGGATGGCTATGGATTTTAGCTCCAACAAGGCACTTTCCTTCCATTCTCAGAGACAGAGTGCCACCCAGACCCCAAATGTGAAATTTATACTTTGGAACAGGCCCGGGAGTACTGACTGGCAGGTCTCCACGCAGGCTCTGTTTACACTAGAAAGTTAAATCTACACTGTGCAGGGTTATAGAATATCCCTGGCCATGTATAATCTGCCTCTGGGTCACCATAACCTACCAGAATAAGTGGTGGAAGCTAGCATGGTGACACAATGCAAACATGTGGGTCAGATATAGAGAGGACAGTGGAAGGAGAAGGATTGTGAGGTTTCAGTATTGCAAACAACCCACCCTTCACCACTTCTACAGAGGAAAGGGGAGAGGTGATAAGGAAAAAAGAAAGGTTATAGTTATGGTTCTTTCATTTATATGCCGCCTATGTACAAAGACCCTAGGGGGCTAACAATAAAACATACATAATAAAATCGACATCACATAAAATAGATTAAAGTCATAAGTAGAATCATGTAAAAAGATATCAACTGCTCTGCAATGTCCTAAAACTGCATGATACATCTAAAAACATTGGGGCGGATTTTCAGAGCCCTGCTCGCTGGGTAGACTGCATGGGCCGACTGGTCTTTTTCTGATCTAATCTATTATATTATGGCAAGCACAATAATACTTGTTGTCAGGAGGTGTTTAGACCCCATAGGGCAGATTTTAAAAGAAGCGCGCACACGTCCACGTGCGCACAGTTCCCAGCGCGTTCGCATGGATTTGCCAGTTTTTTTTTTTAACATGCATGCATCGCCGCGCGCATGTTATAAAATACGATTCCCGTGCGCGCAAGTGTGGGCGAGTTGCAACTCACGTGCACAAGGGGGTGTGGGATTTTAGTTAAAACACACAGCGATGCGGTCAGGCCTACACCAGTTCCCTCCCAGTCCGCTCCAGTTAAGGAGCAGTAAGTTCCATGTGCCAGACCAGCTGCCAGCACGCGCTTCCCAGGGACGGGGCCTAATGGCCGCTGTCCTGGTTGGCCCCCGCCCCGCCCTGCTCAGACCCTGCCCCTGGTCTGCCCCTTTCACAAAGGCTGGCGCTTCCGCACATATTGGGAGGTATGCGCGTGGCCGGGTCGTTGTGAAAATGCGCTCGGCGCTTGCACGGCCCTGCCACGCGCATGTCACCCAGTTTTTGCGCACACCGGGCTTTTAAAATTTGGTCTTAAGTAAGTAGTACCACATTAAAGGGGAGAGCAGAGCCTTAGCCAGGCTATTTGATCAAGAGAGAAAGTACACTCTTACCCTGAACATAACACCCAATAACACAAGCTGGGAGACACTGCCAAATGTGAATTTTATTTTGACCCAGCAGTTTTCTTCTGCTCCTTTGGGCTTCCAGCTCAATTGGAACCAGTACACAGGATCCTGGCACCATGAGCCTTATTTATTTGTAAAAATGTATAACCCACTCTATGTGCAGTTCTAGGCCAGGTACAAAATTACCCTCATATTAAAACTTAAAACCATCAAAAGGTTCATAAAAGAAGGCAAACAAAAGTATTTATACAACCATACATCAAACACTCTTCACCATGTTTAAATTATTTTGGCTGCTAATGTTGTAATAATGGGCGATATTTTTTATCTGTATATCAGGCAGGAAACCTGTCTACTAACTTTTAAAAAGAAACTAAAGACATGGCTATTTTGCCGAGCCTTCCCCGCCACTAGCCCAACAGCCTGATTTAGAATTATCATATCGTTTATGTAAATAAACAAATGCTAATCATGCTCACAAGTCATCATGATGTCGGCCCCTTGCCTCCCTCACATACTCCATTGTATATAGTAATTTATCTTTGTTCTCCCCCTCTTTTTTTTTTCCTTCTCCCAGTTAAGGCAACCTTGTTATAATGTAACTTTATGCTCCTTTAAATTGTCACTTGTTAAATGGTTGGTTATAGTTCTGCTTAGTTCGATGTAAACCGAATTGATTTGATCTGTATCAAGAAAGTCGGTATATAAAAGCCTTAAATAAATAAATAAATAAATCAGAGGATTCAGTACCATCAGAAATATCCAATGTATATAATGTAAGAGGCTGGGAAACTGCCTGCAAAGTTTCTTTTTGAAAATCTGAGGGCCCGCCGGGACCATGGGTACTTGCACACCCACAGACTTTCTAACTGCAAAACAGCAAATACAAAGTCAACATCATAAAGCACACGCAGGAACTTCAAAATGAAATCCCAGCATGTTGCTTGCCAACACCACCCTCCCCCTGTTAGCCTTGTACTCCCCCCTGCCCCCAGTCACACCTTCCCCATACACAATTAAAAATTATTCTTTGAGAATACATGAAAAAGAACAGTCAATGTGCAATGTTCTGAGGTAAAAATATCACTAACAAAATGAATATTATATTTACAAACTCTGCTGTGGTGCCAACCAGAACAGCAAAAAAGATGTTTGGTATTATGCCTATGGCAATGTGTGGTGGGTGTGGACTTGGCCCTGAGGAAGCCATGAGTAAACTGAATTACAATTACAATATATTCAATCTCCTGTATCAGAACAGAACTAAAAGCCAGCACATACAGTAACAACCCTAGCTATGAAAAGGAAACACTGTAAATATTACACCAGGACCTAGAACACCAATAAGGCTTGCCATACTGGGTCAGACCAAGGATCCATCAAATCCAGTATCCTATTTCTAACAGTGGCCAAACCAGGTCACAAGTACCTGGCAGGATCCCAAGGGGCAGATAGATTACAATCTGCTTATCCCAAGAATAAGCAGTGGATTTCTGCAAGTCTCCCTTAATAATTGTGAATGGACTTTTCTGCCAGGAACTTGTCTAAACGTTTTTTAAATATAACTATACTACTAGCTTCACCACATCCTTTGGCAACAAATTCCAGAACTTAGTTATGCATTGAGTAAAAAAATATTTTCTCTTACTAGTTTTAAATGTATTACCTAGTAAATTCATTGTGTGTCCCCAGGTCTTTGTACTTTTCGAAAGAGTAAACAACTGATTAACTCATTCCATTCCATGCATTATTTTATAGACCTCTATCATATCTCCCCTCAGCTGTCTCTTCTCCAAGCTGAAGAACCCTAACCTCTTTAGCCTTTCTTCATAGGGAAATTGTTCCATCCTTTTTATCATTTTGGTCACCCTTCTCTGTACCTTTTCTAATTCTGCTATATCTTTTTTTGAGATGTGGCACACAATACTCAAGATGAGGTCGCACCATGGAGTGATACAGAGGCATTATGATATTCTCTGTTTTATTCTCCATTCCTTTCCTAATAATCCCTAGTATTCTATTTGCTTTCTTGGCTGCTGCTGCACACTGAGCAGAAGATTTCAATGTATTTTCAACAATGACACCTAAATCCTTTTCCTGAGTGGTAACTCCTAATGTGGAACCTTGCATTTTGTAGCTATAATTTGGGTTACTCTTCCCTAAGTGCATCACTTTGCACTAGTCTACATTAAATTTCATTAGCCATTTGCATGCTCAGTCTCCCAGTTTTGCAGTGCTCTCATTCAATTTCTCACCATCCTCTTGTGATTTAACAACTTTGAATAATTTTGTGTCATCAGCAAATTTGATCATCTCACTTGTTGTTCCCATTTCCAGGTCATTTATAAAAATATTAAAAAGCATTGATCCCAGACTACAGGGCTGGTGCAAATGGATTAGGCGCCCCTAGGCACCTCTGCCTCTTGCCGCTGCCCCCCCCCCCCAGTTATGCCGACACTCCCCCAACCCTGGTTGCATCCCCGACTCCTACCTCTAGGGGCGGGAACCACATGCCACCGCTCCCCCACCCCTTGCGCCACCCCCAAATTTAAATAAAATAACCCCTCCCCCCCCAAGACTCACAAAAACCCCTGGTGGTTTTTGTGAGTCTTGGGGAGGGCCCGGGAGTGATCTGCCGCTCCCAGGCCGAGGGCTGCCACTAACCAAAATGGCGCCAGTGGCCTTTAGCCCTTACCATGTGACAGAGGCTACCAGTGCCATTGGTACATTTGTACATTATTCTCTCAACCTAGCTTGATAGCAGCTAGACAGAAAGTGCATCAAACTAGGTCGAGAGTACATTTACAAATCTCATTTTTGTGTATATTTCCTCACTACAAATCACATCAAATCTTCACTGATGTGTACTGTGCTGTTCGTACCTCTGACTCTTCATGTAGAACTGCTTCCAAAACCTAGACCACCACCAAAACCTCACCTCAGGTTACTAGTCACCCCTCCTACAGTGGTATAAAAAGTTGACTAATAGGGGTGCTTCTCCAGAGGTAGTCTCTCTCTCTCTCTCTCTCTCTCTCCCTCTCCAAAACAGGATTTGCAATTTTTTGTGCAAATCCCATTTCGGGCATATCGCACAGCATAACACCAGGAAAAAGAATGTAGTTATTTCCAGTGTTAAAATGTGCATTGCGCTATCGTATGTGATGCTAAGCACTCCTAATTTTAATTTATTCCACCCTGACTCCTCCCATTGGGAACAATTTTAAAATTAGCATATGCATCTCATGATGTGTTATTTATGGTGGGCATTATGGCGTTATTGCGGGAATTATGGCATTATTGCGCACGTTAGGGCCCTAATGCCCGCGATAAGGCCCTAATGCAATTTGATAAACGAGCCTGATAGATTGCTGGAGAGAGATGTGCGTTTTTTGATGGGCCAAGGACAGAGTCTGAATGAATTGTGGCGGGGGGGGAGGGTGGCAAAAAAGCTAGCACCAGACCTGGTGGATGATAAAGCTTTACATTACTGGTAGTTCAAAAGCGTTGTGTGTTGCATTTATGATTATGCAATAAGGTAATTTTTGGCAAATTGTAATTTACATAGTACAAAGTATTCTTCTGATTCAGATATAATTTACATCTAACTCCCTGCTCAAATGGATAAGAGATAATTAGGGTGCAGCAAGTTACTTTAATGGCTTGCAAATGTAGCTTCGTTAATTCAAAGTCCTTGATTGTCATCTTTCATGAGGATTAGTTGGTGTTGACTGCAGGTCATTTTGGGGTTGTTTGTGGAGGATAGATTTCAGTAGATAAGGTTTCTCAGGCAGCTCCTTCTTTGTTTCCTAGGCTTTCAATGTTGGCTCTTTGTGGCTCACTGGTTTTGATAAGGGTGGGGCGTCACAGAGGGTGTCAGCCTGATGGGTAAATAGACACCGATTTTAGTTGGTGCTAGAAGTCCAGATAATCTTTAGCTCCTTGTAAATTGGGAGGGTAGGGGGAGTGAATTCTAGAATGCTGGTGCTGTTTCTCTGAAGGTTCTGATCCTGGCTTTTTTTCAGTCAGATATTTTAAGAGGTGAGGCACTGAGCTGTTTTGGGGTGAAGTTTTTTTTGTTGGTGATTTTTTTTTTTTTTTTAGTTTCTTAGTCAGACCAATGTTATTCAGTGCCCTTTAATTTTATACATAGTGAAATGGCAAGACAGAGTAGGGAAATTAAAGGCGAGGGGCACATTCCCATTTTCTGCTGCCTGTGATTATTCTGGTATTTGGGAGATCTGAAGTTTATCTGACTTTGTTTGGTTGTCCTGAGTACCTGAGTAGATGGCGTTGCAGTAGTCCAGGTGTAGGAGTACTGTTGCTTGCATGAATGTTTTGAGGACACTAGGGTTACCCGTGCAGGTCCATGTCCTTGTCTAGAGAGAAGCTGAGTCGCTTCTGGGTTTCAGAAACAGAAAAGATGACAACAATTTATCCATTTGTGCCTCACTACCCTGATGCCACAGAGTTCACTGGATCCCTGGTCTTCTGCCTCTCCCCTGCCATTAAGGCCCTTTACTTTATGCTTTTCCTATTTCTTAAGAAACATGAATTACAAGTCTGTGCATGCCCTGGATGGAAAAGCAAACAACTCTCTCTATAGGCATGGGGCTCTCTAGCCACCCTGTACTCTGACACTGGCCAAACATATAACATGAGTCTGTGTTCCTCAAAACCTGATCACATTTTTTCACACCAATATACTTTGCTTCATGCTAACTGTATATGAGCCTGCTCATCACCGATGCCAGATCTGATACCAAGGGGAAAGGGTCAATCGAGTCTCCAGAACCAGATCCAGAGTCAGCACATAGTCCTAGTGGAACTTTTATCATCAGGATGGTGGGCGGCTTCATTTCAGTGCATTGCCAGGTGAATAAGATTCTTGGAGGACACTTTCAGCTATTTCTGGTTTATGGACTTGCGCCCCAGTGCATTATGGAATTTGTAGTCTCTGCTTCTTCCCTGTGAAATCAGCACTGTAAGTACCACCATGCACTAGGAGGGGAAACCAAGAAAGCTGGGACTGGCCTAGAGTCTCCCTCCAGAAATATAGTCACTTGGCAGTTTTGTGCAAAGGTCTTGGCCAACTGTGGATTTTACCTTGACGGGATGCTAATCTTTTTTGGTCTTATCCTGTTAGACGTGAACTGAAGTCCCCACCTCATGAAAACAAGATGGAGCAGACACAGAAGAGGACGACAAGAACAGAGAACGGAAAAGCAGCCGTGGGGAAGCAGAAGATGCCAACAGCGGCTGTCCAGCCGAGAGCCACACGCAAGGCTATGATAACACCGGACAAGAAGGCCCTGTTTTTAAATCAGAGTGACCAGTATGGAGAGGACGTTACTTATGTGAACCGGGTGAGTACACAGGGCTTCATAGTCGTGCTGACTTGTCTCTCAGTGCGCCTACTCCTTAGCTCTCTTGCTCCCTTAGGGGCCGATGCAATAAATTTGCGTAGAAAGTGAGTGCTGAATAGTGTGCGCCCGCTCTCTTAATGCATCCCAGGCGCCCCCAAGGGGGGCGCCATGCAATATTTAAATTAGGGGGTCACGTTAGCAAGGAGGCACTAGGGTCACACAATCCAATCGGTTTTCATGATTTGGCTGTCTGCCAGCAAGGAAAACCGGCTCTGAATTTATCGGCATCGGTTTTCATGACTTGGCTGTCCACCGATAAGGAAAACCAACACTGATAAACTCGGCATCGGTTTTCGTGATGGCTGTCCACCGGTAAGGAAAACCGACGCCGAGGGTGGAGGAAGCGAACGCTTGGCAGTCGAGCACCATTTCCTGAACCCGACTATCTGGGTTTTTTTAAAAACTTTTTTTGGTTCTTTTATTTTTCATTCTACTTAATATCACAACGATATTAAGTAGGAGGCAGTACAGACACACTTTTTTTTTTGCATTGGGAGTAAATGCCTAATAGCCTCATACACATGCATTTGCATGTGACGAGCGCTATTAGATTCACTCTGCGTTGGACGCGTGTTGAATATGCGCTAATCCCCTTATTGCATTAGGGGATTGATTAGCGCCTATTCTACCCGCGTCCGTCTGCAGGTTGCCAGTGCGCTCAGCTGAGCGCACCGAATTGCATCGGCCCCTTAGTATGTCTTGCTTCTACGTCTTCCCCGGCCTCAGCCAACTGCAGGAGCAGAAATCAGGTTCGGTAATTATGCTAAGGTCTTATACATGACAGCGCACAGTGCTACTTCTGAGCCATTGGGCAAGCCCAGAAAATGACTTTTACATCAAACCACTTCTCACCCCTCCCCTCGTTTGTTGTACTCTCTCTTGGGAGCAGATGATCTGACAATCTGTTCTTTTCTCATTCAATCTGCTACACAACTGTTGTTATAATGAAGTTTTATAATTCATGGCGCTCCACATTAAAGATGGCCACTTGTCTCTGAGGACCCTCATCAGTTGTGCACGTGTCATTGGATTGTCAGAATTCTGGATGGAAACTAGAAGTGGCAGGCAGTGTCTTTTCTTGTTAGGCCACCAGACTTTTCTCCCAGTTGTACACATAACATCCATGCATGCCCTGCACCACCCCCAGGATGCGCTTTTAGAGATGGTGTCCAGGAGCACTTGCAGTACGGGAGCTGCTGTCAAAAGCTGTTGCCTTGGTTGAAATGTCTTGTTATGTCAAATTTATTAACTGCCTCTCCCAAGGAGGCTATAAAGTGGCAGATGTAGGGTTGCCAACTGGTTCCAGATTTTCAGGACAGGCTGATCCAGC
The DNA here is from genome assembly GCF_901001135.1 of Rhinatrema bivittatum. Taxonomy (NCBI): domain Eukaryota; kingdom Metazoa; phylum Chordata; class Amphibia; order Gymnophiona; family Rhinatrematidae; genus Rhinatrema; species Rhinatrema bivittatum. The sequence goes on along the minus strand of NC_042618.1, from coordinate 170,262,468 downwards.
TCCAATTTTATTCTTCTGCCTGCAAGGACTTGTGGTTCTGCTGTCCCTATAAGTGGCCTGTCCTGAAAATGTGGGGCCAGTCGGCAACCCTAGGTATGCAGAGGAAAGCATAAACAAAATCTAAACAAACAAAGAAAATAAAAAAATGAGCCACAGCTTTAGACATTAATATTGCCAGAGGAAGGACAGCACTTTGAAAAAAAAGAACTTAAAACTGAACTGTTTTAGTTGTCTGAAAGAGCACGAGCAAGATGCGCTTGTCACAGAGCCAGCTCACGAGACTGAGATGAGCTGGCTTCTTTGCAGTTTTCTAGCGCTCATTCCTGTGCATTCTTGGGCTTGTAGTTCTGTTTCAATGCGGGACTAGAAGTCCCAGAACGCACCAGGACTTGTGTAAGACCCTACTTCCGTTGTACAACGATCAGTAGTTTGCGTAGTGCAATATTTTATTGCTCGATGCAAGCGAGCCCCTTTCTTAGAACCCAGCATCATCAGTGATGCGAGTTCTGTGCGATGTTGCCAGAGCAGCGTTCCACTGACTACTGTTCCCATGGGCCTGCCAGCAGTGTTACAAACACCATCCGTGCCAAAGGGCGACGGAAGGACACCAACTCTGACCTTAGAGCATTCCAGGTCACAGCTCATTTTCAGAACCAAATGAGAGCTACCAGTCTCACTACTGCCTAAAACTTTTGACAGGGAGTTTTTTCCTTATTTTATATCTCCTCCCATCTTGCTTGGTTCAGCCTTCAGCCAAGGCCATGCACTAGGGCTTCCTCTGTAACGTTACAATCATGGGCCCTAAATACAGCCTTTCTCAATGCATGATGACTGGGGTCACCTCACCCCAGCGTTGTGAATGTTGCTTCCACAGCCTCCTCAGGCCCGGATGACTCATGAGTGGGTCACCTGACCCAGGACCCCCCTCCCAACCCACAATCCCACCTCTTATGGAAGTGCAATACCAAACCCCTGGCTGGCCCCAGTGATATATCTTTTGAGTGACAGAGGGAAACATGGACAATTTTTTAGGTTCCAAAACATGGGAATGTCTTATCAAAGAAGGGACAGAGATGGCTCTTGTGAGGATGCCTTGGATCTTGCCCTCTATCACAGAGCCAGCAGTTAATTCAAGGCAGGACTGGAGAGTGGGGAGTGGGAAACCCTAGAGATCAGATAATAGGTGAAGTCCCTCTACCTCCAGTCCCCTCTGGAGTCCCAGAGCACCATGGCTTGGGTATTTGGTGCCCTAGTCACTGCTTAAATTCAGGCCTGAGACAATTATAGGCCGATACAATAAGATGCATGGTGAAAAGGGCGCTCGTCTTGAGCGCCCTTTTTCCTAACGTGCGCACATCCACTTCTCCTGGGCACCCGATGCTAAATTTAAATGAGCTGCCACATTAAAAAGGCCATGCTAGGCCATGAGCCACAGTACTCTGTTGGGAGAAAACAAGGTTTGGTGTGACCCCGGTGTGTTTCTTTGCATTGGTTACAGAATGGGAAGGGGTGGTATCCCGGAAGGTGGGGGGAGGAGGTGTACGATTGGAGGACACGTGCGTCCTGGACGGCGATAAGTACTGTCTGTGAATGTGTGTGTCCTGGAGGCCTGCTGTTGGAAGATGTGTGCGACAGGACATGTGTGTTTCCTGGAAGATACGGGGTGTGCTGTGACAGGTTATGTGTATGTCCTGGAGCGTGGAGGCATGCTGTGAGAGGATGTGTATGTGTTCTGGGAGGTGGGGGCATTTTGTGAGAGGATGTGTGTTGGGGGGAGGAGGGTAGACTGTGGTAAGACATGCATGTCCTGGATGGTGCATCCTGCTGTTGGAGGAAGTGTGTATCTTGGACGGGAGGTGGGAGCGTGCTGTGAGAGGACATGTGTGTATCTTAGAAGATGGGGCCCTGCTTTTAGAGGATATGTGTACCCTGGAATGGGGGGGGCGGGGAGAGTGTGCTGTGAGCAGGGTCGGCGAAAGCACTAGGAGAGCTAGGCCTGGGCCTCAACCATTAGGGGGCGCGAGCCATGTGGCCCAAAAAACCAAGAGGAAGGAGTCAGGGCCACGATTGGGGGCAGCGGTGCAACCGCGGGGGAGGGTGGCCCAAGGCACAAGGTGCCTAGGGAGCCTAATCCCCTTGCACTGGCTCTGGCTGTGAGAGGACTTGTATGTAACCTGGAGGGTGGGTCCCTGCTGTTGGAGAATGTGTGTATCTTGAAGTGTGGGCGGAGGGAGGGAGCGTGTTGTGAGAGGATATGTATGAGTCCTGGAAGGTAGGCCCATGATGCTGGAGGATATGTATATCCTGAGGAGGGGGGAATGCTGTGAGTGGATGGGATGTCCTGGAGGAACTAAAACCAGTCAATTTCCATATTATCAATGCAGTGCACACTCCTTGGGTAAATCGTCCTTTTCAGATTTTTCAGTTTAGTACGTGCTCCTTAGGTAAATCAGTTATGAGCGTTTTATTGAAAAAATCATTTTTGTCTTTTATATATTTATATTCAGAAAGCTGAATATAAAACATGCTTCTCACCCAATATAAATATAATATGAATATAAAATATACAATATGAATATAAAACATGCTTCATATTGTATGAATATACAATATGAATATAAAACATGCTTCATATTGTATGAATATACAATATGAATATAAAACATGCTTCTCACCCAACCAGCAAGAACCTCACTGAGGAAACGAGCCCTGTCCACTGCAGGTCCCCCTCTTTGGAACCAACTCCCACAGGACCTCCGCCAAGAACCGTGCCTTCTGACTTTCAAAAAGAAGCTAAAGACTTGGCTAAGCACTCAAGCTTTCCCTAAGAGCTAAAAACCGGTTGAAAAACTGGTCGATACCAGCTGAAACTATAGACTTTATACTTTCCTCCGTATTCATGTCTCCAGTTCGAATCCCAGTTTGAATCTAAGTTGCATTTAATCGAGTTTACGAATGTCCCACAGGACATTTTGATCTAAGTTTGAATCTAAGTTTCATTTTAATCGAATTTACGAATGTCTCCCTATAAGTATTCCTGTCCTCCTTTGTTTCCTGTCCCCCTGAGTTATGTACCGCCTGAGTTATTATGTATTATGTTCCCCTGAGTTATTATGTACCGCCCTTGAGTCAACTGTTTTAATGTATTCCGCCCCTGAGGCGATTGTTCAGTTCCCTGTAAACCGGTGCGATATGTATGCTATACAGGAACATCGGTATAAAAAAAATTAAAAATAAATAAATAAAAGAGGAAAATGCAAAACAAACGAAAAGCTGAAAGAAATCTGAAAGAGACAGGGGCAGATTTTCAAAGGCTACGTGCGTAACCCGATAAAATCTGTCCCTGCGTGCGCAGAGCCAATTTTGCATAGGCTCAGCGGCGCGCGCAAGCCCTGGGACGCGAGTATGTCCCGGGACTTCGGAAAAGGGGCATTCCGGGGCGGGGCTCCAACCCAGGGGCGTTCCAGGGGCGGGACCAAGGCCTCCGGAACAGCCGCCGTGCCGGGGAATGGTGCGCCTGCAGCCAGCCGGTGCGCGCAAGTTATGCCTGCCCAGAGGCAGGCGTAACTTCAACGATAATGGTGGGGGGGGGGGGTTAGATAGGGGAGGGGGGGGGAAGGGAGGGAAAGGTGGGGAGGCGGAAGGAAAGTTCCCTCCGAGGCCACTCTGATTTCGAAGCAGCCTCGGAGGGTACGGAGGAAGCCTGTGCGGCTTGGCGCGCGCAAGTTGCACAATTGTGCACCCTCTTGCGCGCACTGACCTTGGATTTTATAACATGCGTGCGGCAGCGCGCGCATGTTATAAAATCGGGTGTAGATTTCTTCACACCGGGTTGCTCGAACAAATCTACGCCCGCATGCAGGTTTGAAGATCTGCCCCACAGTGTTTAATTAACTGACAATGTAGCAAAGACCGAATAATGGGAAATTAAGAGCTAAATGCCAACAATAAAATAGAGACAATAATATTGGGCAGATTCCCAAATCCTTTTCAGTCCACTCCTGTTATGGTAAATGTGTAACACCGTGCATTTATTCCCCTGCCCTCGACATACCTAGTCTGGCCCTGGACTGGGGGACATCTGCCAGAGTTCCAGTGTTCCCTCTAAGGGTTGGGTTGTTTGTGAACAAAAATGTTTGTTTTATTACCCTGTGAACAAATACTATCTTTGATGCCAAAAGCCTGTTAATTTTATGCTCACAGCAACCCATCCTTAGAGAGAAACTTTCTCACATACACACTTTCTCACATACAGACACTCACACACTTGCATATTCATTTGCATACTCTTTCACACGCATACATGCCCATTCTCACAAACACGCACACACCCTATCATTCACTCCCCAGACTCTCATGTACATGCACACTCACTCTATTCTCCTTCTCTTCCACACATACACATCTCAGTAACTCCAAAGCCTTCACTGCCAAACACTTTTAGAAGTAACACAAACCCCTTAGGACTCAAACAGCAGCAGCGTTATCTATGACACGTCAGCAATGCAAATATTATACCATGCCCTAGAACACAAATACACCACCTACTGAGGTTAACAGAACAAAGCCCTATAGAAAAACTACATGCCAGCAGAAATACCTCAGATACACATGCAGAACACAAACAGACCCTTACCTAATACAGAATAAGGGACTACCAATTAGAAACAGAAATATGCAGACAAAAATAAAATGGAAAGCTCAAGAAACCAGACTCTGAACGGTGAAATATTGAAGAAAGAACAAAACCCAAATTTGTAATGCACATTCCCAAAGATAACATATGCCAATCACTAAAAATTCAAAATAATTTGTTTTTACCTTTGTCTGATCTTATTTTTCTAATCAGTTGGTCTGAGGCATTTTTTCCCCATGTTCACTTTCTCAGTCTTTTTCCAATTCCTTTTACATGTTCTCTTTTCTGTTTTTTCTTTCTCCATTTGTCTTCTTCCCTTCCATCCACAGTCACACACACACATTCAGGCTCTCACCTGGCCACCCACTCCCACACACACAGAGGCTGTCAAACCCCACCTCCACACACACAGCCTTTCTCACACACACACACACTGCCTCTCACCCACCCACAAACACACACCTAGGCTCTCACCCACCCATAGGCTTTTACCCTCCTCCCCCCCCCCCCCCAATCACAGGGGCAGACACCAACACACAGGCAGTCACACATACACCTTCACCCACAGGATCTCCCCCAGCCACATACATACACAGACAGCCTAAGACCCGCCCACAGGTTCTTAACCCCCAGATACATACAGCCTCTCTCATACCCACACATACCAGGTTCTCACCCACCCAGTTAGTCATCCATACCCCCATATAGGCAGTCCCCCCCCCCCCACACACACACACACAACCTGAGTCTCAACCCCACATCCAGGAACTCATCCACACACACAACCAGTCACCCAACCACACACACACACACACACACACATAGGGCCACCTATGTGTGTGTGTACCTTGTCTTCAGCTGCCAGTGGGATGGGAATCCGCTGGCAGTCATTGCATCATCCTCCTCTCTTCGGCCACCAGCAGAATGGGGTTCACTGGCGGCCACTGCATCCTTTCTCTTCAGCCACCAGCAGAATGGGGTTCACTGGCAGCCACTGCATCCTTTCTCTTCAGCCACCACCACGGGACAGGCTTTGCAGTGGCTTGTTGAATTGTGGAGTGGAAGGTGGCAGGAGTCCCATTTATCCAAACGTCATCGCCTGCTGGCACGGGGCTCATCTGAAGGAGCCTGTACCTTCAGAGTGAAGCTGTACCTTCAGAGTGAACCTGTACCTTCAGAGTGAAAGGTACAGAAGCTGTACCTTCAGAGTGAAGCTGTACCTTCAGAGTGAACCTGTACCTTCAGAGTGAAAGGTACAGAAGCTGTACCTTCAGAGTGAAGCTGGCAAAGCTGGCAAAGGAGGTAGCATGAGATGACGTTTGGATAAACATGACTCCTGCTGCACCGGGGAGGGGTATAGGGAGGTGAGATGCCACTGATCAGATTGGACAGGAGTTTGGTTTATCCCTGCCTGATCGATCTTGCTGGGGGGGGGGGGAGTAAAAGCTATCTGTTGCCTCGCGCACACACACACACACACACACAGCTTAGAGGGAACAGTGTAGACTTTCCCCTGGAGCCCTGCAGGCAGAGGCCCTGAATCCAGCCACCAGGTGTTACCTTAAGCAACAACCATGACTCATACTCTCCCTGGGGGCTATGAACGTTGCCTAAGCAGCACCCCCAGCCTGGCCGATCTGGGGAACAGCACACCCAAAATGGGGACTGAACCCAGGACACTGCATGGTACTGAATCACCAGGCCAGGCCCAGGGAAAGCTTTGGCTTAATAAAAACTGAAATGTTGAATTTATCAGGGATATGCAGGGTCAGGACTGTCTCTGTCGGTGAAAGGCAAAGTGTTCCTGGTCTGATGCGTGAGCCTCTGAGCAGTGTCCCCTCTAAAGTTTTGTGGGTTTTGTGCTTAAAAAAAAAAAAAAAAAGGGGGGGGGGGTTTGTGTGCCATATAGTGCACAAATCTGCATGCAGTGCTCTTTGAAACCCCATCCTGTTTTCTTTTCTTATGCATGCTGTGTTTTCTTCTGTTTGCGTGTGCGCATGCACACCTCACGGGGAACATTTCCTCTGAGCTAATTCCACATCTCAGCACCATCCTACCGAGCTCCCACCCTCAGGTCCTTCTTCCCATCCCTTCCTCCAACTGTTAGAGGGAAGGGAGCAAGCAAATAGGGCTTTGGCGGAGGAGCAGCAGAGAGTGGCCCCGTTGCCTGAACCGCCCTGCTCTCCAGAATCTGTTCTAGAGGTTGGAAGACTCAGACACTGCTGCTCTGGATTCGGGATGCACCCGGCGAGCGCAGTCCGTACGCCAGGCATCGCACCCCTCAGTGACGGTACTTAAGTCATTCTCTGTCCTCTGTCCCAGACTTGTCCCGACACTATAAGGACAAGAATTGCAGGGACCCAGCTGCAGCCACTCTTCCTGCCGAGGATCCCGGTCCTGCAGTGGAAGAAACACGCCACCCGGGAGGAACACGAGAGGCTCCGCAAGCACGGAGGGGCCCAAGGCTGGATGGATGTTGAGTGGAACAGTGAGTACCTGCAGTCATTCTCTCCTTTACATTCCTGCTCTCTCCTTGGGAAGTCAGCTTGTCGCTAAGGTACATGTGAAAGTGAAACAGCAGCAATCATTCGGCCCTGGTAAGATGGAAGCAGCACTGTTGCTCAGCACTCCGCCTTTCTTTGATAACTGATTTATTCGTAGACATTTGCCATTCTGCTGTCATCAAGAATGGCCTCCAGGTGGATTACAGCAAATTAAAAAAAAAAAAAACAGACAGTGCCATTTGATTTACTATACAACTAGTATCACATTGACAGTGGGCATAGCAGTTAAGAATCAGGTGGGGCGGAACTGATGGGCCTTTGGTAGGTGGTCAGTTAGTTAGGGTTGGCAGACGAGGGGTTTCTGCCGGGAACGTCTGGTGGAGAGCCATGCTTCAGCTTTTATTCTGAAAGTGTTTTGTACTGGCACTAGTTCACCAGCGACTGGCCAGGCTGAGAACTGAAGAATGGGGAAACACCGAGGAAGGGCATTTTAGGATAATAGTGAGTCAGGGGGGCAGGGGAAGGGGGTTGAGAATAGCATCTGGGCAGGATTTTTTTTTTTTTAATGAGGCATGGTTCTAATGTAGGGAGGTGCTTAGTTCCCCTACACATCAGGCTGTCCACATCTTCGCTTGGGAACCCTCCGGGTTTAACCCCCAGTTTCAGGGTCCTGTCTCACATCTCTGAGAGGTTGCGGCTACTGTGAACTCCCTGTTAAATTAAAGCCAGTGTTCTGTGCTGTGCTAGCGAGATCACGCCAGCCTCTGCAGGGACAGAGAGAAATTTCTGTCCCTTACACTGGTACTGCTCTTGCCCCCTCCAACACGTTCCTAGCTCTTCTGATTTTGCATTGATTTTAACTTGTTTCCTACTACCTGTGCCCGCCTCAGTGTTTCTTGGCAGGGCAGGTGATGCCTGGCTCTGAGTTTCCTGGTAGTGCAGGCAGTGCCTTGCTCCAAGTCTCCCGGTAGTGCCTCTAGCAGCCTCATCCTTGTGATTTATCTTGCTTGGGTTTTCAGTCTTGAATGAAACTCTGAACCTCCTGAACTCCTCAGCCAATGGCTACATGTTTGATGACTGGCAGCAGAGGCACCCGGCGAACCCCTCCTGTATCCGCTGTGCTGTGGTGGGGAACGGGGGAATTCTGAATGGCTCCAAGGTAGGGGCTGAAATAGACCAACATGACTATGTCTTCAGGTAAGTGAAAAAAAAAAAACTAATTACTTGGAACTTTGTATCATATATTGTGCCCCAATTTAACATTCTTTTTGAGATAAGAAGTCAACTCTGGCTACAGTCTGCAGGCTGAATGTTTCCCGGCATGACATTCCATGTGCTACTAGCCAGACAGTCTTCACCAGGTACCCACAATGCAATTTCCTGATTACAACTCATGTCAGAACAAGAAAATTTGTGGAAAGCTCTCGGGAGCTCCAAAGCAATACAAAGATTTGGATTTTGGATTTAATGACTGGCCTTTCCAAACCTGTGCGCAAGGAAAGTTACAAATTCAAGTGCAGCAGGTAGGCCCCTGCCCTAGAGGGCTTATAATCTAAATTGGTACCTGGAGCAATGAAGTGGCTCAAGGTCACAAGGAGCATCAGTGGGAGAAACAGGATTTGAACTTTGGCGTCACTACTTGTCAGCCCTGTCCTGTAATCACTAGGCAAGGGATTCCCACACTTTTAGCCAATGTGACCTCATTTTAGCACTTGACAATTCACATGACCCCAGAGGATGACCAAAACAAATTAGCAGGGGCAGGGGCGGATTGCAGGAAAATATCAGCCCGGGGGATGTTTTTCAAAACCAGCCTACAACGTATCCTTCTGACTCCCTTGTGCACTTTCCCTGCAGCATGTGTTTCAACAGTTCCCAAATGCACGCCAAACTGACCCTTCATAGTATATCGTGACCTGGAGCCTGGCAGAATCTCCAACATAAATGTCACGTTTTTTTCCAAATAACTAAGTAATTGAACACACCCTGGGCCAGAGGTGAGCAAATGGAGCTGTGTGCCCTCTTCCACCCATGCAATCGGTTGCCTTCCGCCTGCATCTCCAGTTACATCTCTCATATATATTTTGGATTCATGGTCTGGTATTAAAGTCTCTTGCCAACCAAGTAATCTGACAACCACACTGCCAGCCAGTGTCAGACACACCCATAATCTCTCAGACTCAAAGACGCTCACACACACACACACACTCTTGCTCTCAGTGTGTCATAGAAAAAGTGTGTGTATGGATGTCTTTCTGTGTCAGGGAGAAAGACACTACCACACACACACACACACTCTCTCTCTTTCTCTCTCTCTCTCTCTCTCTGAAACACACATTCTGTCATTGTGCCACTGCTGCTCATATGCTTACACAATGAGTGACCCCACTCCAGTACTGCCACATGATTATCTAAAAAATGTTTGCTGCCAGCCCTTCCCCAGCCTGCAGGTGCATTCACTCTCTCCCTTTTCTATTCCCATTCCCACCCTCACTCCAGGAGACTCACTGTTTCCAAAGCCTTTCAGGAGGAAAGCCCAGCCTATAGAAGCCTCTCCAACAGTGCACTGGCACTTCCTCTTGGCTTACCCCATATATTTTTGTGACTGTAGCTTGCCTAAGAACATAAGAACATAAGAAAATTCCATACTGGGTCAGACCAAGGGTCCATCAAGCCCAGCATCCTGTTTCCAACAGTGGCCAATCCAGGCCATAAGAACCTGGCAAGTACCCAAAAACTAAGTCTATTCCATGTAACCATTGCTAATGGCAGTGGCTATTCTCTAAGTGAACTTAATAGCAGGTAATGGACTTCTCCTCCAAGAACTTATCCAATCCTTTTTTAAACACAGCTATACTAACTGCACTAACTACATCCTCTGGCAACAAATTCCAGAGTTTAATTGTGCGTTGAGTAAAAAAGAACTTTCTCCGATTAGTTTTAAATGTGCCCCATGCTAACTTCATGGAGTGCCCCCTAGTCTTTCTACTATCCGAAAGAGTAAATAACCGATTCACATCTACCCGTTCTAGACCTCTCATGATTTTAAACACCTCTATCATATCCCCCCTCAGTCGTCTCTTCTCTTGCCTCCACTTCTCATACCCCCCACCACCATTCCAGTGCATTCCCATCGGCTGAGTGCTACAGAGCCTGCTGCTTTTATGGTTCCCCAGGTTCTGCACTGCCTACCTACCCTATTACAGCAGGCCCTAAAACATCAATACACCTGATATTAGGATGAAAGAACAAACCAAACTACATGCTAACAGAATACCTCACCTTGGTCACATATACAGAACACACAGACCCTCACCAAGAGACAATAAAGAGACAATAAAGTTTAACTAGAACATGCAAACAAACACCGAATTGGAAACCATAACAAGATAGGCTCTCTATGCAGTGCAACGATGGCAAAACAGAAACATATCCATTCCTCATTAAACATCAAATAATAAAATCAAGATATATAAACCATCAGTCAATATAGTAAAACCATACTCATAAAAAGAATAAATATTTCAAAACAGCTGATGAATAGAACATTGAATGATTAAAAATATATAACAGGTTTTTTTTTTTAATTTTCCAATCAATAAAATGTTTCAAAACAGCAGACACATCAAATAACACCTAATAATTAAAGCTAAGGCTAAAACAATTCTCTTGCTCTCCATACCTGGGAACTTTAGATTCCAGACACCCTCAAATTGTTATGGGCAGGAAGGGCTCTGCTGCGCTACTGTGTATTCTTTTGTTTGGACCGGGCAGGATGGGTTCTGCCGCAACCGCGCAGGACCTCTCTTTGGACCAGGCAGGATGGGATCTGCCATGGCTGCGAAGGACCTCTCTTTGAGGCCGTACAGGACCTCTCTTTAGGCCAGGCAGGTTGGGCTCTGCCGCAAAGGACCTCACTTCGGGCGGGCAGGATGGGCTCTGCCATGCGATTGTGTATTCCTCTCTTCGGCCTTGCAGGTTTCTCTTTGGGCCAGGAAGCTGGAAAAACATCCATGTGATCGATGCGACCGGCCCACCATGGGATGGCTGATCCGCTGATAAGCCAAGCCACCCCCTCCAACATTCTCTCCAGTCTCACCCTTACTACACTTCAGCTGATCCCCTCTCTCAATCTCCACTCTCTTTAGAAGGTCTTCTCCTTCAAATTTAACCCTCTCCAGAGGACCCTCTCCAACCTTTTCCCCTCCAGCTTATATCCTCCAGCAACTCTCATCTCCCAGTCCATCACCTCTCTCAACCCGTTAGCCATTTTCCTATCACTCAGCTGATTTTCTCACCCCCAAGTCCTTCTTAAAATCCCAAATTGATCCTCTGTCATCCCCTGTTCCCTCTGTACTCATCCCCATCTCCTCTCTCTCACCTCCCAGCCTCACCTCATCTCCAACCCTTCTCTCACAGCCCCCTAGCCATCCCCTCTCATCCCCAGCTCCTCTCTAACATCCCCCAATCAATTTTCTTTCATTCCCCCTCTCACACCCTCCATAGCCAATTACTCTGCAGCTGATCCAGCCCTCAAACTCCTCCTGCATGTGATCCCTCCCTTCAAACAGCCCCTTCTCTAAACATTCCCCTGGCCAGCATCAGTAACATTTTCTTTTGGGCCTTGGGACAAAGGTGGATGACAACTGGTGAGAAGAGGGACAAGCTGATGACAGGCAACATTTTTCTCTTCGGTGGGTTCAGTGATGGGTGAGGAGGGAGGAGCTATCGCAATTTCCACGGGCCCATACACACTCAGCCCAGTCCTCCCCTCCTCTCCCTTTATCATCATCCTAAGTCAGACCATGATCTGCAAGCAGCAGCATTAGTAACAAAAGTCAGGACAGGGCCCATGAGCCAGAGCAAGCTCACAGGCCCTGCAGTGACTCCAATCCTTCCTCGTGCAGGGCTTCCTGTAACCACAGAAACTCATGTGAGGGCAGGACCACTACAGCGCCTGTAAGTTCAGGCTGGCTCAAAGGCCCCATGCTGATTTCCACTATAAATGCTGCTGATGCCTAAAGAGTGCTGCTATTTGAGGCACTTATGACCCCAGCTGAAAGTTTTGTGACCCCCTATCTGGGGTCCCGACCTCCCCCCAGTTTGGGAAGTCTTGCACTAAACTACTCCTCTGTTCTACAAGTTCTTGCCTAGAAGGAGTCCATCGTGAATTAAGCCTATGTGTTTCTAATAATGACTTCTGCAGGCAATGGATTTTTTTTTTGGCCCAGATTTTGTGTTTAAATAACACTGAATCATTCAGAGAAATGGTGCAACCAACTGTGCAATGTGTTTATTTTGGATCTTGGTGTGGCCACCACGTACAAGGAAACAAAATCAAGACCTTTTGTGGAATGTTTGTGTGTCAGAAATATTAATCTGCCCAGGGAGTGGCAGATGAGTGAAGTAACCCCTGGCAGGCTTGAAGGTAAATATTAATGAGAAGTTTAGGGAGGGTTGTTCAACAGCTCCCCGCATAGCAGTGAGGTCTGTATGTACAGTGCACGCACAGATCTTACCGAGGATATTCAAAGCAGACTTGTGCGCATACAGTTTGCTTTGAAAATCCTTCCCTAACTGGGCTGGCTACGTGCAGAACACTCCACACACCAAGTTACGCATGTTGCAAGCAGGGCACAGTTTGCATGCGGTAACTTGCCCGTGTTCTTTTGAACATAGGAAAGCCATGCATGCAAGTCGCATCCCTGTCCCCAAACACCTGATCTCACTGCACATAAACGTATGCATGCAATTTTACATGTGCTGGCACTCCTTCACACCCAACCTCGGTTAATTTTCAAAGGGCCATTTATATCCAAAAGAAACAGCGGTTTAAGCATGCGCAAGTCACTTTGCAAATCAGACCCTAATTCTCACAACTGCCCACATCAATGCAGGGTCCAAAGGCATGAGGAAAAGGCACCCACAGAGATCTGTGCCTCCTTTTCCAGTAAATGTTTTTCCTTCAAAATAACACATACAATTTTGAAAATGCCAAGCTAGGTGCATTGTTGCCTCCCCTGACCTATCCCTGCTCCTGGGAATGCCTCCACTTCATACAGGTAAAGTCTGTGCCGTCCAACAGTGCATGTACTCTGACCTGCATTAGGGGAAGGGGGCTTTTTCCAAACAGCCAGTTTGCCTGCGTAAAGAGCCCTCCTCGGTGCAAACTGCTTTTACAGAAAGAGATGTGTTCATGTGTTGGACACATGGAACTGGACCCAGAAAAGGAGTGAATTAGCACAATTTTGAAAGCTGTGAGTAATAGCACCAGTCAAGCCTTCAACCGTTGGAACTGAGGCACTGAGGTATTCTGGTAAATTTAACTTTACTTCAATTGCAACCCTAAACAGAAGGCAAGGGGGCAACCTGCACAGAGCGGCAGTTACAAACCATCAACAAAAGGCAAGGGGGAAACCTGCACAGAGCGGCAGTTACAAACCATCAACAAAAGGCAAGGGGAAAATACGTACAGAGCAGCAGTTACAACCATCAACAAAAGGCAAGAGGGCAACCTGCACAGAGTGGCAGTTACAAACCATCAACAAAAGGCAAGAGGGCAACCTGAACAGAGTGGCAGTTACAAACCATCAATAAAAGAGAAGGAGGCAAGAGCGGCAGTTACAAACCATCAACAAAAGGCAAGAGGGTAACCTGAACAGAGTGGCAGTTACAAACCATCAACAAAAGGCAAGGAGGAAACCTGCACAGAGCGGCAGTTACAACCATCAACAAAAGGCAAGGAGGCAACCTGCACAGAGCAACAGTTACAACCATCAACAAAAGGCAAGGGGGAAACATGCACAGAGCAACAGTTACAACCATCAACAAAAGGCAAGGGGGAAACACGCACAGAGCGGCAGTTACAACCATCAACAAAAGGCAAGGGGGAAACATGCACAGAGCAACAGTTACAACCATCAACAAAAGGCAAGGGGAAAACACGCACAGAGCGGCAGTTACAAACCATCAACAAAAGGCAAGAGGGCAACCTGCACAGAGCGGCAGTTACAACCATCAACAAAAGGCAAGGGGAAAACACGCACAGAGCGGCAGTTACAAACCATCAACAAAAGGCAAGAGGGCAACCTGCACAGAGCGGCAGTTACAACCATCAACAAAAGGCAAGGAGGAAACCTGCACAGAGCGGCAGTTACAACCATCAACAAAAGGCAAGGGGAAAACACGCACAGAGCGGCAGTTACAAACCATCAACAAAAGGCAAGAGGGCAACCTGCACAGAGCGGCAGTTACAACCATCAACAAAAGGCAAGGGGAAAACACGCACAGAGCGGCAGTTACAAACCATCAACAAAAGGCAAGAGGGCAACCTGCACAGAGCAGCAGTTACAAACCATCAACATCTTGCTGGGCAGACTGGATGGGCCACTATGGCCTTTACCTGCCATTATTTACTATGAGATCCATATTCAAAAGTTATCCGGCTAACTTAGGCAGGATATTCAGCTGCGTAGCCATGCCACTGAATACACCCGGATAACGTTTAGCTAGCCAAATAAGTTTATTTAGCTAACTTTAGACCTGCTCAATAGCAGGTCTAACGTATCCAGTTAACTTGGCTGGATGTCTAAATATTGCTTCTTATCCAGCTAAATTAGCCAGATATGTGACTCCTCCCCATTATGCCCCCATCCCACCCAGCCGGATAAGTAGCTATCTGGATAAGTGGTAGCTGCTGAAAGTTGCCAGATATTCAGATGTTGGAAGCTGGAACTTATTTGGCTAAATGGCATTGAATATCTGGCCCTGTACTTTATCTTTCATATACTTTCAAAATTCAATCACTTTAAATCTTAGATTCTCTTAAGATGACTGAAACAATTTTTAGAATCTAATTTTGAACTAATTCTTTCAGAGAAGGGTCAGTATAGGAATTCCCTGGCTGTTATCCGATTACTGCCCATAGAATTGTGAATTCAGAACTGAAGGCTTATCCTTACTGCCTTCTCTTAGAACTCATAATTAAGTTAAAGGTTCAACATGTGTTGCCTTAACAGGTCCCTGGCTTCCATTCACACATGTCCCAAGGGCACTCTGCTTCACATGCAGTTAACTTTTGCAAAACTCTCTGGATAACAGGTTAGACGGCCTCAAGACAGGCATCAACTAAGAGAGAGCCTATAACAGATTACGGTAACGTCAACCAACACGGAATTGTTTACATTTTTTTGCAGTTACTGCTGCCTCTTGGCATCCAAATGTCATAAATTGATTCCTCGCATGTTGAAAAACTGACCTAACAAGGAAAATTTCAGTACGAACTGCAGAACAAAAAAATGAAGCATAACAAGATATCTAACCTTTGCCTCTGCTCCTGGGGTAGGCGTTTTTTGTGGCCTACACGTTTCCTCCTGCTGCTTTGGGCTTTCAGCTCAATCAGAACTACGTCCAGGAGCCGGCTCATTCACAGCTGCACAGGGATTTTTTTTACCCTATTTTATAGCCCCTCCCAACTCCAGTCCTTGGCGAGGGGCCATACACCAGCACACTCTGTGCAACCCTGCAGTCATGAACCCTGAGTCCAACCACTAGGTGTCAAAATTGCACAATGACTATGACTCCCTCCCCCCCAGGGGCTGTGAGTGCTGCCTCTGCAGCATTTCCAGCCAACCTGGGGAGCAGAAAAGCAGAGCTGGAAAAACAAACCCAGGTCCAGCACAGCACTGCTATTGAGCTGGCCCTGGAGGCAGACATCAGTTATACCATTTCTGTCTTTAAGGGGACACATGTGTGACATCAGCCTGTCAAGTGAAACACTGTTCTCCCTGTCTCCCCCTTCACTGTGTTACTGTGTCTCCTTGCTTATTTAATTATCTATTACTTGGATTTAGAATCCCAACTTTTTGAAAACACAAGACATTCAAAACGGGTTACAGAATATTGAAAAAAATGTGCTTATGAACCGGTTGTTTGCAGCTTCACTTTTCAAAGGAGTAAACACATTTGAAGTAGCAACATGATCTCAAAACAATTCAACAAAATAGAGCAGCAAAATTAAAATAAGGCAGAGTGTTGTATAATTTTTGCTGGACTCAAAGCTTTAGGGCAACAAGAACACTCAAAATCAGCAAGAGGTTTTTTTAATCAAATTTATTTGGCTTCTTAAGAAACAAGTGTTCTTGTGAGATGCAATATAACTGCCCTCTATCTGTAACAACTTGCATCTCAGTAAATCTCTGACCTGCCCTGACTTATATAATCAAAATACAACATTCCCGAAGCTTCCAGAATGAATGACGTAACTGGCCAAAGACTTCCTTACAAAAAATACCGTATACTGTTGTCATGACAATCTATCCTGTATAGGAAATGCTTGTGAGGTCATACTCCATTCAGTTGTAAAAATCATTCATTTACTAGTCTTTCCTGACCCCATCCTCCCATGATAAAAGTTCCTGTATCACTCTGGCTTTGATGCAATGTATTCTTCTTCTGTTCTTCTTTGTTTGTGTAAACAAATCGCCGTCTGGGTTTTTGAATAGAAGCTCAGCATGAATTCCGTCTTGTGGCACCAGGATTTAATTAAAGCTGCAACCTCAAAGGCATCTTCTTTTTCACATGGTTTCTTCTGTTGAAATATGCATCTGCAAGACAAACGCTAGCATCCTGGTTTTCCTGCAAAACAAGTATCCCTGCATTGTGGTGCAGATATTGTCATTGATGCCTTCCTGGCCTGTAATTATAGGCTTTGCAGAGCCTGCCAGTAGGTCTCTCAGGGATATTCTGCAAGTCATGCTCAGAAAAGCACTCAAAGTTCATTCACCTTTGACAGGCTATAGTAAAGGCATCTGGGAGTTCTTGGTTGTCTGCTCAGCCTATTCTTCATTTCCCTCTATGGGACACCTTTAATGGACATGTGTCACATCAATCAAGCTTCGATGATAAGCCATGACAGAGGAACTTAAATGTGTATCCTAACCACTAACCTTGGTATTTATCAGGTGTAGTGCATACGTGTGTCCCCCTCTAGATTCCCAATTAATATGAAGGATGTTCCCACAAGCATTCACTAGTTAATCAAACAATAACATCAAAACTAATTTTCACTAGGTAGCTATTAGCTCTATAATGGAGCTATACAGATACCTGCATTATAAAAAAGCCCTACTTCATAATAACATGATCACATATGTTATCTTTCAGAATCAAGTAAGTACATAATAGTGGTATAGTATGTAAAGATATGTAAAGATAAGTACACAGAGAGACTAGTATGAAAGTACTATGTTTCTCATATAATACTAGGTATTCTGGGCAAATCTTTTCAAGAAGTACTCTCATTATGAACAACTACCCAGGATAATATTCATTAAAATGACAAGCAGGAATATAATCAATGCACCTTACCAGAAAAGTAAAGAAACCAATAAAAGAAAAGAAACAAGAATCAATAGAAGAACTCATACTGTGTTGTGCATACATGATGTAAAAGTGTTGCAAAGCATAAGACATATTCTAGTCATATGCTGCAGTGATGGAAGATCAAATACAAAGGCATATG
Source organism: Rhinatrema bivittatum (assembly GCF_901001135.1). Taxonomy (NCBI): domain Eukaryota; kingdom Metazoa; phylum Chordata; class Amphibia; order Gymnophiona; family Rhinatrematidae; genus Rhinatrema; species Rhinatrema bivittatum. Next base: position 170,244,806 of record NC_042618.1, on the reverse strand, counting down.
CATGATAGGCAAAGGCATAGCAAAAGTCTGAAACATCATACTAATTCTGTAGGGTATTTATAGTGCTATCCAGTATTAGGACAACAAACTGTAGCAGTGGAAGCACTCACTGTATGGACAGTCCTAATTCACTTATAGCAGTCATATGTACAAGAGATAATACCTCTGTGTATGGCAAGTATGAATTATTAAGGTAGATGATGGCTAGTAATACTGCTTCGTCTTCAGATACTTCTAGAGGAAATGGGGCTCATCATAAAAACAAGTGAAAGCTGACTCTGTGAAAAGTCTTTAACCTATTATGTAATCTAAAACAAACTAATGTACTTTGCAGAATTGATAAACCATCAGTGTAAGACTTTACACAGGGAAGGAAGGAATGTCATATAAATAAAAGACAGAAATAAGGAAAATTATATCATCCCCTTTGGAATCCTAAATAGAAACCCACTAGCTTATAAGTCACAGATAGAGTTTATAGTGAAAGGGCCAAGATAAAAAGAAAAGAACAATGAGCAATTAATATGCCGAAAGATATAGTAATAGAATGTTACAAATCCCTATAGCAGATCTCCTCATGTATAAGGTATCACAGGCTACACTAGTAAGAAATCTTTGTGAAAGAGAGTGAAACAGTCATTAGGTAAAATCTAGTAAATAGCGTCATATGAAAAGATATTCAAAGAAGGGTTCAGCGAAAACATTAGAATAAGAGATAGAATATTGAGATATTAAAGATCAGCAAAGTGATTATCCTAAGTGCAAGCTGCAAAACAAAAGAATAGAAATAGCTTATAACTTAGGCTGGTGTGGAAGAGAAATATAAAGAGATCTCCCTCTTGAACCCTGAATTATCATATTTAAATCACAATGAAACACATCACCCTCTATGTGATCAAAGCAGCTTCCATAGATAAAGATAGAAAAACCTAGTACATATACATTTAACTGATTCAGCATATAAGTATTATAAAGTCTAAGACTGGAAAATACTACTTAACTTGGAACATACAAACTAATAAAAACAGCATCACTTCAAATAATAGTATTAACTTGAACACCTAAGTGCTGACAGAGAATGAAAGAACCTAAATTCTGCATAAAGTCATTCCCACAAAACATAGAAAAAACAAAAAGCAGGTCTAAATTGTAAGCCTTGCAGTCCATATAATAGGTAAGAAGGTCTGTGACCAAGAATAATTTCTGCATTCAGTGCGTATATAGTTCTTTTAGTAGGATTCAGTGATGATGTCAGGGCAGAATCTCTTAGCTCCTTAGATTAGATGCATGTGTATGAAGTCAAACCTAAATAAAAGTGCAACAAATCCGATTAAGTAGTAAGAAAATACTTTTATGTCACGTACTCCCTATATTTAATTTGCCAAATAATCCCCACATTATTTCAAAACATCATGCAATGGTCCAGACCACAAACATAAATACTCAGACTGTACATTAAAACATATATGTCACAGCACTGACTACATAATGCATTCCTTCATTCATTCCTCATTTTACACATGTAACATAGAACAAACAACATGTCAAACGTTTGAGCTCAAAAAGAAAAAAGTACTTTAAAAATATAAAAGAATTGGATCGATCCACAAAAGAAAACAAAAACTCAGGATGAAAATTAAAATAGATCTATTCCAAAATTGAAAAGGAATCAAACTGGAAAAAAACTGATCTTCATCTCCCATAGAACAGAGACAGATGCGCTTTGTGCTTTGGTACCCTGGAAAGAAATCTAATATATAACAGTTAATATAATGATTAAAATGAAATTTAAAAATGACATTACAGGTTCCTTAAAAGTCAAACTGCTATTATACCTTAATTCAGCAAAAAAACAGTCATAAAGCTACTTTCCTTTCTCTGATGGTCCACCCCTAGGAGGCGCTGTCCCCTGTGATAAGAGCTACTTCCTTTTACAAATCTAAAACCTTTTTGTTTTCCTATGCTTGTAAACTCCTAACTCGCCTTCTAAAAGAGAAACTTAAAACAAACAACTTTGCACTTAATTAGAAGTCATTTTATTTCCATCCAATATGCATATGTTCCACAAAGTTCTTACTACCAAATCCTGCAAATACCCTAAATAGAAATACGAATCATTTCCAAAAGCACAGACATATCAGCTAGGAGTCTGGAAGTCTGCAAAATAAAAGGATGGCACATACTAATATACATTAACCAAAAGTTTTTCTTACTGGCATATAAATAGATAATAGGCATTGCTACTTATTTCTCTGCTGTTCACCGTCTCACAATCTTTCTCCTTTACATATCGTCTAAACCGTCCACAATACAAACGTCCAATACCTGAACTCCCATCAAAACAAGCAACCTAATTCATTTCCTTTCTTCTAAAAGTTAGCAGCTACTGAGGTATAATCAAAACTGAGAAATATTTATCATCCTTACTGCTGCATGCCGTCCGTTTATTTCTGACCTGTGTTTAAGTTAAAATAAATCATATCTTCACACAATTAAATGCACTGACTTACATCTTTTCTCTACTTTTACCCAAAACATTCTAAATCTCCCAGCACACAGCCTTCCGCATATTCATAAATCTCTTCCCTCTTTAACATTACGTCATCTCTCATCCCTAATATTCACTTTCCCCATACTTTCAATACAAATTTCTGTTTTCACATTAAACAGATCAATTCATTAGTCCCTCTTCTATCACCTTTTGCACTTCGTCCTGTAACATACTTAACCATATCAAACCTCTTATCTCAGCAGAACTGTACCATTCATTTTAAAAGTGACTCACTCCCAGATTTTTTTTTCTTTTCATCTCAAACACATTCCTAAAGGGGGGTTCACCTCCTCTCCCGCCAAACAACTGTTACACTCAATGAATAGGTTTGTTAAGTGATAAAAACACTTAAACAGATCATTTCATTAAACTGGCATCGCTCTCATGTAGTATATCTATAGATTGTTTTCCTTTCTATCTCTCTGCCTATACCCCTGACCAAAGAAAAAACGATACATCCCTCTCCAATGATAAATCAAATCTAATTATGAATGGCTTTAAATAAACACAGGTTCATGCTTTCGTTCTTACCAAATAAAATGAAACACACTGCACATAATGCTAAAATCTCTTCACAATAAACTCTCGGTAATCACACAATTCTAAAAACTTAGATGCAAATATGAGCATCTCTGCATTAATGGTGGGAAATAAAAGTACCTGAGCAAACTGGATGGACGGCTTATGCTCCTTCTGCCAGCATTGCTATGTTTCCATGTTTACTGTAAACACAAATCCTTGAAGCCAGCCAGCCAGCCAGGGCTGATGAAAAACAACATAGCACTGAAAGATTCCTTTCTCTGTTTAATGAACTGCAGCAATTAATTCAAATGTCCCTATATACCACACTGCCAGCAGTTCACTAATGTCCAGATTTAAGTTCAACTACAATCACTAAACTTTTCTTACAAGGAACCATTTTACACAAAATCTTAACTTATATAAATAGATGCACACAGACAAAAATAGGCTTCCTTGTTAAAGCTAATCAAAGAAGGAAAAGAAAGAAATTAACCACATGTAACCTGCTGTAAAAGATTAAAGCCATTAGCACCTTCCTGTAAGAACAACAACCAAACTTTGGGGAATATTCCACTAAACAAAAACTCCTTCTTATACTAATTATAACTTTCAACTTACCAATTGTAACTTATTCCCTCTTTCTCCTTCTGAATCTACACACTCACAACCAGCCGCTCCCCAGGTGTAAAGTGAAAGTGAAACTACTGCCGAGCCCAAGCCATGCGGTCTGAGGACAAAAGACCCCAGACTGACTAGTGCTGGGTACCCCTCTGTTTTTTCAACTGTTCAATCTGATTTTAATCAAATCATCAACTCATGTCCTGTCTCCCTAACATATATTAAAGAACATTTTGCAAAAAGTATTCTAAACCCGATGTAACACACAATCTATATACACACAAATAAAATAAAAACATTGATACTTACAGATTTTTCCTTTTTTTTTTTTTTTTTTCTTGTTACATACTCACAAAATGGATCCAACTTCATTCCACATCTGCTCTGAACTCATAATTCTCCGGGATAATCCTCCAGTCTACCTGGGCAACTCAATCTTTGAATGACCAGCCAATGAACCATTCAAGAACCTAGTATACTTTCGTCCGCCAAAAGTAATACTACAGCTTATTAATAATTAATAATTATAATAACAACAGCTATTAGAGTCCCATCTGGGGTGCCAAAATGTATAATTTTTGCTGGACTCAAAGCTTTAGGGCAACAAGAACACTCAAAATCAGCAAGAGGTTTTTTTAATCAAATTTATTTGGCTTCTTAAGAAACAAGTGTTCTTGTGAGATGCAATATAACTGCCCTCTATCTGTAACAACTTGCATCTCAGTAAATCTCTGACCTGCCCTGACTTATATAATCAAAATACAACATTCCCGAAGCTTCCAGAATGAATGACGTAACTGGCCAAAGACTTCCTTACAAAAAATACCGTATACTGTTGTCATGACAATCTATCCTGTATAGGAAATGCTTGTGAGGTCATACTCCATTCAGTTGTAAAAATCATTCATTTACTAGTCTTTCCTGACCCCATCCTCCCATGATAAAAGTTCCTGTATCACTCTGGCTTTGATGCAATGTATTCTTCTTCTGTTCTTCTTTGTTTGTGTAAACAAATCGCCGTCTGGGTTTTTGAATAGAAGCTCAGCATGAATTCCGTCTTGTGGCACCAGGATTTAATTAAAGCTGCAACCTCAAAGGCATCTTCTTTTTCACATGGTTTCTTCTGTTGAAATATGCATCTGCAAGACAAACGCTAGCATCCTGGTTTTCCTGCAAAACAAGTATCCCTGCATTGTGGTGCAGATATTGTCATTGATGCCTTCCTGGCCTGTAATTATAGGCTTTGCAGAGCCTGCTAGTAGGTCTCTCAGGGATATTCTGCAAGTCATGCTCAGAAAAGCACTCAAAGTTCATTCACCTTTGACAGGCTATAGTAAAGGCATCTGGGAGTTCTTGGTTGTCTGCTCAGCCTATTCTTCAGTGTACCTAAATAAATCAACAATAAAGACTAGGTTGTAATAGAAACATAATATTAGTGACTAATTCAAAACAAATAGCACCATTATAAAACATAGGATTTTAGCAACATGTTTAAGACATTCAGGTGAATGTTGAGCAGTTTTCATAGTTTCATGTTTGGCATTTAAAGGCTTTTATTTGCTTCCTGAAGTGAGAGTAGTCCTGTATTTGTCAGAGCTCTTCTGGGAGCTCATAAGATAGGTGCTGCTCCTGTGAAGGATCTATTGCGGGTGTCTGTTCATTTGATTTCTTTTGTCGATGGGGTAGTTATGGAAGCTCTGAGAGAGGTCTGGAATGGATGGATGTGGATAGTCTTTCACTCAAGCAGATAGATCCATCTCCTCTTGAAGGGGTCTGAACGCTTCAACCTGACAAAGGACTTCATGTACCAGAATTCCCTGCTTCATCTGCTCTCTGATTTCCTTGACAATAGGGTTTGATTTCCTGGTGTGTGCTTTGCAATGCATTACAGCCACCTTGTTACACTCTTACAGCCTTGAATATCGGTGCCAAAGTTTGGAATTTTATTCTGTATAGTACTGGTAGCCAGTGTAGTTTGAGTACAACGGGAGTAATGTGGTTGTGCAGTTTGCATCTTTCTTTCAGTTGTGCTGCAGAGTTCTGTATTATATGGAGTTTGTGTAGTACCTTCTCTGTTGCAGTAGTCCAGCTGTATGGTTACTGTGGAATGAACAACAGAGAGTAGGTTTGACTTCTCAATGAGCGGGCAAGGTCTTCATAACAGTGGCGTAGCCACGGGTGGGCCTGGGTGGGCAGCTGCCCACCCAATTTAGACCCAGGCCCACCCAACTAACACCAGAACTGCAAGGCTGTCGCGGGATCCCATCCCCGCGACAGTGAAGAGGAGAACCCATGCTTGGCACGCCATCACGGCACACGTGGGGAAGCGGTCCTACAACCATATGGCCGACCGATCTTCCTGTTTGCGGGGGGAGCGGAAGCGCCGTGCACAGCTTCCACTTCCTCCCCCCAAAGCAGGAAGATCAGCTGCCTCTCCTGCTGCCACTGGCCTCCTGCTATCTTCGGGCCGTATGGCCGACCGATCTTCCTGTTTGGGGGGGGGGGAGGAGAGCGGAAGCGCCACGCACAGTTTCCGCTTCCTCCCCCCAGAGCAGGAAGATCAGCTGGCCTCTCCTGCTGCCACTGGCCTCCTGCGTACAGCCGACCGATCTTCCTGTTGGGGGGGGACGAGCGGAAGCGCCGCGCACAGCTTCCGCTCCCCCCCCCCAGTAGGAAGATCGGTCGGCCGTATGGCTCGAAGATAGCAGGAGGCCAGTGGCAGCAGGAGAGGCCAGCTGATCTTCCTGCTCTGGGGGGAGGAAGCGGAAACTGTGCACAGGCTTGAATGTGTATGTGAGGATGAGAATGGGAGCCTTGTTGTGTGTGTGTGGGTGAAAATCGGACCCTGGGTGTGTATGGGAGTGAGAATGGAGTCTTGAATGTGTGTGGGTGATAATGGAAGCTTGAATATGTGGGTGAGGTTGGAAGCTTGAATGTGTGTATATATGGGTGAGAATGGGAGCCTGGGTTTGTGTGTGTGGGTGAGAATGGAAGCTTGAATATGTGGGTGAGGATGGAAGCTTGAATGTGTATATATATGGGTGAGAATGGGAGCCTGGGTTTGTGTGTGGGGGTGAGAATGGAAGCTTGAATATGTGGGTAAGAATGGGTGTTTGAATGTGTGTATGTGTGGGTGAGAATGGGAGAATGGTTTTGTGTGTGTGGATGAGAATGGGTACCTGGATGTGCGTCTGTGTGTGCATAAGAATATAAGCCTGGGGAGGGGTGAGAAAGTGAGAGCTTGTATGTGTGTCTGCAGATAATGTGAGCTTGGGGGGGGGGGGAGAGCATATGAGAGTGAGAGCCTGAGTGTGTGAGGGAGTCTGTGAGAGAAAGCATTTATGTATATATGTGTGTGTGTGTGGAAGGGAAGAAGACAGTAGTAGAAAAGACACTGAAGAGGAATTAGGAAATGAGCGACAAGGGAAAAAATGGGAAAGAGAGACCAGGACCAACTGATTAGAAAAATACAAAGATCAGACAACAAAGGTAAAAAAAAAAAAATATATATATATATATCTATAGAGAGAGAGAGAGGGAGATGTTAGCAATTTAAATATGTCATCTTTGGGAATGTGCATTCTTATATTTTTGTATTTTGCTCTTTCTTAAGTATTCCACTGTTCAGACATTTTAGTTTCTCAGGCTTTCTATTTTGGCTTTATCTACATGTTTCTGTTTCTAATTTATAGTCTCTTATTTCTATATTAGGTAAGGGTCGGTCTCAGTTTTGCCTGTTTGTGACAGAAATGAGTATTTCTAGCATATAGTTTCTCTGTAGTAGTAGTCCAGCCTGTTCTGTTATTCCCGTAGGTGATGTATTAATGTTATAGGGCCTGGTGTAGTATTTGCATTGCTGCTTTTTCATAAGGTTGCTGTTTGAATCCTGAGAGTCAGTGCTGTGATTGTTTGGCAAGGTTCCAGATGCCTCTTTCTTTGCAAGAGTTTGTTACTTCACAAAATAGCAGTGGAGGATTATTTTTTGCTGAGATTACACCAGAATTTGAATTTTTTTTTCATGTTACTTGTAATGTGAATTGCCCTAGCTCTGCGCTGCACCTGTTTTGATGATTAATTATATTTTATTGTATTTATGAAGATTTCTGGGTTTCTGCAAAGATGGTTCATGAAAGAATACATTAATTTTTGTTTTATTATATGATTGGATTTGATTGTTTTCTATACTTGAAATAATTGAAGTAAATTATTTTAAAGTTTCATACATGACACATAATGGCTGTTGCAAACTACTTAGAAAGCCATTCTAGGGTGCAGTATATGGCATTATTTATCAGTAAGAAAACAACTAGTAGACCTGCATGCCTTGTGCCCACCTATGTTAAGCTTGTGCCCACCCAAAAAATCAATTCTGGCTACGCCACTGCTTCATAAGTTCCACAGTTGAAAATGGAAGCTCTTTACTGTTGCCTGAATTTGTGGCAGCAAGGCAAGTTCTGAGTCTAGCAAGACTCCAAGACATTTTACCCATGTTTCAGGTGGGAGCTCATAGGTGCCAAATGGGATTTTCAGATCAGGGATTTGTTTGTGCTTGTTTTGTATGCATAGCAGCTCCATTTTGTTGGGATTCAGATGGTGTTTGTTGTTTGTTTTGTCCATTCTTGAATAGCTGTAAGACAGCTTAGCTTATTTATAGCTGTTGATAGGTCCGGATCCATTGGTAGCACAAGCTGGACATCATCTGCATAGATGCAGGCCTTTATGTCAAAGGATAGTATCTTTGTGCCAGTGGTTTAAGGTGTACATGGAAGAGTACTGTGACACTATAGAGCCTTGGGGACCCCACCATTCAAGATCCATAGTGCTGACATGGTGTCAGTGAAATGTGTAGATTGTTGCCTATCTGACAGAAAGGAGTTGAATCAAGTTAGGACCCTGTCACTAAAGCCAACCTCTGCTAGTTGTGATATCAAGATATTGTAATTTATGGTGTCAAAAGCTGTTGAGAAATCCAGTAATGCCAGAAACGCTTCCTGGCTTCTGTCATGATATCTCAGGAGGTCGCCCAGTAGAGCGCCGAGGACTGTCAGTGTTCCATGGCTTTTTTCTGAATCTGGATTGATTCAGATCCAGCCGGGTTTTTTGTTTTTTTTTTCTGTTAGCCATTTTTTCAGTTAAGCTCTTCCTGATTTTTCTATAAGTTTCCTAGAGAAAGGATATTTGACACTGGGTGGTTGTTTTCAGATTTACCCGGATCCAGATTTGTCTTTTTTATTAGATGCTCTACTGCAGCCTTTTTTTAGATCTGTAGGTAGCACACAGAGAGGAAGGTGTTTATTGTTTTGACTTCCCAGGCTGAGAGTCCCTCACTAGCTAGCTTTACTAATTTCGATGGGCACAGATCAAGAGAGCAAATTGTTGGATGTAGGGCAGTCAGGGTCTTTTCAAGGTCTTCTTCAGTAACTGGGGTGAAAGATTTCCATAACTCTAATGTATTTGGTAATGTCAAGCTTATCTTTGTGTCTTGATGATGTTTGTGGAGGTCCTTGATTTTGTTCTCATCATAGGAAGCAATTTTATTTGTCTTTAATTTCAAATTAGGGGTATTATTTTATTGAGATGGCAGTTTTAGTTGGCCAATTCTTTTAGATAGTTTCTTGGTTGGGTTTGAAGCTTGCTCAATGCACTGGGAGAAGTATCTTTTGGGCCTTTGTTATGGCTTTGTGATAGATTGTACAATTTGCATTTTAGTCTGTACTGCTCAAGGCATGTCTTGCATCAAGTTATATCTAAGCTACATTCTTAACATTGTAGAGCTCAAAGTTCTCATGAGTACCTAGGGGCACTTCTGTGAGTCAGGCATAGAACTTTGTTTTGGGGGAATTGTGGCTTTAACTAGGTTTTCATTCCAGACTTTTACTTGGTCTATAGGAATGTGCATTCATTTGAAACAAATAGAAAAAACACAACAAATGGAGGGTGCTTACACATTTAAAAGAAATTTTTCATTTTATTCATTTGTTTCGCATTCAAATCTATGGCCTATTGAAAAGTGCAGTAGGGAGACTGATAACTATAGCAACTAACCACTGCCTGTATGAAATGGCTGCCAGGCGGGAGCCAAGGTGGAAGAAGAAAGCAAGTAGATAGGACAGAAGACCAATCAAGGTGAAGCTTGTTCTTAACTAGCCTTTAGCTAGAATCTGGATCAAGTAACACTGATGTCCTTCTACTAACAGGTCTGAACCTGTGCAAAGAAACTACATTTTCTGTGTTGGATTTCATAGAGAAGGGTTGTCTTTTCAAAAGCTCTCTTAGAGTGAAAGAAAAAGTTTAAAAAAGGAGAGAGAACAATTTTGGCATTGTCAAAGGGCTTTTTCATACGTTTAGTGCTGCAGACACAGTGCTTTCACTGTGTATGAGAGACAGGTGTTCCTGCATTCTGTCTGTTTGCTAGAACAGGACAAAGAGTAGTGGAGAAAGAGATGCAGTGCCCATGAGAAAACAAACAGCAGTGATTTTCTATCTCTGTCTGAACAATACACTGCTTGATTGGCAGAGAGAGAACAGAAGCAGCCTTGTCAGGTTTTTTTGTCAGTTTTTTCGTGTATGCAAAAGGATTTAATCAGCAGTGCACACACACATACACTGCGTATGTGTGTTTGTAAGAAAGACATTTTTGTACACACTGGGGTGGATTTTCAGAGCCCTGCTCGCCTAAATCCGCCCAAAACCGGGCGGATTTACGCGAGCAGGGCCCTGCGCGCCAGTAAGCCTATTTTACATAGGCCTACCGGTGCGCGCAGAGCCCCGGGACTCGCGTAAGTCCCGGGGTTTTCGGAGGGGGCGTGTCGGGGGGGGCGGGCCCGAACCGCGCGGCGTTTTCGGGGCATGTCGGGAGCGTTCCGGGGGCGGGCCCGGGGGCGTGGCTACGGCCCGGGGGCGTGGCCGCGCCCTCCGGACCCGCCCCCAGGTCGCGTCCCGGCGCGCAGGAGGCCTGCTGACGGGCAGGGATTTACGCCTCGCTCTGGGAGGCGTAAATCCCCCGACAAAGGTAAGGGGGGGGGGTTTAGACAGGGCCGGGCGGGTGGGTTAGGTAGGGGAAGGTGAGGGGAGGGCAAAGGAAAGTTCCCTCCGAGGCCGCTCCGATTTCGGAGCGGCCTTGGAGGGAACAGTGGTAGGCTGCGCGGCTCGGCTCGCGCCGGCTATACAAAATCCATAGCCTTGCGCGCGCCGATCCAGGTTTTTAGCAGATACGCACGGCTCCGCGCGTATCTACTAAAATCCAGCGTACTTTTGTTTGCGCCTGGAGCGCAAACAGAAGTAGGCTATTCGCGCTCCTTTTAAAATCCGCCCCTCTGTGAGGGATAACTCTAGAAAGACAAAGACTGAGTTTGTGCCACTAGGAAAGTTGGCACTGTGCTTGCTAAGCCCTGAAGTGAACTCAGCCTGTCAACTTGACCGAGTATGTGTAACAGATGGACATTCAGTATTAGAAAGGTACTTATGAGTTGTACATTATCAATAAAGTATTCTGTGATATTTAAACCCCCAGTAGCAACTTCCAATTCCATCATGTAACTGTGAGCAAGGGAAAAAAGGGAATGGCAACAGGCAGAAAAATGGCAGGGCCAGAGGATTGGTGCTACAGAACCAGAGGATTGGTGCTGCAGAGCCAGCCCAGCCGGTCAGAATTATAAGCAGTACTAGTAGCAGTGAAAAAAAGGAAATCCTGCCCCTAAAAGAGACTATTTTAGCCACAGAAGGCCAAGAGCATAAAGCAAGCTCAAGCCATACGAAATTCAGATTGAGAGAGCATGCATCGCTGCTGCCTGTTCCTTGCCCTTTTACTTTGGAACAGGATAAAAGGCAAGAGAGTCATCCAAAGCTATTGTTTTCAGGGCAGAGGCAAGGATAGGGGCCGCAGAAGTGCAACACCCAAAAGCAGCAGGTTGTTCTTCCATGATTTAAGCTTCCGACCAGTACCAGCCGCGGCGAACACATCTCACCCATCCTCAGGAACCTACATTGGTTACCAGTGAATTTCAGAATTCTATACAAATCAATCACCTTAATACACAAAACCATCCATCATCAACTTCAACTCGACCTGGAAATCCCATTCAAACTCCATTCCTCAAACAGACCAACTAGAGATATTCACAAAGGCACTCTGAAATATCCCCCCGCTAAAGCCTCATGCCTCTCTACGACCAAAGACAGAGCTTTTTCGATAGCAGGCCCATCTATCTGGAATAGCATCCCATCAAATCTCAGATTGGAGCCATGCCTTTTAACTTTCAGAAAAAGACTTAAAACCTGGCTCTTTCACCAAGCCTTCGCCGATCCACCAGACAATCACTAGTTGTCCTTCACTCTAAACCGGTCTGGCATTTATACTCATGAACAATGGACTCTGACACTTCCAGGTTAAAGCACCTTTTTAGCTTTTAACCCGTACGCTCTATGGTAACACTTTATATTTATGTCCTGCCTTATCTTCTTTCCAGCTTGTCGCAAGCTTTCAAGTTCTCTCTCCCTGTTGATTGTAACTTTGACCTATTCCTACCTATTGTTATCTTTCATTTACTTGAATTGTTACTCCAGTTATACCCTTTGTTAAATGTAAACCGATCCGATATGGTTATTTACTATGAAGGTCGGTATAAAAAACTGTTAAATAAATAAATAAATAAATGATTACTGCTTCTGAGGTAATGGAGGCAATATTTTCAAAACTGATTCTGAGGAAGAATTGTGTCTCAGATTCCCTGAATCAGAATATGTCGAAGAGCTAGTAGCTGAAGAGAATTTGGAAGATCTGGTCAGTAGCATCTTAGCCTATTTGATACAGGCATATCTGATACAGCACTAAAATGGTTCATTTCTTTCCTATCCAGTCGCATGCAACAAATACATATAGGTAGTTTGCTTCGCAGTGAATCCCATCCAAAACCAGAGTTCCCCAAGGGTCGGCTTTTTACACCTCCCTTTTCAATATATACCTCTCACCTCTGTGTAAACTACTCGGTGGCCTAGGGTTAAATTTACATATATATGCAGATGGTATTCAATTCTTTTTCCTATTGTTAATTTCATTAACAATACCCTTCAATATCTAAAAATCTATCTTCAATTGATAAATGGCTATTTTATAACTGCCTTACCCTCGGTGTTTCAAGAACAGAAATGATTTATCTCACATGGTGCACAGATATTAATGATCTGCCCCAGTTCACTTTTGGTGATCACACTATTAATATCTCCTCCAATATTCATACCTTGGAGTGACACTAAACACTAACCTTAATATGAGAGCATATATCTGTCACTTAATAAAAACTGGCTACTACAAACTGATTTACTATGGCTTTTCTCCCATGCTGTGACTATGGGAAAAATGCTTAGTAAATGAGTCCCTAACAATGTTGCATAGGTTAAAAACTCCTCTTAGAATGACTTTAGAACAGTATTGTAGCAATTAATATTCTCAGGCTTTGATCACTGTAGTTCTCTCATGTTAAGTTTACCAGATTGTACAATAAGGTCACTTCAGTTACTGCAAAATTCAGCTGCCCATGTTCTAACCAGTTGCTTAAAATATTACTCTCATTTTGTTTTCTTTAAAGGCTTCCAATATGGTTCAGAATTCATTATAAAATATAGGAAAATTAGTTTCTTACCTGATAATTTTTGTTCCTGTAGTACCACGGATCAGTCCAGACTCCTGGGTTTTGCCCCCCCCCCCCCCCCCCCCTCTAGCAAATGGAGATAGAGTAGTTCTCAAAACAAACTCCACCTATAAATAGGCTGGTGCCACCTACAGTCTGGCAGTATTATTCAATGTCAAAGCAGAATGGAACTATCAAAACCATCATAACTATATATATAATTACAGAAACAAACCAGTCCACTGAACCCTCCTGGGACCTGAACCTTGAAAAAACCACTTGAGGACAAAACATTGAAAATCTTTGTCGATCTGAAATAATGAAATAGATAAAAATCGAGCGGACTCTCCCTTTCTTTCATGCCTCTGACGGGCGGGACTCTGGACTGCTCCGTGGTACTACAGGAACAAAAATTATCAGGTAAGAAACTAATTTTCCTTTCCCTGTACGTACCCGGATCAGTCCAGACTCCTGGGATGTACCAGAGCTTTCTTACCTGGGATGGGATCTGGAGAAGCCCACTCGAAGCACTCCCTCTCCAAAACCTGAAACTGGAGCCTGGACATCTAATCTGTAATGTCTCGCAAAAGTATGCAGAGATTTCCATGTAGCCACCCTGTAAATTTCTTGCGGTGATACCACCTGCCACTCTGCCCAAGACGCCGCTTGTGAACGAGTAGAGTGGGCACGCAGATCCGTAGGAAGTGATTTACCATGAAGGATAAAGGCAGTAATAGCCTCCTTTAGCCAACGAGCTATAGTAGCTTTGGACGCCTGCTGACCTTGTTTAGGACCGCTCCACAGCACAAAAAGATGGACAGTCACACGAAATTCATTAGTAACCTCAAGGTAATGCAGCAAAGCTCTGCGAACGTCAAGCTTCCGCAAGTCGCTAGCCAAACGATCCGGATGGTTTAAGACCATGAAGGCCGGTAGCTCCACCGATTGGTTGTGATGAAAAGAGGAAACCACTTTCAGCAAGAAAGACAGAATCATCCTTAAAGAAATGCCCGAGACCGAAATCCGCAAAAAGGGTTCTCTACAGGAAAGCGCCTGAATTTCTGACACCCTACGAGCCGATGTAATGGCCACCAGAAAAATCACCTTTAAGTTAAGATCTTTTAGAGTCGATCTCTTCAAAGGCTCAAAAGGCACTGAGCAAAGGGCAGTGAGAACTAAATTCAAACTCCATGATGGATAAGGACGCCGAAGCGGAAGATGCAAGTGTTTTGCTCCCTTAAGAAATCAAACCACATCCGGATGTGCTGCTAACGCTACACCCTGGATGGAACCACGCAAACAACCAAGTGCCGCAACCTGAACTCTGAGGAACTACATGACAACCCTTTAGAAAGATCAGATTGTAAAAAACAGAATATCCGACACCAAGGCCCATGTAGGTGCAACCTCACGGTCCAAACGCCAAGACTCAAAAATTTTCCATACTCTAACATATGTGAGATTGGTAGAAGTCTTACATGATCGGAGAAGCGTAGCTACCACGGCCGGAGAATAGCCTTTGCGAGTTAACCTCTGCCTTGCAAAAGCCATGCTGCTAGACAGAAGTGATCGACATCCTACAAACAAACAGGCCCTTGATGCAGCAGGTCTGGGAGAACCGGAAACCGCAGAGGACTGTCCACCGCGAAATTGAGAAGGTCCGCAAACCAGGGACGTCTTGTCCATTCTGGAGCTATCAGAATGACCTCCGTTGGATGGATCTCTACCCACCGGAGCACTTTGCCAATCAATGGCCAAGGTGGGAAGACATACAGCAGAACCTCGGTGGGCCAAAGCAACTCTAGGGCATCTACCCCTTCTGCTGCCGTCTCTCTGCAACGAGCGTAGGACCTCGGCACTTTGGCATTCCGAAAAGTTGACATCAGGTCCATGCTGAGTGTGCCCCATGTATCACATATGAGTTGAAAGGCGGTCTCTGCCAGCTCCCATTCTCCGGGATTTAGATGGTGACGACTGAGAAAATCTGCCTGCACATTGTCCACACCAGTGATGTGAGACGCTGCTATGCTTACCAAGTTTAGCTCTGCCCAGCTGATCAATTGGCGAGCTTCTATTGCCACTGGTTGACTTCTGGTTCCTCCTTGGTGATTGATGACTGCCACCGTGGTCGCATTGTCTGAGAGAATTCTGACCAACTTGCCCTGGAGGAGAGGATGGAACACTTGCAATGCTAACCATACCGCCCTGGTTTCCAGTCGATTGATCAACCAGAGCGATTTGACGGGGGACCAAAGTCCCTGCACTAATTTTCCTTGGCATACCGCACCCCAACCTGAGAGACTGGCATCTGTGGTGACCACTGTCCAGTGGGGCACCTCCAGGGGAACTCCTCGGATTAAATTGTCCGCACTAACCACCAATCGAGACTGGCTCGCGCTGTCTCCATAAGCGGTAAAGGTAGATGAAAAAGCTCGGAGACTGGGTTCCATCGGGAAAGTAATGAGAACTGTAAAGGCCTCATATGAGCAAAGGCCCAGGGTACCAGTTCTAATGTTGAAGTCATCGACCTGAGAACCTGTAAATAATCTCTGACTCTGCAGCTTGGAGATGCATTCCATGGTAAGAAAAACTCTGCCTTGCTGAGTGTCAAAAAGAGCACCCAAATATTCCAACAACTGAATGGGCTCCAGTCGGATCTTGGCGAGATTGACCACCCAGCCTAGGGATTGCAGGAGCTGAACTACTTTCTGAATTGCCTCCTGGGCAAGTGCTTTTGATTTCGCATGGATCAGCCAATTGTCCAAGTAAGGATGCACCAGTAACCCCTCTCTGCGGAGATGGGCTGCCACCACCACCATCACCTTGGTGAATGTCCTGGGTGCTGTAGCCAGACCGAAGGGTAGAGCCAAAACTGAAAATGCTGATGCAGAACTGAAAACTGAAGAAACCTCTGGTGGTCTGACTGAATGCCTATGAGAAGATATGCTTCCGTGAGGTCTAAGGATGCTAGAAACTCTCCCTTGCAAACTGAGGCAATGACTGATCAAAGTGTCTCCATGTGAAACCAGGGAACCATCTATTTTACACTCTTCAGATTTTATTTTTTTTTTTTTAATATACCAACATTCAATCAAGATATTACATTAGTTTACATTCAGCTACTGTAGGTATTTTTCTATCCCCAGAGGGCTTATAATCTAAGTTTTTGTACCTGATGCAATGGAGGGTAAAGTGACTTGCCCAAGGTCACAAGGAGTGACAGCAGTACTCAAACCCTGGTCTCCTGGTTCGTAATCTACTTCTCTAACCACTAGGCTATTCCTCCTCCCAGAATGGGGCTGAAAAGATCCCTCTTTTTTTGGCATTATGAAGTAGGGATGTGAATCGTTTTAGGACGATTAAAATTATCGTCCGATAATTTTAATATCGTCTTAAACCGTTATGGAACACAATACAATAGAGATTCTAACGATTTATCGTTATAAATCGTTAGAATCGTGAGCCGGCACACTAAAACCCCCTAAAACCCACCCCCGACCCTTTAAATTAAATCCCCCACCCTCCCGAACCCCCCCCCAAATGACTTAAATAACCTGCGGGTCCAGCGGCGGTCCGGAACGGCTGCGGTCCGGAACGGGCTCCTGCTCCTGAATCTTGTTGTCTTCAGCCGGCGCCATTTTCCAAAATGGTGCCGAAAAATGGCGGCGGCCATAGACGAACACGATTGGACGGCAGGAGGTCCTTCCGGACCCCCGCTGGACTTTTGGCAAGTCTCGTGGGGGTCAGGAGGCCCCCCACAAGCTGGCCAAAAGTTCCTGGAGGTCCAGCGGGGGTCAGGGAGCGATTTCCCGCCGCGAATCGTTTTCGTACGGAAAATGGCGCCGGCAGGAGATCGACTGCAGGAGGTTGTTCAGCGAGGCGCCGGAACCCTCGCTGAACAACCGGCAGGACGATTGGACAACCGAATCGTCTATGGCCGCCGCCATTTTTCGGCGCCATTTTGGAAAATGGCGCCGGCTGAAGACAACAAGATTCAGGAGCAGGAGCCCGTTCCGGACCGCTGCCGTTCCGGACCGCCGCTGGACCCGCAGGTTATTTAAGTCATTTGGGGGGGGTTCGGGAGGGTGGGGGATTTAATTTAAAGGGTCGGGGGTGGGTTTTAGGGGGTTTTAATGTGCCGGTTTTGCGATTTTTAGATTTTTAGATTTTTCACGATCTTTCACGATTTTTCACGATATTTTACCCCCCCAAACGGCAACAATACGATTCCCTCCCCCTCCCAGCCGAAATCGATCGTTAAGACGATCGAGGACACGATTCACATCCCTATTATGAAGTAAATGGAGTAACAGCCTTTCCTTCTTGCCTGTGGAGGCACTGAGACGATGGCTCCTAGTTGCAGAAGTCGTTGTAAAGTGTCCTGCATCACTCTTTTTTTGGTTTTGTAACCGCAGGGAGAAAATAGAAATCGGTCCCGAGGACGCTGTGCAAAATCTAAAGCGTAGCCATCTCTTATCATAGTAAGAACCCACTGGTCCGTCGTTACTTTGGTCCATGCCTCGTAAAACAGGACATTCTTCCCCCTATCTCCAGCACCAAGGAATGGACCTGTGCCCCTTCATTGTGATGCTTTTGCACTGGAAACAGACTGGGAGTTACCAGGTCTGCTGAATCGATGGACCCGAAAGGACTGGGAATAAATCTGTTGCCTGTTAGGAGCTTGCCGAAAAGGGGCCGCGGGCAGTCTAGATGGGCGAAATCTTCTATTCCCTCTCAATCTGGCCCGAGAGGCAAAGGAACCTCTGGATTTCGGTCTATCCTCTGATAACCGATTAATCTTATTCTCACCCAGAGATTGGAAGATATCTTCCAGGTCCTTACCGAAAAGTAGTTTGCCTTTGAAGGGCAAGGACCCAAGCTGTGACGTAGACGAGACATCTGCCGACCAGTTTCTCAACCAGAGGAGCCTACGAGCTGAGACAGCTGAAACCATGGATCTGGCCAATGTGCGCAAAAGATCATGTAGTGCATCCACGCTGTATGCCACGGAAGCTTCCAGACGACCTGCCTGGACCACCTCTTCATCCAATAAGTCAGCATTAGCTTGCAATTGCTGAACCCAGTGGAGACCCGCTCGTAAGGCGAAATTGCCGCAAATAGCCACATGCACACCCGGTGCAGAAACCTCAAAAATCCTTTTAAGTTGCACTTCCAATTTCCGGTCTTGCAGGTCCTTGAGTGCTGTAGCTCCAGTGACTGGAATTCTGGTCTTCTTGGTAACAGCGGACACTGCTGCATCTACCTTGGGTACCCGAAGCAGCTCTAAAGCATCCTATGGCAGAGGATATAGCTTGTCTATGGCCTTACTCACTTTCAAACCCAGATCCGGGGTGTCCCATTCTCGGAAAAGCAAATCTGTAGCTGAGAAATGAAAAGGAAAAAGCAGGGCCTCTCAGACCCAGCAACACAGGATCCATAGCACCCAGTTTAGATTCCTCTGGAGGACATTCAATGCCCAGTTCAGCTAAAATTGCAGGAATAAGGGAACCCAACTACTCCTTTCTAAAAAGGCGCACCACCTTTGGGTCATCCCCCTCCGCAGCATGCATCCCACGCATTGCGCTATGGTGCTGTAAATCAAAGTCTACATCCACCCCCTGCGGGGGTTTGGGCTGGAGGTCTGGGTCATCTGGTTCAGTGTCCTGACTAGAAGTATCTGGAGTAATCTGGGGAACCCCTGACCGACGGATATGTTTAGGATGAGTAGGCTCCGCACCTCCCTTTGGGGTAGACCGTTTCTTAGCAGAGGACTTAGACCTTTGAGAAACGTCCTTCTTGCCAGATTGCAGCTTCCCTAACTTCCTCGCTTTGTTTTTTTTTGTTTTTTTTTTTTTGCAAAATAATTTTTATTAACAGGGGTGGCAGAAATAACCAGCAATTACACTACGAAAACTGGTGAAACAGAGTACATAAACAGGATTACAACAGGGCAAACGGTATAAAACCAAGCAAGAACTCTTCCAACTGCCCGCCCCAAATTTTCTTTATTTCCCCCCCCAGGCCCCCCCTTCCCTACCCCCAAACCCCAAATCTCACACAGACATCCCTCATTCATACCTTACTTCCCTCCCTCCCTTCCTTTCCCCGTCACTTTAAGGGACCAGTTGATAGTATAACCATTGCGACACAGTTCCTCCTGCAATGATTTAGGAAAAGTAGCAAAACAAGTGTCCCAGCAGAGACAGTACAATGAGTCAGGCCGCCTCTTGCCCGCCAAGTAGTCCAGTCGCTCCATTTGCGCTAGGGAGGCCATTCTTCCAAACCAGGCGGCTAGGGTAGGCACAATCAAGGGCTCCGTCCAATTGGCCAGGATAGTGCGGCAGGCCATCAAAACAGCCACCCGCTCAAATCGGGCCTTAGCACAGCTACCAGGATGATTCCGCGGAGCCATACTCGAAAGTAACATCCGGCCAGTGAGCTGAAGAGGCACTCCGACACATTTCCCGACCACCTCCAGCACTTCGTTCCAGAAAGATTGGAGTAGCGGACAGTTAATCAGACGATGCAGCAATGTGCCCTCAGCAAGTCCACATTTAATACAGGTAGGTGAGGTGGTCAACTTCATCCGGAACCGCCGAACATCATCATAATAAAGAGAATGAAGAAGCTTAAACTGAAGCTCCCGAAGACTGACGTCCGGTAGTAGTCTGTATAGGTCTTGGCACCAGCTAGACATCTGTCGTTCGGTGATCGGAGAATCCAGAACCGCAGACCACCGCTCGGCCAAACGGCGAACTGGAGCAGAATCACCAAGCTTCTGTCCCAGTCACTTCCAACTGGTGATATTGTTCCGGAGATACGCAGTGTCAAAAATGTTATTAGCGAACCGCAACTCAGCCTCAAGCTCCAGCCGAGTCCATGTAAAGGCAGTCAGGTAATGCCGGGCCTGGAGAAATGCGAAAAATTGCTTCGCAGGCAATTGGAAAGTCCGTGCCAGTGTGGCAAAGTCCAACAGGGTACCTGTAACAGGATCATACATATGAAAAGCAAACAGCAACCCCCGCTCCGCCCACTGACGAAATACTGGTTTGCATTCACGCCCAGGGAGAAATTCCACATTATTTAAAAAGGGGAGCAGTAAGGACCGCCCTCCCGACATTTTATGCTTGTTCCGCATCCATTTCCATGCTTTGATACATGGGGTTAAGAGAACTTTAGGGTAATAGGCAACCCGCCGCTGATCCACCCTCATTTGAATGAGATTCAATGGAGACCCCGGGGTGGACATGCGTTCCAGCATCCCTGCATCACAATAACGATATGACCCCGTTAACCATTCCCCCACGAACCGCATTTGACAGGCCACATTGTAAAGCCTGAAGTCCGGCAAATTCAACCCCCCACACTCACGTGGATATTCCATAGTCCCATAAGCTAATCTTGCACGCTTCCCTCGCCATAAGAAACTCTGAATAGCAGAGCGTAGGCGGCGTACATCAGCCACCGTCAACCAGCAGGGGAGCATGTGTAAAAGATACAGTATTTTCGGCACCATCACCATTTTGACCAGGGCGCCCCTGCCGAAAAACGAGAGGGGCAACAGTTTCCACAGCTCCAATTGAGCCTGGAATTTGGCGATACATGGGGCTATATTTAAGGAGTACAACTGACCTAAGTCCCTCGGGATGACAATCCCCAAATACTTAAGCTTGCCAGAGGCCCACCGAAAAGGAAACTACCCTCCCCACGTGGCTTGGAGATTCTTATGTAAGGGTAAGGCCTCCGACTTATCATAATTTATTTTGAGACCAGCAACTAATTGAAACCGATCAAACAAGTGAATAATGGCTGGTACACTGGTACGCGGTTTCCCCACAAATAGTAAAATTTCATCGGCAAACATGGCCAGCTTCAGGGGATGCCCATCCAGGCTTATACCACAAATGGCTTTTGCAAGTCATATGCAAATAGCCAAGGGCTCCAGCGCCATGACAAATAACACAGGAGATAGGGGGCACCCCTGCCGCACCCCCCTAGAAATCGGAAAAGCCTCAGTGGGCAGGCCATTAATTAAGATAGTGGCGCTAGGGTGTTGGTACAGTACCTGTAACCACTGTAGATAAGCCCCTGAGAACCCATATTTTTGCAACACTCAGAACATATACACCCAGGAAAGCGAATCAAACGCTTTTTCCGCGTCCAGGCTCAAGACCAGTGCTTCAGTCTCAGCCTGATAACTCAAGGCAGCCAATAAACGCCGTACATTTCTCACCCCCTGGCGACCCTGGATAAACCCAGTTTGGTCCTCATGAATGATACTCGGCAGGACAGTGGACACCCTGGCAGCTAAAACAGAAGCCAGTATTTTAACGTCCACGTTAAGCAACAAGATTGGGCGGTAAGAGCCCACTTCCGCAGGGTCTCTCCCGGGCTTAGGGAGAACTACGATAACTGCTTGGTTAGAAACGGGCGACAGGGAACCCGTATGCAATAGGGATGTGAATCGTTTTAGGACGATTAAAATTATCGTCCGATAATTTTAATATCGTCTTAAACCGTTATGGAACACAATACAATACAGATTCTAACGATTTATCGTTATAAATCG
This sequence comes from Rhinatrema bivittatum, assembly GCF_901001135.1. Lineage (NCBI taxonomy): Eukaryota > Metazoa > Chordata > Amphibia > Gymnophiona > Rhinatrematidae > Rhinatrema > Rhinatrema bivittatum. The sequence goes on along the minus strand of NC_042618.1, from coordinate 170,222,917 downwards.
TTAGAATCGTGAGCCGGCACACTAAAACCCCCTAAAACCCACCCCCGACCCTTTAAATTAAATCCCCCACCCTCCTGAACCCCCCCCCCCAAATAACTTAAATAACCTGCGGGTCCAGCGGCGGTCCGGAACGGCAGCGGTCCGGAACGGGCTCCTGCTCTGAATCTTGTCGTCTTCAGCCGGCGCCATTTTCCAAAATGGCGCCGAAAAATGGCGGCGGCCATAGACGAAAAAGATTGGACGGCAGGAGGTCCTTCCGGACCCCCGCTGGACTTTTGGCAAGTCTCGTGGGGGTCAGGAGGCCCCCCACAAGCTGGCCAAAAGTTCCTGGAGGTCCAGCGGGGGTCAGGGAGCGATTTCCCGCCGCGAATCGTTTTCGTACGGAAAATGGCGCCGGCAGGAGATCGACTGCAGGAGGTCGTTCAGCGAGGGTTCCGGCGCCTCGCTGAACGACCTCCTGCAGTCGATCTCCTGCCGGCGCCATTTTCCGTACGAAAACGATTCGCGGCGGGAAATCGCTCCCTGACCCCCGCTGGACCTCCAGGAACTTTTGGCCAGCTTGTGGGGGGCCTCCTGACCCCCACGAGACTTGCCAAAAGTCCAGCGGGGGTCCGGAAGGACCTCCTGCCGTCCAATCTTTTTCGTCTATGGCCGCCGCCATTTTTCGGCGCCATTTTGGAAAATGGCGCCGGCTGAAGACGACAAGATTCAGAGCAGGAGCCCGTTCCGGACCGCTGCCGTTCCGGACCGCCGCTGGACCCGCAGGTTATTTAAGTTATTTGGGGGGGGGTTCGGGAGGGGGGGGGGTTTAATTTAAAGGGTCGGGGGGGGGTTTTAGGGGGTTTTAATGTGCCGGTTTTTTCGATTTTTCGATTTTTCACGATTTTTAACGATTTTTCACGATATTTTACCCCCCCAAACGGCAACAATACGATTCCCTCCCCCTCCCAGCCGAAATCGATCGTTAAGACGATCGAGGACACGATTCACATCCCTAGTATGCAATAAGTCAGTGTAATACGCTTGCATAGGCTCCAGCACCCCAAAATTAAGAATTTTATAATATTCAGACCCCAACCCATCGAGGCCCGCCGCTTTACCCAGTTGAAGCTTTTTGAGAGCCGCATAGATCTCCTGGGTAGTTATCGGGCTATTCAACATCCCTAACTGGTCTAGAGTTAGCTGCGGCCAGGGTAAGTCCACAAACATCTGCGCTGCAAGTCCCTTATCCATTGGTTTGGAGGCATAGAGGGCCGTATAATACTCCAAGAACCGGGTCGCTATACCGTTAGGAGTTGACTGGTGCACCCCGTGCCTATCTTTTATGCCTACAATCGTGGCCCGCTGGCCGCGGGGTCTAACCAGATGAGACATAAGTCGGCTAGCTCGATTGCCATATTTATACAGTTGGTAACGGTAAAATCTTAGGGATTTAGAAGCCCGCTGGTGAAGCAGATTATTTAAAGCTTCCCGCGCCCGATCCAGTTGGGCTTTAGTATCCTCAGCCAGATCCCCCATATGGGCACTTTGTGCCGCTTTAAGAACACCCGTAAGCCTTAAAATTTCAGCGTTGCAGCGCCTATTTTTCTTGGCCACATAAGCAATAATAGCCCCTCGCATGACCACCTTCCCCGCCTCCCACACAGTCGACGGGGTAACCTCCGGAGTCGTGTTATTTACTACATAATCCTTCCAGCAAGCCTGCAGATACCCATGAAACTCCTTGTCTAAATATAGATCTGGCCGCATGCGCCAAGAATGCAGGGGTCGAGCCAGTACTCCCCAATGAATAACCAGGGTCACTGGGGCATGGTCGGAGAGCGAGATAGTTCCTATATTGGCTTCCTTAATTTTGGCAAAGCACTGATCCGATACCAGCAAATAATCGAGCCTGGAATATACATTGTGCGGATGGGAAAAATAAGTAAAATCTCGCTCTTGCGGGTGCAATATGCGCCAAATGTCCAACAACTGGAGCTCCTGACACAGTAAATTTACACCTTCCGTACCCTCCCCGCGGGAGGAGAGCTTGGGAGGTGCATGGTCAAGCTGGCGATTGGCCACTATATTGAAATCACCACCCAGTACGAGACTGTAATCCGAAAAATCAGTCAGCAGATTAATTAGTGATACAAAAAACCCCCGGGAGTATACATTAGGGGCATATACGACACAGAACACAATACGTTGCTGAAACAAAGTGCCCGCCGCTAGAACGTATCGGCCCTCCACATCCTGGCAGACATGCTCCAGCCGAAACGGCAAACTTTTGTGAATAAGAATGGCAACTCCCCTTTGGCGCCTATTATAGGACGAATAGTAGGCCTGTCCCACCCAATCCCTCTTTAATTTTGCATGTTCCGCATCCTCTAAATGCATCTCTTGTAAAAGCACCACCTGTGTTTTCATACGTTTGAATAGTGCAAATAATATGGTCCGCTTAATGGGGGAGTGGATACCGTCCACATTCATAGTAACAATTTTAACAGGCGCCATCACGTTATATCAGCTACCCAATCCTTAGGGAAACAGGGGGGGGCAGCCGAAGCCGCCCAAACCCCCAGCCTGGTGTATTGTAAACCCTCCTGGCCTCCCAGCCTAGATCTGGAGGGGAAGTTGCAACCCATACTCGTGCTACCACCGGAACTTGTGGAGACCATGGTCCCTGGATCCCCTTCTGTGACCACCCCAATCCCAGAACACACATACTCACATACATACTACACATCCACACCTTCAGCAGAAATCTCCCCCTTCGTTCCCCAGGGCTCAAGCTGCTGAGCGCCGTAGGAACACCCCTAATCTCTCCCACTCCCATCTCCCGCCCCGTTCCCCACCTCCCACTGCCGCTAACCATACGTAGCTGAACCCCCACAAACCTAGACCCCCCGCCTCCAAACATCAGATACGTGTGAGGGGTTCCAACAGCTGAGAAAGAGTCAGGGTCCACAGAATAAAGTTGGAGAGGCCGACTCTGAAGCACTTAAGCAACTGGCCTGAAGTCCACAGTGAGAACTAACCCCCTGGGAGGGTAAGCCGTCCCCAACAACTGTCCCATAGCCTCGCAGAACAGGAAGCGCTGACCTTCCTTACTGAATTCGCACAAACTGGATCCTTTGACCTTAGATAATAGTAGTCCAACAACAAGATGCCAAAAGAGAGGGTAAAGGAGAAACTGTGGTCGCAGTAAAAAAAAAAACAAGTAACGGTTCAGCAAAATTGTCGTGTAGGCCTCAAGGGTTAGGTCCCTCACTCTCCAGCCGAAGGAGGAAGGCTCTTCATGAATCCATCAGCCTCCTCCTTAGAGTTGAAAAAAAGGGTTTTATTGTCATACTGCACCCGCAGCTTTGCCGGGTAGAGCAGGGCGAAGCGAATACCACGTTGATGTAGGGCCGTACAGGCCGGAGCCATCGCCTTCCGCTGCGCTGCCATGGCGGCGGAGAAGTCATTAAAGAGCAACAGCCTGTGTCCATTATAGTCCACTTCCCTCTTCTGGCGGTAAGACCTTAAAAGGCGGGTCTTGTGATCCCAGTTAAGGATCCGGGCCATGACCGGCCTCGGGCGCCCCCGGCCGTCTCGCAGGGGTCCCACGCGGTGTACCCGCTCACACTGGAGCCGTTCCCCAGAAAGGAGGAGGCCTACCTGTTGTGGAAGCCATTGCTCAACAATTTCTTTTAGGTCCCCTTCCTTCACCTCCTCCGGGAGACCTATAATTTTCAGATTGTTCCGGCGACCCCTGTCCTCTTGTTCCTCCATCTGAGCCAGGAGCTCTTGCTGTCTACTCTGCAGGCCCACCATACGCTGCTCCGTCGTAGCCAGCCGGTCCCCCAGGTCGGAAATGATACCCTCCGCGGTGTCTAGCCGCTTTGCATGGCCTTCTACCGCCGACTTGATGTCCTCCATCGCTGTCTGCAATTTATAGAGGCGCCCATCCAGCGCTTCAGTGACACGCTGCGATATCTTTTGCAGGGCCTCCTCCGTAACCAAGGCAAGCAGGGGCTCCCCTGACTGGGCTGCCGCGGCCATCTTAGCTGCACGTGGTCGATGCGGTCTGCGCTCGGGCTTGCCACGGGTGCTCGACCTGCGCATCACCCGCGGGTCTACCCGGTCTCAGCTGTGCAGCAGCACTTCCAGCAGCCGATCCAGTGGTCGGGACGGTGAAACGGTGAGCTATTTACAGGTATTTTTGCCGACACATGGGAGCGGAGCCTCGGAGCTTCTCCCTTTCACTTTCTGCTCCTGCTCGTCATCGCCGGAAGTCCTTCCTCTCTTTGTAAGCTTTATGGAGCAACAACACAAATTGTGAGGAAAAAGAGGAAGAGGAGGAGGAGTCAGAGGCCCCCTCGGGGCTATCCTCCACGGCAGGGAAAATAGGGTGCGAAGGTTCCCTGTCCGTTGGAACACCTTGCGGGCGAGAAAGAGAAGGAAGTAAAATCCCTTCCCCCAGCGCTGCACTAGTCACAACCCTGAAAGATTGAAAAAGAACCCCCGTTCCCGCACTGAAAGGGAACTGATCAGCATTAGAGTGAATTGCAGCAAGGTCCCCACAGGGACTCGGGCAGACTTTGCTTCTACTAGTTTTACAGATTTAACATTTTTTCCGGCTCCCGACGACCCTCCCCCCGGGATACAATCAGAGCAAACCGATGAATGCGGCATCGAGTTATGACCGAAAAATTAAATAAAAAAAAATACAACAAATTTTGACAAAAATCGTGAATAGCCAAAAACAAAAGACAAAAAAACCCTTAAACTAACTAAACACATGAATAACCAAGTAAGCACACAGCCCAGACTGTAGGTTTGGCACCTCCACCATCTGCTGGAGACAGAAGAATACTGCCGGACTGTAGGTGGCACCAACCTATTTATAGGCGGAGTTTGTTTTGAGAACTGCTCTGTCTCCATCTGCTGGGGGGGGGGGGGGGCGGCCAAAACCCAGGAGTCTGGACTGATCCGGGTACGTAAAGGGAATAACAATTATCCAAAAAATAATTCAAATAATGCTTTTTAGTTAGGCACCACACTTCATGCATATACTTCTCAAAGAGTGCTGAGATTAGCAAATGAAGGACTACTTGCTGTTCCAAACATCTATCAAGCAGTTCTAGGAAAAGTACACAAATGTTCAATTTCATTAGCAGATCCATTAATTTGGAATACTATGGTATTCCATCTCATCCTGCTACACTAGTCCAATCCTGACAAGTGGGTTATTTCGCCCTACCAGCAGATGGAGACAGACAACACTGTTTTCCTCTAATATCATAACCAATACTTATGGGTGGTGCCAGCAGCAGGAATCCAGTATTTTCTGCCTCCAGCAGATAGTAGGACTGGGTTGCTGCAGCAGTTCGGGTTTGGATCCGAAGGCAGTCCCCTGGGACAGGCCACTGGTTTCGGGCAGAAGTGCATGCCCTTTGCCCTGCTCCCAGCCTCTAAGTAGGTACTTGGTTGAGGTTGGCCAGGGAGCAAATAAATAAAAATCGGGATTGAGTCTATTGGCAGAACTGTGGGCCAGGAGAGGCAGAACATCAGTGTTGATTGCCCAGGGGTGAGTGCATCTGGTGTTCCTGCAACCGTGGATAAGGAGGAGAGGGGAGGGGGGGGGGGGGTGTCAGTGTGCAGCACGAGAGAAGGAAGTTTTTTGGGTGGTGTGCACAGACCCGATGGAGCAGTCTATATGTGGTTACCGCTAATGTGAGGCCTGCGGGGTCCTCCAGGCCATGGGTGAGAGAGGCCCCATGTGACTTGCGTGCACCTGGATGGGAAAGAGTCCCGGGGAGTGCTCTCATGCAGGACTGGGTCTTCCTCCTCCGCCTTCTTCCTTCTTTGGCATGTCGGCTCCGGAAGGCCCTGACATGTGGTCACCCGTGTGGGCTCTGGAGTCGGCGGCCATGCCTCCATTTGCTCTGAGGAGATCAGTGAAACAGGAGCCGGTAGGGAATTTGATTCGCCCCTCCGTTTTGGTATCAGCAGTACCTACAGTGGGCCTGTTACAGAGGGCACTTCTGTTTTGTCCCCCAGGGGGATTTTACCCCCAGAATTCTTTCATTTCATGCATCAGGTTTTTTGTGCTTTCTCTAGGCTGAGGCTGGGGGCCTGTGGAGCCATGTCCAAAGTGGCAGATGGTGTCACGATGATTCCCTTTCCTCTAGTTCTTGCCATAACCGCGCAACCGGCAATTAAGGCTCTGGATTTATTTTATTTATTTATTTATTTAAACTTATTTATAGACCACGCCCTCCAAAGTTTGAGGCAGTTTACAAAAATTCAGTTATAAACGTCAATGAAATAAAAGCATAAGAAAATAAGAAAAATGTAAAATACATAAATAAGTTGGCACTGGAATAATAAAAGTATTGATATAAAATAGAAACACATCATAAAATAAAAGCTAAGACAAAAATTAAGGTAGATATAAGTCTAGGACTCCTTGAGAGGAGCCTGATATGGGAGAGGAGCTCAGGGATGCTGGGAGTTCGGCATCCCTAGAAGAGGGAGAGCTTCCTGCAGTTCCCAAGGCAGATTCAGTGATTCAGCTGTTTCACAAGGATGAGATAGGCTATCTCATTGAGCAGCTGATTTCTTGTCTCTGACTGGAGAAAACAAAGCCTCAGGAGACTCCAGTGTGGGACTCTATAATTAAGGGGAAGCGGAAAACCACTACCACCTTCTCGCTCTACCCAGAGGTAGAGGACATGATGTTGGCTGAGTAGGAATCCGCGGAAGCCGGCATCCAAGGGGGTCAATCTCTTGCAATGGCTGTATCCTCTTCCACTGGAAGAGAAGTTTTTCCAGGTTCTGGTTCTGGAAGCCTTAGTGACTGCTGTCACTAGGCATATCACCATTCCTGTGGAGGGGAACACATCCCTAAAGGATCCACAGGACAAGAACTTGGAGCCATCCCTCAGGAATTTAATTCCTCAGCAACAGCCGTCCAAATTTCCATTTGTTCGGCAAAGGTGGTATGGACACTATTGGATCCAACAATTGCCGGAGAATGAGGAGGTGGCTAGAATGGAGTCTGTAGTGGGAGGATGTGACGTCATCCCAGCAGATGGCGGACTAAATTTGAGTCTCCCCCTCGGCGTCAGCTAAATCCTCTGACATCGGGCGTCCTAACTAGCGATCTGTGGCCAAAATACGCCTATTAACTTCGGGCTCCCCGGCAGATGTCTCACCGACGAAGAACGGTAGACTTAAAAAAGTTTTCATATAGTAAACTACCGCTGGAAGGTGAGCCTCCGGGTGACAACATGGCGGGGGCAAGCAACGAGCCCGCGGACCTCGGGGAGATGGCCGCGGGTGACTCCACAGCCGAGACAGTGCTCCTTACGAAAGCGGAGATGAAGGGCTGGGTCGACGAAATTAAATCCGAAATAGCGGCGAAAACTGCGATCATTATGTCTTCTATAGAGGAGCTGAAGGGGGATATCGCTGAAAATGGCCGCCGTATCTTTGAGGTCGAAACCCGGGCGGAAGCTAACAGCGCGGACCTCAAGGATCAGCACGATAAAATCCATAGCATGCAGGAGGAAATGGAACGTATGCAAGAGAAGATGGAAGACCTAGAAAACAGGTCAAGGCGACAGAATCTTCGCTTCAGGGGCATCCCGGAGGGCCCGGAATATGCAGATTGTATAGCCACCGTGGCCCAGATCAGCGCCATGCTTCTGTCTTCCGGAGCGGGCTCCGCTTCTACTTCCACGGCGCCTGAGGTGGAGGAGGTAAAAATTGCAAGAGCTCATAGAGTTTTTGGTCCCCGGGTTAATAATCTGCCCAAAGACATAATCGCCTGCTATCATGAATATGCCGTTAAAGATAAAATAGCGAACATAGCTAGGCAGCAGAATAGCTGGAAATGGCAGGGCAATGAGGTCATGATTTTTACGGACCTCTCGCCCACAACGATAAAGAAAAGGCGGGATTTCAAGCCGATTACTGATTTTCTACGAAAGGAATCTATTCGATACAGGTGGATGTTCCCCTTTGGGATCAATTTCACCCTGAAAGGCGAAGCATTACGGGCGAAAACACCGGCTGAGGCCTCCACTATGTTGCGGGACACGGGTTACCCGGAGCTCGTGGGCCTACCTGCCGCCCCAAAACCGACCGTGCAGCGGGAGGGACCGCCGCGCTGGCAACGTGTGACCAGAGGCGACAAAAGGCTGCGGCGACAAACTGATTCACCCACGCAGCACGGTGCCTCGGACCGGTGAGGGCTTGGGAGTTCCTGCAGGGGACTCTTTCATTCGCCGGATTTTTATCCGCGGTCATGCCCAGGCTGGGCCATTACTTTTGGACCTGTGGATTAGACTCTGGTTTCTATGGTATCCATCATTGTTTGCTATTAAGTTTGATTCACCTATGGTTACTGTTTGTCTTATTGTTAAGGCGTAAAGACCTGAGCTAAACTGTTATACTGTTAGTGATGCTCTGTTGTCAGACACTGTTACCATTAGCATATAGGATGTCATTAGGGGTAGACTAATGCTGGGATGATTGACTCCTCCCTTAACCAGACAGCGTGGCCCTGGCAAAGGGATCAAGCTGTGGGGGAGGTGGGAAAGCGGGGGCGGAAGCTAGAGAGTAGCAGCTATCATCGACTTCAGTCTATAGTGTACACATGGTACTCAAGGGCGGGTAAACCAGGCAGCTTCTTGCAGTGGTTGGGACGGCTGACACTGCCCCTTGGGCTGATAACTTTCTCATATCTATCTCCATGACTACTTTCAACATTCTGTCCCTAAATGTGAAGGGACTAAATACCCCATTAAAAAGGCAATCCCTCTTTGACGATTTGATTCATCAGCGTACCATGATTGCCTTTGTGCAAGAAACACACTTGAAGCGGAGATATGAGTACTTACTTAAACACCCTAATTTCCCCAAACAATATTGGGCTGCTAGGCCGTTGGCCCATAAATATCTAGGGGTAGGAATACTTATCCATAAAGATCTGATATTTGATGAATTGGTTTGCCAGTCAGACCCAGAAGGCAGGTACTTAGTGCTGGTCATTGCTATTGGAGGGGATAAATACACCTTGGTCAGTTCCTATGCACCTAATGCGGGGCAGGGCGCCTATATGGAAGGTCTTTCTCAGCTACTTGATTTGTGGGCAGAGGGTTATATAATCCTCGGTGGGGACTTTAATTTGACAATGGACCCCCGCCTAGATAACTCCCATCAGACCTCTCCCACCAGGCGCTCAGACAGGCAGGCGTTTCGCCACTTTCTGCGACATCATGGCCTGGTCGATGTATGGCGGGTATGGCACCCCACATCCAGGAACTATACCTTCTACTCTAGGGTGCATAACTCTTATTCACGTATTGACTACCTGTTGGTGGATAAGGGCTGTTGTAACCAGGTTCTAGATCCGTCCCTGGGCCCAATTACTTGGTCTGATCATGGTCCCGTGTATTTAGATTTCCATTTCTCGGGGTACGACAAGGGGCGAAAATATTGGAGACTTAATGATAGCCTCCTCGAAGATGAGGCGTTCTGTACACAGTTATACGGGGACATTCAAGAATACCTGCAGTTTAATGATAATCCTGATACCTCTCCCTCTACCTTATGGGATTGCTTGAAGGCGGTGATGAGGGGGAAGCTTATTGCTAGGGGGGCTTATGTAAAGAGATGCAAACAGCAAGACAAGGTTGATACGTTAATGCGATTACAGAGGCTAGGGCGGGTGCATTCCACTACTGGGGAGGCCGATTTATTAGGGATGTGAATCGTTTTTCAACGATTAAAATTATCGTCCGATAATGTTTATATCGTCTTAAATCGTTATAGAACACGATACAATAGAAATTCTAACGATTTATCGTTAAAAATCGTTAAATCGTGTTAGTGCGCACTAACTCGAGTTAGTGCGCACTAACTCGATTTAGTGCGCACTAACTGAAAATGATACAAATAAACACTTTCCAGGTCACTGAAGGTCAGTTAGGAATGAATATGTGTTCCTATTGGCTGGCTGCCCTCTTATCTATTGATGTTACCAAGGTTACCACTGAGGTGATGGTTGGGGGGATGGGAAATGGAACTGGAAACTAACGAACACCAACAGAAAATGAAACAAAGTGTTCACACTTCCCAGGTCAGTAAAGGTCACTTAGGAATGAATATGTATGTATGTATTCCTATTGGCTGGCTGTGCTCTTATCTATTGATGTTACCAAGGCTAATACTGAGGTAATGGTTGGGGGGATGTGAAATGGAAACAGTTGGAAGCTTGACAAAAAAAGTAATGTAATGATCAGCACTCACGTGACTAGAACTTGTTTGTTTATTATTTTTGTTAGCAGGCACCTGAAATGCTAGTGCATGTTGAATTTGCCAATCACTGTGCATTTTAGAAAGGTGGTCCTGGCTGGAACTGTACACAGTTCAAATATATGTAATTGATTGTTGGTAAGTGTATTTTTTAAGTAGCCACACTGGCACAAGTATGTTTACTTTTCCTCCTACTTAACTCACTAGCTCAGCTTTGTAAGAAGGGCTTCTCTGCTTGTGTGTTGTTTTTGTTTGGTGTGAGGAGAGCAGAAACATCAGATCTTTATTCAATCTACTACAGTCATCTCTTACAGTGCCCTATCCCTATTAATACCAGGAGTGTTGTGATCTTCCTGCACACAGTGCCCTAACCCTGATACCAGTCTGAGACAGCTCCCTCCCTGCATTACTAGTGAGAGGCTGGCTTCACAGACAGGGGGGAGCTGCCTGACCCTCACTCCTGACTTCCCCCATGTCCCAGCTAGTGAATGGTGTGTGGGTGAGGGGGGGGGGGAGGATGGTGAAGTCTGAGACAGCTCCCTCCCTGCATTACTAGTGAGAGGCTGGCTTCACAGACAGGGGGGAGCTGCCTGACCCTCACTCCTGACTTCCCCCATGTCCCAGCTAGTGAATGGTGTGTGGGTGAGGGGGGGGGGGGAGGATGGTGAAGTCTGAGACAGCTCCCTCCCTGCATTACTAGTGAGAGGCTGGCTTCACAGACAGGGGGGAGCTGCCTGACCCTCACTCCTGACTTCCCCCATGTCCCAGCTAGTGAATGGTGTGTGGGTGAGGGGGGGGGGGGAGGATGGTGAAGTCTGAGACAGCTCCCTCCCTGCATTACTAGTGAGAGGCTGGCTTCACAGACAGGGGGGAGCTGCCTGACCCTCACTCCTGACTTCCCCCATGTCCCAGCTAGTGAATGGTGTGTGGGTGAGGGGGGGGGGGGGAGGATGGTGAAGTCTGAGACAGCTCCCTCCCTGCATTACTAGTGAGAGGCTGGCTTCACAGACAGGGGGGAGCTGCCTGACCCTCACTCCTCCGGGGTATTGTGATCTTCCTGCACACAGTGCCCTATCCCTGATACCAGGGGTGTTGTGATCTTCCTGCATGCAGTGCCCTATCCCTATTAATACCAGGAGTGTTGTGATCTTCCTGCATGCAGTGCCCTAGCCCTATTAATACCAGGAGTGTTGTGATCTTCCTGCATGCAGTGCCCTATCCCTGATACCGGGATGTGTGCAAGAAGATCACAACACCCCCGGTATCAGGAATAGGGCACTGTGTGCAGGAAGATCACAACACCCCCAGTATCAGGAATAGGGCACTGTGTGCAGGAAGATCACAACACCCCTGGTATTAGGGATAGGGCACTGTGTGCAGGAAGATCACAACACTCCTGGTATTAATAGGGATAGGGCACTGTGTGCAGGAAGATCACAATACCCCTGGTATCAGGGTTAGGGCACAAGTTCTAGTCACATTGACTGATCACATTACTTGTTTTGTCAAGCTACCAACTGTTTCCATTTCCCATCCCCCATATACTGTCAGTAGGAAACTTGGTAACATGAATAAATAAGAGGGCAGCCAATAGGAATACATATTCATTCCTAAACTGACCTTAACTGACCTGAAAAGTGTCAAATTGTATCATTTTCAGTTAGTGCGCACTAACTCCCAGTTAGTGCGCACTAACTCCCGTTAGTGCGCACTAATCGGAAAAAACGATTTTTAACGATTTTTTAACTAAAAAATCGTGCCTAAGACGATTTTCTTGCCCTGCCACATGATTTCTATCGTTAAGACGATATGGAAAACGATTCACATCCCTACGATTTATTACTGCAAATCGACACGCTACGCAAGCACTTGGCAGATCTAGAGGCGGCTCAAATCGCGCATCGGCTAACTTGCAGTCAGCAGCAATACTATGAAGGGGGTAACAAATCGGGTAAACAGTTGGCACGAAAATTAAAGGTCCGTCAGGCCCAGTCAAATATTGTTAAAATAAAGGATGAAAGCGGAAACATGTTAACTTCTAATGCTGATATCCGGCAACGCTTTCTCCGTTACTATACGGAATTATATGGGGCACAAACCACCATAAAGCCCGATGAGCTGGAAGCCTATTTTCACCATCTTAAATTACCCCAGATCCCCCCTGAGACCCAGGTATTTCTTACCAGGGATATTACTGCGGCAGAAGTAACTTGGGCCATAAAATCCATGAAAGTGGGCAAGTCGCCAGGGCTCGATGGCTATACCGCCTCTTTTTATAAGAAATTTTTGGTACTTTTGGTGCCCCCGCTGGTTTCCTTATTTAATGCCCTGCAGGGGGCGGCTTCGATATCCCCGGAAGATAATATGGCCGGGGTGACACTCCTGGCGAAACCAGGCCGGGACCCCACGGTGTGCGGTTCGTACCGACCCATTTCTTTAATTAATTTAGACATGAAAATACTGGCCAAAATTTTAGCTCACAGGCTTAATGTTTCTCTGCCGGATCTGGTGCATCCCGATCAATCTGGCTTTATACCGGGCCGAATGGCGTCGGACAACGTCCGCAAAACGGTTGACATCATGGGGTGGGCCCGTTCCCAACGGGTCCCCCTGCTGCTATTAGCCATCGATGCCGAAAAGGCTTTCGACTATGTGCATTGGCCCTTCTTGTTCCATACCTTGCGATTATTTAATTTGGGAGATAAGTTTATTACATGGATTCAAAAACTGTATGAAGCGCCCACGGCTTGTCTCAAAATTAATGGGGGATATTCCTCTTCGTTTGCGGTTGGAAGAGGTACCCGGCAGGGGTGTCCACTGTCCCCACTGCTGTTTGCACTCTTTCTAGAACCCTTCAAGCACCGTATCCGGAGTAATACGTCCATTTCTGGAGTGAGTGTGGGAGACTTTTCCTCAAAACTGTCTTTATTCGCAGATGACATTTTGTTTACCCTTACTGACCCACTGCAATCTTTGCGGGCAGTTTCGGAGGAGCTGGCCGCATTTGGCAGGGTCTCGGGGTTTTCGATTAACTGGGAAAAGTCAGAATTGCTAAATGTTACTGCATCATCAGAATTAATAGGCCAAATTGTAAGGGATTTTCCCTTTAAAAGGGCCAAGCACCAGTTGAAGTATTTGGGGATCTATCTGGGAACGGAGCCCGATCTCTTTCATTTAAACTATGCTCCACTTTTGAGGAGGATATATAAAGACCTGGAGGAGTGGGACAGATACCACATTTCTTGGCTGGGGAGATTAGCTGTCCTGAAGATGAATGTCATGCCCCGGATTATGTATTTACTGCAGACTTTACCCATTGTTATTCCTGTTAAGCTATTGGATAAATGGCAACGGAGACTAAACAAATATCTATGGAAGGGAAAAAGGCCTAGGATTGCTCTGAAAACGTTGTACCTGCCCAGATATAGAGGAGGGGTAGGCATGCCTAATCTAGCTCGATACCATGGGGCGGCCCATTTGAAAGCAGCCATAGAGTGGCATGACAGCACAAGGAGCAAACCTTGGGTACGCTTGGAGCAGGCCCTGATAGGACCTTTTCCGATTTCCGCATTGTTGTGGCAGACCCAGACTTCTAGGTTTCCCAGACTGCCTTTACCAGAGACAGTGCAAGCTACTCTGACCGTATGGGACCGGTGGAAGAAAGCCCTTGTGGGTTCTCAAGGCTTCTTCCATAGCACCCACTTATTTTACCACCGGGGGTTTCGGCCCGCTGGCAATCCGCGGGCGTTTAAATTTTGGATAGATAAAGGTGTTTCCCAATGGTCACATGTTTGGTCCCCCGGGGGATTGTTATCATTTCCTACCCTTGGCCGCCAATTTCAGCTGGGTCATGCGGAACGTTTCCGCTATCTCCAAGTTAGACACTTTTTTCTTAGCAATCGGATTGAAGCTGACCTTGCAAAGGGTATTTCATCATTTGAGAGCATGTGTAGACATTCCCACATGGTAACTAAACATATTACTAATATCTATGGATTATTGAGCGATGACTTTGACCAGTCTGCGTCACACATACGAGCATGGCAATCGGACTTACAATGTACCTGGACAAAGGAGGACTGGCTGACAATTTTTCAAAGTTTACGGAAAGGATTTATATCAACACAACATATCGAAAATGGATACAAATTATACTACAGATGGTATGTAACCCCAAGTCTCATTCAGCATTACGTGCCAAACACACAAGGGCTTTGCTGGAAACTTTGCCGGGAGCGGGGCACTTTTTTCCACTTATGGTGGCAATGCCCCAAAATACAACAGCTGTGGACAACGATATCGACCTGGATTTCTACGATTTTGCATGGCTGTATTCAACTCACACCAGCACAAGCACTCCTGAATGCTGAACTCCAAGATAGATCCAAATCTCATAATTATTTTATTAAGTTTGTGGTGACTGCGACCAGATGTGCTATAGCACGGTGTTGGAAGGACCCTGGGGTGCCAACATTAACCATGGTTCAGGCGTTGGTTCTTCATACGCACACCTTGGGAAAGATTACCGCATTTCGCAACAAATCGTCCCTGCATTTTCACAAGGTCTGGGGTCGCTACGAACATTGGCTACGACTTCCTATGGTTTCGCAGTGACCAATCATGGATAAACACAGTGACTCCTATTGGTGGAACTCAGGACTGGTGTTTTCTGGTGTTTTCTGGTGTTTCTGTAGCTGGTCTGGGAAAGCAGATGTCATGGGGATTGGGGAATCTATGCTGTTGGTGGTCCGCTGTTCTGCCACGATGTTATCTTACTCACGCCTTTGCGTTTTTCTGTTCGCTATCAGGAGAATTGCTGACCATGTGTCTTGCTGCTATATGATTGATGATATAGACTAGCTTACTCGATGGGGGGGGGGGGGGGGGGGATCCAAGGGGATATACTAGAGTGAAATGGCTTCTTCGCTGGTATAATGGCACACATTGTTCACTTATGATTACATTGGATTTTGTACGTGTTGCACAGCTGTTTTATATTTTGCCAATAAAAGTTATAAATTAAAAAAAAAAAAGAATGGAGTCTGTAGTGGCTTTTTTGGTGGATGCTCTGTATGATTTATTACGGACTTCCACCCAGTCGGTGGCCCTTTTGGTTGCGGTGCGTCAGCTTCTGTGGCTGCATAATTGGGCTTGCTGCCTCTGGTTCAAGACCTGCCTGGAGAAGTTGCCCTATCAGGGTAAACTTCTCTTTGGGGAAATCTGGACCAGTTAGTGAAGAATCTCGAGGTCCCTAAGCCCCAGCATTTGCCAGAGAACAAGGGCCACTCCTTTTATAGAGCAGGCAGAGGTTGAGGTCAGTTTCAGGCCTGTTGGCAGTACCAATCGGGTAGACAATTCCTTGAGGCTACTTCCACAGTGAACTTGGATCTGGCAGAGTAGGGTCAGACTTCGTGAAGCCTGAAGGCAGAGGTCTGATGCAAGCATCTCCACAACAGAGTCTCCTCATGAGACTCCACAGGTTCACATCCTTCTAGTTCTCATAGGGGACTTTCGCGGGAGTTTTACAGGGAGTGGTCCCACATAACGTCTGACCAGTTGGTGCTGGAGATTATTCGGTTGGGTTATGCATTGGATCTTCATTGTCCAATTTGAGACACGAATCGCCCTGCTCAGCCCCAGCCAAACAGGCTGTCTGCTAGACCCTACTAAAACTGCAGCTCTTGCAGCAGGTGGTATCAGTGCATCCTCAGAGCAGGGGTGTGGCTGTGTCCAAGAAGGACGGTTCATTTTGTCCCATCTTGGATTTCAAGGGCATGAACTTCAGTTTGTGGGTGCCACATTTTTGCATGGAGACTCTGTGGTCAGTGCTTGCCACGGTTCATCAGGGAGAGTTTCTATGCTCTGTAGATCTGATGGAGGCCAACCTTCATATCCCTGTTTGGGACTGGCATCAGAAGTACTTACGTTTATGTGTGCTGCAGGAATATTTCCACTTCTGTGCATTGCTTTTGGTCTAGCAACCGCACCACGAGTGTTTACTAAAGTAATGGTTGTGGTAGCTGCAGAGCTCTCCTGCGAATGCATCACAGTACACCCATATCTCGATGATTGGCCATCGATGCTCTGGTGTAGCCCTGGCTGGAGGGGGAGCTCCTGCACATTTTTCCCTCATGGGTACTCATAGGCAGGCTACTACAGAGAGTGGAACAGGAGAACAAGCAGGTCATTCTGATCACTCTGGACTGGCCTCACAGACCATGGTATATGGACCTCATTTGGCTGCAAGTGGACTGACCCTTTCAGTTTCTGAAGGAAAAAGGTCTTCTGGTGCCAGGATCCAACTCCATTCTGTCTTACAGCTTGGCTATTGAGCAGAGATAGCTCCACAAGAAGGGGAATTCTTCGGCAGTGATTTCTATGCTGTTAAAGTCTTGGAAATGGTCAATTTCCTTGGCTTATATTCGTGTCTGGTAGCTGTTTTGAGTAATTTTGTGGGTACAGGTTGGAATTCCCCTGGTGGGCTGGTGTTTCTAGTGTTCTAGCTTTTCTTCAGTCCAGTTTAGAGAAAAGGCTTGCCTTGAGCTTCTTAAAGATAAAATTGGCAGCCATCTCATGCTACCAGGGCCCGTTGAGGGCTGGTTCCTTAACAGCTCATCCAGATGTGTGCCACTTCTTAAGGGGAGTCAAGAGACTGTGACCCCCTTTTCGGCCCATTGTGCCCCCACAGGATCCTAATTTGATACTGAAAACTCTGATGGGGGCCTCTTTTGAGCATTTAAAACAGGCTTCATTGAAGGATCTTATTTTAAGATGGCATTTATTGCTGTTTTTTCTATGTGATGGGTCTCAGAGTTGCAGGCCTTGTCTTGCCGGGATTCCTTCTTGGTGATCCAGTGCGATCTTTTTGGCCTGTATCATTGTTCCTCTCTAAGATGAATTCTGTTTTTCATATTAATCAGACAAATTCCCGCTTGGCATTTTTCTGAGAGGCGTGTGGATCCGGCGTATCTGTTTCTCAGGTGCTTGGACATGCAGAGGATTATTCTGCAGTACTTAGAGGTTACAAACTCTTTTTGCAAGTCTGACAAATTTTGTACGATTTGATGGTCCTCGTAAGGAAGAAGCGGCCTCTACCCTGGCTTACTGGATAAAGGAGACCATTGAATCGGCTTATTTGCTCCGGGGCAAGAAGTCTCTGGATTTGGTGCACATGCGTTGCATTCAGCGCTCTGCGGTCTGTGAACTGCTCCCACAAACCGCAACACTTAACCTCTCCGGCAGGACGGGCACTGCTGCTTCCCAATGCGGCGAAACACTGCCAGCTACCATGCAGCAGAAAGCCACTTCCCGGCATGGCCACCTTAAGTAAATCACTTCCCCTTCCCGTAGACACGCATGTGCTGCACTTCCTGTCATTTAAAGGGACTACAGTGGGAAAGTCCCTGCGGTTCCCTAGAGATGACTTGTTATGCTTGCCGGCCACAAAGCTCCACGGCCAGCCTCACTCACCCGACACCACACCATTGCAGCTGGGCCAGCCTCAGACTTCCTGATAGCAGCAGGAAGTCGCCGCCACCGCTGCCACTCTTTTTCGCAGTTCTGAGCCGCCAGCCCGATGCTGCCGACTTCCTCCTGCACCCTGCATCCTCCTAGGCGCACGTGCATGCCTCTCTTCTAAATTTAAAGGGCCCACAGCGGGAAAAGCCCAGCAGCCCTTGTTGATAATGTCATTCTCCCAGGACTATATAAGGCTGGATCCTGCCTCCAGCCTTTGCCTTAGTAATAGGTCTTCTCTCTTCAGAGTGTGGATTGCCTTCCTGAGTTCCTTCCTGCCTCCCATGTTCCTCGCCTTCTTCCTTCATTCCTCGGACTGATCTTGGCTTTGACTTCAGACTGGACTTGACTACGAGCTACGCCGACTGCCTCGACCCTTGCCTGGACCTTGATCTCAAGCTATGTCACCTGCCTCGACCCTTTCTTGGATCTTGACCATGAGTTACGCCACCTGCCTCGACCATTGTCTGACCCTTGACCTTGAGCTTCGCTGCCTATTTTGGACCTCAGCCTGAGCAACGGCTTCATCTCTACACCTGGACTTCCTTCACTGCAGAAGCCCCACCTACGTTCAGTCAGCCCTGACACCCAAGGGCTCAACCTAAGGGGACTGTGGGCTGTATTGGTAAAGCTCCAGCTGGGCCTCTGCTGTCCACCAGTCTCACCTATCGACAATGGGGACCTGTGGGGCTCCACCCCACAGGTAGTTCAATTCCCTCTCGGTCCATGGGTCCACCAGCATAACATGACATCATCAGAGCAAAGGGCAGCTCCCCAGATGCAACTCACTTTGGCAACAGGTCCAGCTACCAAGTGTAATGCATGTTGCTTCTTACTCAAGCACAGGCTCTCACTGTCACATGCTCTCTCTCATACAATCATTCATATACACACACACAGGCTCTCACTCTCACTTGCTGTCTCTCTCACACACACAGAGGCTCTCACATGCTGTCTCTGCAAACATTCAGATCCTCACTCCCACACACAATTTCTCAACTCATCTCATCTCATACACGCACACACACACTCTACAGACCCTCAGCCTCTCTCTCACCTCTGGGCCTCCTCTTCGCGGGTCGCTGCAGGATGGGCTCTGTAGCGGCCCTGATCTTCTCGGGCCGCGGCGGCCCTGCTACCAGGCCTCTTCCTCTTCTCGGGCCGCCGCGAATCATTGCAGCGGCTCGTAAGCGCTGCTCCTCTTCTGCATGTGCTGATGCCCCTCCTCCTTCCTGCCCACGCAGCTCCGGCATCGTTTACTTCCGGGCCTGCACAGGCAGGAAGGAGGAGGAGTATCAGCGCATTTAAACGCGATCTTTTTCTTCGGGTCGTGGTGACGTGAACCTCACCACGGCCCTGCCGATCTGCCTCCTATATACATGTTGCTGCTCAGTGGCCGCATGAGCCTCCTTGCGCCCGGGGGCATTGGCTCCCCTCGGGATACCACTGCTCGCGGCGCCCCCTAATACTTTGGTTGGAAAGTTTATAATACAAAAATTTAAAAAAAATCACTTGACAGGAGTGACCGGCCCACCGGGGGAAGCCCGATCCCCCGATAGGTCAATCCGCCCTGCTTCGGATATATTTTTTAAAACTTTTTATTATGAGTTTTTGCCTATACAGCCAACTTCATTTCAAATTCTTTCTTAGTCTGCCTTATCAATGTTTTACACTTAACGTGACAATGCTTATGCTTTTTCCTATTTTCTTCAGAAGGATCCTTCTTTAAATTTTTGAAGGATTTTTTTTGCTAAAATAGCCTATTTCACCTCACCTTTTAAGCATACTGGTAATCATTTTGCCTTCCTTCCACCTTTCTTAATGAATGGAATGCAGCTGGACTGCACTTCTAAGATTGTATTTTTAAACAATGTTGTACACTTTTAACCTTAGCAGCTGCACCTTTCAGTTTTTTTCTATTTTTCTCATTTTATCAACATTTCCCTTTTGAAAATTTAATGTTAGAGCTGTAGATTTACATATTGCTCCCCTTCCAGTCATTAGTTCAAATTTGATCATGTGATGATCAGTATTGCCAAGTGGCGCTACCACCGTTGGTGGTCTTGAAAATCAGTTGGCTCTTGCTGGGTTTCCCAAATTTTCCATCAAGTGGTAAGATGACTGAAATCACCTTGGGGGTTTTACTGCCATTCTGCATAGCTACCCTGCTCCTGACATTACACATTGGAGGTCTTGCTGCCACTTGACTGCACTGTCATGCCCTTGATTTTACCCATTGTGGGTCTTGCTGCCACTTTGCCTAGCTGCCATGCCTCTAATGCTAGACCTTGGGGGTCTTGTTGATTCTCTGCCTTTTTGCCCTAATCATGACGCTTCCCCTTGGAGGTATTGCTGCCATACTCCTGATGTTACTTCTTGGGGGTCTTGCTGCCACTCTACCTAGCTGCTCTGCTCCTGATGCTTTACCTTAGGGGTCTTGCTCTTATGCTGCCTAGCTTCCATGCCCCTGATTTTACACCTTAGGAGTCTTGCTACCTCTCTGTCTTGTTCCTGCACTGATGATGTTGCCTTTGCTGCTATTTTGAAGTCTTCACTGCCTTGGGCTCTTCATACAATTGTTATTGGTCCTCTTTAACCCTCTCATAGTGCTTTTGGAGTTTTTATGCCTCCGTGTTGCTTGCCATGCAATACACACTATGCCTTGGAGGTTTGGACACCTCCTTGCTGTTTGCGATACCTTGCACTCTAGGGCTTGGAGGTTCTGATGCATCTATACTGATGTCAATTCTACATATTCTATATCCTGGGGAGGTTTTAATGCCACTCTGGCCTTCTGTCTCATTCTGTATGCTGTTGTCTTCTTACCTGCACTTACTATTAGCTTCAGAGGCAGACTGCAGTGAAAATATGCCTGAGCCTTGTCTATTTCTTCTCTGTATGTTGCACAATGAGTCAGCACATATACACAGTGTATGCGAGACATCTTTGCATCATCTGTGAGAGTTACTGGGTGTAGTATTATAAAGTACAATTGTAGTACACTACATAGGCATAGCCAGCCTGTAGACAGTAAGTGCCGCTGCCAAGCATTCTAACTCTGTTTGCTAAACAGTGCCACTCTTCTTGATGCATTGCTCTGCACCTACCATTTATGATTTTAATTTCCAGCACCGCTGCTGCTGTTGCTGTTCCAACACTATTGGTATCTTTGGCTGCTTCCTCCTCTGTTCCAGCTGTCTTCAGGATTCTTTTCAAATTCCCTTACACTATGGTCCTTTCTAAGTCTTGGTCTTGCCATGGCAATTCAGTGCTTTACATATACCTTACCCAGGTACCTTAAATGGTTTCATGGCATCTTGGACCTGTTCTTCAAACTCTCTTCCCTAATGGTTAATGACTATTGGTCTCATCCAACATTTAGCCTTTAATGGATTATGTGACAGAAAAAGACAGGAGCAGCAGAAGTACAGCACCCAAAACCAGGACTATGTTTTTTCATTTTTACTACTGCTCGGGTAGTGAAGGCAGTATTTGCAAAAACTGATTCAGAAGAAGAATCATGTCCTGGATTCCCTGATTCACATAATATTGAACAGCTAGTTGCTGAAGAGAATTTGGGATTTCCAGTCAATAGCATCTTAGCCTCCAGTGAGGAGGTAGAGGAGGAAGACAATACAGAAAGGGCTGAGATTATACACAGTAATGGGGAAGACCAAGTCCAAGCCTAAATAGCCAGCTCCTTCCCCTAATGATGCCTTACTGAAATGTCATGAGGCCTCCTCCAGGGATTTCCTCCAGTTTCTCCTTGCCTAGGGCTTTGTACCAATTTGGTTGGAGCTCTTTGCCCTTCATTTGGAGTCTTAGAGTGTTCTTGCCATTGTGGGTGGATGTTTTATACCTCTCATGTCACTTTGGGGGTCTTCATGCCATTATTTCTGCTGTTTTGAACCTTTATCACTGCCTAGGAGGTTTTCCTGCTATTTTTTGGTGCTTTGTTCCCCCTTGCACTGTTCATGCTACACTTGGTGCCGTTTTGCCCCTTTCATGCTGCCTTGGAAGGTTCATGCCACTGTTGTTGGTGCCCTTTGCCCCTCTTTTGGAGCCTTGGGGTGTTCTGGCCACCATTGCTGCTGTCTTGCTCCTCTCACAGTGCCTTGAAGAATTCCTGCCACTGCTGATAGCATTTTGCCCCATTACAATGTATTGGGTTATTCATGCTACATTTGGTGCAACAAAGTCACAGTCTTGGTGTATTGGAGCATCCTTCACCCTTCTGATGATGTCTGCCCATAAGATTCATTAGAAAAGATTAGGCTACATTGCTTCCCCTATTGACTTTAATGAGAAACAAATGAACAAATGAATACATGAAAATAATTTTCAACTAAAACAAACCAAATGAATGATTGTGACCTACCAAATGAATAAATGAGCCAAAATGACATTTTTGCCTCTGCACATTCCTACTGGTCCGTAACACAAGTTTAGTGAATCTTAGAGTACGATCTTAATCCGTTCTAGTAGTTCTTGAATGGATGAGATGTTATTTTGAGGAGGTCGATAGGCCACTAGGAGCCTTATTGGGTTCTCAGCTGGACTGGTAGCCATCCTGATTCCACTACTCTTGTATTGCTATCTCCCTCTGCTCTGATGCTTTGCTTTACAATAGTAAACAAAAATATAAACTGGCATCAGCATAAGAAATAAAGTAAATAGTTCAAGAAAAATAACAACTCATAATATTAATTCTGAGGGAATGATTGCTTTATCTTAACATAGAAACATAGAAATGACGGCAAAAAAGGACTGATGGTCCATCCAGTCTGCCCCACAAGATTCCCATAATAGTATCTGCCGCGCCATGCAGGTTACCCCCATGTATCTGTCAGTTTTGCTTGATGTGCTTTGTTTATGGACTTGGCCATAGAAGCAGACCTGTGTATTTTTCTTAATATCTGAGCATTAGTACCCTAGACTGTAAAAAAGCTATGGTTCGTGTTTGTTATCCCTGATTCCAAATTTCTTTCCTTTCAGCCCTCACACCCCTCCTTCGAAGCAGAGAGCAATATTGCAGTTGCAATAGAAGTATCTAGGCTTATGGGTACAAGGGTAATAGTCCCATGTTTCTATTAAGGGTAGTAACCACTGCACTGTGCCGGTTACCCCTATGCTCATCAGTTCCCCAGACCGTAAAAGTCAGGGCCCTTGATTGTTGCTGTCTAAATCCATTTCCCCTCTTCCTCTGCCATTGAAGCAGAGAGCAATGTTGGAGTTGCATCAAAAGTATCAGGATTTATTTGGTTAAGGATAGCAACCGCTGCACCAACAAGTTACCCCCATGCATGCTTTCTTCGTTTCATTTAGGAATTGGCCGTAGAAGCAGTCCTGTGCTTTTTTCCCTATGTCCGCATAAAAGTATCCCAGACCATGGAAGTCGGGGCCCTCGGTTGTCGTCTGAATCAAATTCCTCTTATCCTCCTGCTGTTTAAGCAGGGAACAATGTTGCAGTTGCATTACATGCATCAAAGCATATTGGATAAGGGTAGTAATCTCCATGCTTTCTGCTAAGGGTAGTAACCGCCGTACCAGCAAGTTACCCCCCTGCACGCTTATCTCATTTCTGTCTTCTAGTCTTTAGAGATCCATAGTGTTTATCTCATGCCCCTTTGAATTCTTTCACTGTTTTCTTCTTCACCATCTCCTTCAGAAGGGCATTCCAGGCCTCCACCTCCCCCTCTCTGTGAAGAAGTATTTCCTGACGTTGGTTCTGAGCCGTCCCCCCTGGAGGCATTCTTAAGCAGCAGATAGAAACCATATAATGAACAAACAAAACAGAACTCTGTAGGATCAATTTATCACCCAAACCTGCACCAAAGATACCCTGATCCCCAAAAAATGTTCTTAAGGATTCCTATTAATATCTTAAACTGTTTGTTTCCTCTCACAGAGTCAATGCAGCCATTCTCAAAGAGTTTGAAGAAGATGTTGGAAAACGCACTTCCTTCTATGTCTTTTCCTCCAACACGATGATAAATTCTTTATCCAATTATGAAAGCGATGGTTTCCGTGAAACTCCTAAATCCATGGTAAGGAACCCTTAGCATTATAAATCCAAATGATTGTTTCTAATTATTATTGTTATTAGTCACTGACTGAAATCTCACAACAGGAAACGCGATATGTCTTCGTGCCGGACCATGACATGGATTATTTGTTGTTAAAAGACGCTCTCACGCAATCAAAGTTTTATAAAAAGAAGAACATGGAAAGGTGAGCTCCTGATCTCCTGGGAAGTGTCACTACTGGTTTTTGTAAATAAGGTGCCTTTCTCCAAATCAGGATTAAAGATTTAGTTCACTAGTTCCAGCTGTGTAGACTGATATTGATCCCTTCCTTCTGTTTCTTCCCTTCTTCCAGCCCTGCCTTTTACTTTGGGAAGGACCTAAGGAAAGAGAAATTCAAGATGTTACACCCGGACTTCATGCGCTATCTTATGAACAGGTATGTTTCCCTTTTCTTCAACCTTTTGTTTTAGTGACCCAAAGCATAAACCAACAAGAGTCTGCTGGGAAAAGAAATTAGAATACTGGAGTCATGTGCTTACAAGGAGTTAAGTTACGCTGCAAGGTAGCAGAAGACAAAAAGTAGCCCCTTGTCCCATGCATGCTTGCCACATGTAAACATTGTCATTCTGACTACTAGTCAGTGAAATCTTGGCACAAAATTCAAAAGAATTGCATTTCAAAATTTTCATGGGTTCAAAGGCATTTTTGTTGAACTTTTGGAAGCCAGCTTTCTTGCAGCTTCAGCAGAAACTGGGAGAAACATTGATGTATTAGTCTTTGAATTATATGTAGTGATCTCTTACCTTCTCTTTATGCAGTCATTCATGTCATAAAAGTGCAGCCAAGATATTGTTGATTTACTCCTTCCGGGGCATCTGTAGTTCTTCTCAATATGGCTGCCTCAGCCTGTCATTTCATCATGAGACTTCACTATGTCCCTGATCACATGTCTCTAAGAGTCATTGGAACACAGGGTAGGATTTGACCAAGGAAAAAGCTGAGAGGACAAAGATTGTAAATCTGCCCAGGTCTTTAGAGAGAGAGAGAGAGAGAGGAAAACAGGACATCAGGTGTGCTGCTTGTGATTCTGCCTTTTAAGCCTGATATTCTCTGCTGGGATCTACAGTGGATATCCCAGCTAGACTGGGCAGCAGAGGAATAATGGGCAGTGTGAGAAGAGACCAGCTGTAACTTATTAGGAGTTACAGCAGTGTTTTCCAAAGAGTGAGCCATGGTAAAGTTAAGTCATCACTGCCTGATGTTGCGATCCAAACTAGCATCTGGGCTCTGTTCTTAACACATCATAGCAACAAGAGTAGTCACCAGCAGTGACTACTCTTGTTGCTATGATGTGTTAAGAACACATCATAGCAACATAGAACAGTTAAGGGTCACCAGCAGTGACTCTTAAACATGTAGGAGCTACTGTCTGAGAACATTTGTAATCATGCATGCCTCTTCTTCCTAACTCTAGCATGAGCCCTGGAGCATGGTAATTAATGGACAGCATTCATGGCATGGAGAGTTAGTCCCCATGTTATTCAGCACACACAGTGCACACGGCACCTCCTTATCTTCCTCTTCCTACCTTCCTCTGGAGTGCTTCCAGCCCCAGTCTTAGCCCCAGGCTGAGAGAGATAGGGAGATCATGCACTTGGCACTGGATGTGACTCATTCTGAGCAGCAGCAGCAGTGAAATAATTCTGGCAGCCATATGCAACAGCCAAGATAACTTACTTAGACGGTGCCTGTATCATACCGATTTCTTTTGCTGCACTTGTACGTTGAGGGAATTTGCCCCATTGTGGTGAATTACTGTGCGTCTCTTCCCCTTCTCCCCTTGTTTTAAAATTTGGAGGAGTGTCTGATGGGGCTTTCAGTGCTTCCCTAGCTCTTCTTTTGACCATACGTGTCATCTTCAGTCTGCATTGCCTGCCTTATGGAGACTGATGTGCTGCTCAACAGTTTTGTTAATGTAGTCATCAATGTTCCCTCTAAGGATTGGGTTGCTGTGTGCAAACATTTTTGCTCTTGAACAAAAATGTTTGGTTTCATTACCCTGTGAGTACTACTTTCTTTGATGCAAAAGCCTATCAATTTTATTCTCACAGCAACCCAGTCCTTAGAGGGAACAATTGGTAGCAGCATGCACACAAACTTACACACACACACACTAAGACACTAAGACACTTGCATATTCACTCTCATACTCGTTCTCACATATAAATGCTCATTCTCACAAACGCTCCCTCACATAAACTCACTCGCATTCCTCTCATTCACTCCCCAGACTGTCACGTACATGCATACTCACTTCTCCTCCTCTTACACACACACACTCATCTCAGTATAGGCTCGGTGACGTGCACAAGCCCCGGGTCGCACGTATGTCCCGGGGCTTTGAAAAAGGGGCGGGAAGGGGGCGGGGGAGTGGGTGGGGTGCCGATCCGGGGGCGGTCTGGGGGTGGGACCGAGGCCTCCGGCACGGTGGCCGTGCCGGAGAAATCGCGTGCCGGCAGCCAGCCAGTGCGAGCAAGTTACGCCTGCCAGAGGCAGGCGTAAATAGGACAACAAAGGTAGGGGGGTTTTATATAGGGCTGGGGGGTGGGTTAGATAGGTTTCGGAGCAGCCTCGGAGGGAACGGGAAAGCCATCTGGGCTCCCCTAGGGCTCGGCGCGCAGAAGGTACACAAGTGTGCACCCCCTTGTGCGCGCCGACCCCAGATTTTATAGCAGGCACACGGCTGCACGCGCATGTTATAAAATCGGGCGTAGATTTGTGCGCGCCGGGTTGCGCGCACAAATCTACGCGCTCACGTAATTCTGAATATCCGGCCCACAGTCTCTCAACATCTTCTCACTCTCTACAGGGCCTCATCCTCCTTCTCCCCTCCGGGCCTCCTCTTCTTGGGCTGCAAGGAGATGGGATCCACGGCGGCCCTGCCACAGATATTGTCCTTTTTTGCATGTGGGCCGACACTCCTCCTCCTTCCTGCCTGCGTGGCTCCATCAACTTTTTTTCTTCCAGGCTGCACAAGCAGGAAGAAGCAGGAGTGCCTGGAGTTTTGGGGGCCTCTTGTTTTCTTTGTGCCATGGTGGAATGGTCTCCACCATGGCCCCGCCGGTCTCCTGCTCATTTTGGGCCATGGTGAGATGGGCTCCACCACAGCCCTGCAGGTCTTCTCACTTCTGGCCGTGGTGGGATGGGTTCCACAATGGCCCCCTCTGGTCTTCTCACTTCAGACCGAGGTGGGATGAGCTCCATCACGGCCTGACAGTCTTCCTGTGTGGGGACGGGTAACAGCTGTGTGCAGCTGTGAGAAAGGCTGTGTGCGGCCTCGCACACTCGCAGCTTAAAGGGAACAGTGGTAGTCATGCCTTGGACTTCAGAAGGTTGGGAAACACTGAACTTATGTTATTGTTGTTGTGGATGAGAGCTATTGCCAGGCCACTGTTATCTGTAACTGGGGTGCTGCTTGTTGCAGCGTTGGCACAGAATATAAAAGTCCATCAGACCTGAGGGAAAGCCATTACTTGGAGGAGTCATTTGGGGATTTTGAGTAACCATGCTCATACACCCATAAGGGAAAAGGTCTGTACCTGGCCATTAGACTACAGTGACATCTATCACCACCTTAAAAGCTCAGTTATTCATCTTCACTGCAAATAAGCCTGTGGATTACAGTTAAACTTAAGTTCTTTATTGTATCGGCTTATAGTTAATCCTGTAAGATGAATTTTCATAATGTTACACATGTAAAAGTTAGCACATATGCGCACAAGTAGCTGCTTCTTACGTATTCCATATTTTATAAATGTCCATAATACAAAGGTATGTTCTCTTTCAAGTGCACAGATATGCATGTAAAAAGGGGTGGTCCAGGGACAATCCTGGACGAAGCCAACAGTTATGCATGAAAATTGCTATTTTAAAAGACATTTGCATGCATACATTTTCCAACTTACATATGTTTATACCTGCTAATTATCTGGCATAAGTTATTTATTTATTTATTTAAGTTTTTTTATATACCAACATTCAAGACAGTAGTCCCATCATGCTGGTTCACAAGAAACAGGGGTGCAATAAACTTTACAATTTGAACAATGGTGCAGAAAAGCAGTTACATGTAACAGGGAATCAATAACTAGGAGTAAGAAGGAAAATGAAGATCAAATAATTATATATATATATATATATATAATAACATTATAAGAGGTGGCTATTAATGCTAATACTAGCGAAGAATGTTGATTGGCTATTAAACGTGTCTGTACTATTAGCCAGATGGGAGATCTGGGTGACAGTGGTGTAGTGGGGGGCCCAAGGATCCCGAGCGTCAGAATACAGGGGGCACCTGGCATAGGGAATCCTGCCCAACCAAGAAAAGGCCCATTGGTCGCCAGAGGATCCCATGCCACCCATCAGCAGAAGTGTGGGAGGCCTGCAGCCACTGGGGGTCCTATTCCGCCCGGCGGCACATCTGAAGGAGAGGGACTGGAGCAGGACTGGGTGTGCACACCGTGCATTTGCACAAGGCAGCACACCTGGGGAGGCGGTGGCAGCAGCAGCAGATGAGGCTGCGGGGCCACCGGCGGAGCACAACTAGCCAGCAGCTGAAGAAGGAGAAGCTGCAGGCTGGCGGAGTTCAGCCCAGTAGTGGTCAAAAAATATGGAGGCCTTGGTGTTCCCTCTTATATGTGTGCGCGCCCGGGCACAACTTTTCCTGCAAATGCGCACAGCTTCTGCTTCACATCCGCCCCCCGCCCCCCCAGTGCAGGAAGGCCAGTGGACCATGGTGAAGCTCATCCCACCATGGCCCGAAGTCAGGAAGAGGCCCACAGGGCTGTGGTGGAGCCCATCCCATCATGGTCCAAAGTAAAGAAGACGCTTTCGGGGCCATAGTGGAGCTCATTCCACCTGGGCCCGAAGTGAAGAAAAGGTCGTGTGTGCATGTGTATGTGTATGTGTGTGTGTGAGAGCTTCTGTGTGTGTGTGTGTGTTTGTGTGAGAACCTGTGTGCATGTGTGTGTCTGAGAGCCTATGTGAGAGCCTGTGTTCTTGTATATGTCTGTGTGTGACAGCCTGTGTGTGTGTGTGTCTGTATGAGCCTATGTACATATGTGTGTCTACATGTGTCTGTGTGCATGTGTGTGTGTGTGCTTGTGAGATCCTATGTGTCACACATAGGATCTCACAGGCATGCATACACACATAAATATGTCTGTGAGGGAGAGAGAGCCTGGGAGTGTTATGGGAGCATAGGCATGTATATGAGAAGAGGGAGTGTGTAAGAGAATGAATGTGTTATTGTGTGTGTGTGTGTTTGTGAGAGAGAGAAGATAAGGTTTGTGTGGCCCTACTTCCCCCAATCCACGACAATCTCAGGGTGACTGGAAATCAAAAGATCCCAGGTATGGAGAGCAGGAGATTTCTAAATCCTTATTAGTTTTAATTATTGGATGCAATTTTATGTTCTGCTGTTTTGAAATTTTTTTTGACTTTTTGGGAAATATTAGGACATTTTTTAATTACTGGATTTTTTATTCATCAGATGTTTTGAAATATTTTATTGAGGTTTGGGAAATTTTGGATATTCTATTCATTAATTGATATGAAATTTTTATTCTTTTTAGGAATTGATTTTACTATTTTGATTGATGTTTTGTATTTCTTGATTTTATTATTAAAGTTTTATGAAGAATGGTAATGTTTCTGTTTTTCCATTGAGCTCTGCATATAGAGACTGGCTTGTTGTGGATTCCAGTTCAGATCTTCTCTGCCTGTTTATATTTATACTTTCTGGTCTCTTTATTCTATATTTGGTCATGTCTGTCTGTGTTCTGAATGTATGACTGAGGTAAGGTATTTTTCTGGCATGTAGTTTCTGTGTAGTAATCTATAGCAGTCTAATGTGTTCTTTTTTTCTAATAGGAGTTATATTGGTCTTCTAGGGCCTGTGTAATATGTGCAGTGTTGCCTTTTCATTTATAAGGTTCTTACTGTTTGAGTGCTGGCAGTTAGGGTTGTTTTGGTATGGGAGGTTTACCATACTGTAATGGTAATTCCATTTATTCATGGCTTACTGAGGGTCAACCCCACACCCAACACACAATTCAAAAAGTCTAATTCCATAGGAATTCCAAGTGTCTTTTTTTCAGTGTTTTCTGGTTCACCCCACAGCAGTGCTTGTATTTATTTTATTTATTTATTTATTTATTTATTTAAGAACTTTTCTATAACGGTATTCGAGGGTACATCATATCGGTTTACAGATAACTTAACGTATTACAATAAACAAGGGTGGGGAGAGGGGGGACGAAGAAAGAACAACAAATTGGATTACAGATAATCTAACAGATTTACATCATAACGGTTTACAGATAACTTAACGTATTCCAATAAACTGGGTGGGGGAAGGGAGGGACAAAGAAAGAAGAACATATTGGATTACAGAAAATTTAACGTGTTTACAATGACCAAGAGTAGGGGAGACAAGGGAGCGAATGGGGAACCAAAGATAATTTAATATATTTACAATAAACAAGACTAGGGGAGGCAAGGGAGCGAGGGGGAATCATAGAGCGGGAGAGAGGGGGGTGAAAAAATACGGGGTAACTAAAATGAACGTAGAAACTAGTGGGAAGGGAAGGGGAGGGGTACTAAAATACACGGGGGAGGAGGGGAATAGACTGTCGGAGTACGGGGGGGGGGGGGGGGCGTGAAGTCATAATCAGGCGAGAAGTGGCTTAACTTGCACATAACTGCAGGATGGAGCAGGGATAACAGGGAAAGGAAAATACTGAGATGCAGGGTGTAAGAAATATTGAAATACAAGACATAGGAAATACTGGGGTACGAGGCATAAAATACTGAAATACAGGGGGATACAAGTGCAGAGCCAACAATGGAAAATGGGGAATAGGACGATTAAAGTAAAACATATGTAAATATAATATGCATGTTGTAAGTGATATTTTTACCTCAGAAGACTGAATGTTCTTTTGTTATGTAAAATTAGTTATAAATGCGTAATTTAATTGTGTGTGTCTGTAAAGGGGGTATGTTGGGGGGCATGTGTGCAAGGCTGTAAGGTTTGCCTAGGGTACTTAATACTCTTCCCTTGACCATGGGTTCCATGAGGGAATGAGCAGATGTCAGTTTTTTAAAGTAGAGATTACTGAAGGGGGCTGGGCTTTATTTCATGGGCCCAGGACAGCGACTGAATGAATCAGGAGAGGGGGAGGGGCAGCACAGTAATTATTTGCACAGGCAGCAAAAAAGCTAGGCCCTGGACTGGAGTGTGTGTGTGTGTGTGTGTAGGAGAGGGATGGAACCAGCCTGTGAGTGTGTATGTATGGGGAAAAGAGGGAGTGGAGTCAGCCTGTGGGAGAGGGGGGGAAGGGAGAAGAGGAAGTGGAGTCAGTCTGTGTATGTGTATGTGGAAGAGAGGGAATGAAGCCAGCCTGTGTATGTAGTGGACAGGGGAGTGTGGAGGAGAGGGGTTGGAACCAGCCTGCGTGTGTAGAGGAGAGGGAGTGAAGCCAGCTGTGTTTGTGTGTGGGGGGGGGGGGGGGGAGAGAGAGAGAGAATGGGTCAGCATGTGTGTGTGTGTGGAGGAGAGGGAGTGGAGCCAGCGTGCATGTGCCTGAGAGAGAAGGAACAGGCCGGTATGTGTGTTTGTGAGCATGTGTAAAACCGTTTTGACTCTCTTCTCTCTCTGTCCAAATCATAAAAATGTCATCAGTATACCAGTGGTATTTGAAGCATCTAGTCTGATGTTTGTTCAAAAATGTCTCTTCCAGTTCAGCCATAAAAAGGTAGCAGTATTTTAATGCCGTGCTGGTGGCTACAGCAGTGCTCATGAGCTGTAAATAGATGTCATTATTAAAGCTAAAGTAGTTGTGTGTCAGGGGGAATTTGATTAATTTTGTAATAATTTCTGGTGACTGTATTGGTGGTCCAGGGCAGATGTCATGAGAAATTTGTCACCTGCAGCTATACCATCTGCATGAAGAATATTGCTGTATAGTGACCAGGAGAGAGTTAGATCAGTAGCTTTAACTTGTTCAGAAACTCTGTGGTGTCTCGCGGGAAGCTGTGTCGTGGGTTTCAGAATTCCCTCTGTAAGTCCAGATATTTCCTCTGCAGGTGTGCCAGCACTGGATATGACTGGTCTGCCAAGGTTCCCAGGTTTATGGATACTGGGTAGCACATAGAAGGTGCCAACAGACAGACGGGCTGGTATCCGGTTTTTCAGTTGAGACTGTACTTGTTTTGGAAACATGTTGATAAGACTTTTCAACTGTTGAGTGTATTCTTGTGTACGTTCCTCAGTCAGTTTCCTGGAGCATGTATGCCCCTCTTCTATGTACTTTTTTGTGTCCATAATCGCCAATGAGCCTGCTTTGTCTGCTGGCTTGATGATAATGTTTTATAGGCTTTTTATTTATTTATTTATTTATTTATTTATTTATTTAAAACTTTTTTATACCGGCATTCGTAGGACACATCATGTCGGTTTACAAATAACTGAGAAAGGAAATTACAATGAACAGGGGAGGGGGTTAACTGGAAGATATGCAAAAGTATAGGAGAGGAGAGTCAACAGGCAGCGTTACAGCTATTTGCATTCAATTAGAATTAGATATGCAAAGGAACTAATGTACAAAGTTAAGGGGCATGTGCACTTGAGACACTTAACATATGAAACTTATTTACAGTAAGAGAGGGGGCAAGTGCACGTAAGTACGGTTAGCATCTGGTGTAGGGGGGTAGGGAGGGAAGGGGGGTAATGAGAGGAGGGGGTGGAGGGAACCGGGTACATAGGGTGAAAGTGTTTTCAGGGAGAAAATGTTAGAGGGGTGAGGGGGCGAGGTAGGGGGAGGCTAGGGGCGCTAGGGGAGGGAGCAGGGGGGGGAGTAGGGATGGTCAGAGGGGGGTACAGAGGAGAGGAAAAAGGGAGGGAGTGGGGGGGGGGGTACTGGATGGTAAATTGAGGTCGGGGAGAAAGGAAATAGGCTAGGTTGGGACTGAAGTGGTTCAAGGAGGACATTGGTTAGGATTGGGTGGAATTGGGGTATGCTTGTTTAAAGAGCCATGTCTTGATTCCTTTTTTGAAATGGCTCAGGGACGGTTCTTGGTAGTGAAAAAAGGTTATACAGAATTTTATTCTGTTTGCTGGAAGGCCGAGTTTTCATCCTTGTCTGAAATTCTCGATGTAGTTGTCTAGTTTACAGTTTTGGCCACTTGATGGGGTGAAATGCACATTTTTTGTTTTTTAATTGTAATCCAGCATACTAGAGATGGAGGGGTTTTCTGTGTTATGGAAATGTACTTTTAAACAGTGTGTTCTAAAAAATAAAAAATTCTTCAAGATCGAAATATAGTTGAATTTTGTCTAATTTATTTGAGGGGCAAAATAAAAATCCCTTAGTCAGGGTTGAGACTTTATGCCGTGATACCTGGTAGTTAGAAAGGTTTGTGATCCCCATTTGATTTACACTTCCTTCAGTATGGTCAGTGGGAGTTTGCCGTGTGGAGGATCTGGTGATTGTTGTGTTCTGTACCCGTCTGGGTGGCTCCTATCCCCAGAGATGGTATTTTTCTGGACCAGCACCTGTCATGTGGAAACTGGTCTGTTCCATTGCTGGGCCATTTGTCAAATAAGTAATAACCCACATCACTTCTTTCCAAGCTTTGGAGACAGATATATATATATAGAGAGAGAGAGAGATGGGAGGGGAGAGAAAGCTATAGACACAGAAACAGATATACAGACTGAGAGTGGGAGACTGTATGTCCTATCAGCTGAAATATAGTAATATAAAAATATAGTAACAGTATCAAATAGTGCAAACAGTGAACTGGCTGAGTGTGATAAAGGTGGAGAACTATATTATTGTCTTGTTCAGTTACATTATAAACAATTTGTAAAACATGTTGATAAGACTTTTCAACTGTTGAGTGTATTCTTGTGTACGTTCCTCAGTCAGTTTCCTGGAGCATGTATGCCCCTCTTCTATGTATTTTTTTGTGTCCATAATCGGTAATGAGCCTGCTTTGTCTGCTGGCTTGATGATAATTTATTTATTTATTTATTTATTTAAATGCTTTTAAAATATACCGACATTCATAGGACATATCATGCCGGTTCACAATCAACATTGTAAAGGAGGAAGAGGAAATTACAAATAACAGGGAGGGGGGAGGTGGAGCAGTGAAGGAAAAAGGAGAGGATGGGGGTCAGGTGACAGTAAGCGCAGAAGTTGCGGGAAGGAGAAAGGTAGTGAAGTGCTAGGGGAGAGAGAAATTGATAGGAACTGTGTTAAAAAAAAAACTGAGAATAAAAAATTAACAAATTTACAAAATCAGGAATTCCCTAGGATGCATCAACGGATTAGAAGGGGTAAGGGAATTGGAAGTGGCAGTGGAGGGGGTTTAGGTCTGATTGGAGTCAGGGTATGCTTGTAAGAAAAGCCAGGTTTTGATGCCTTTTTTGAAGTTGGGTAAGGAAGGTTCAAGGCGGAGATACGTGGGAAGAGAGTTCCAGAGGGAGGGGCCGGCTATGGTAAAGGCTCTCTCTCTGGTAGTGGAGTGGTGTGCTATTTTGAGGGGTGGGATGTGTACAGTGCCCGCCGTGGAGGCTCTGGATGGACGATTGGATGTACGGAAACGTGGTGTTTCCTTGAGCCATTCGTGGGTATTTTTGTGAAGCATGTTATGGAGTATTGTAAGGGTTTTGTATTTTATACGGAAAGGGATGGGGAGCCAATGCAGTTCTTTTAAAATGGGTGTGATGTGTTCTCTCTTACGAGTGTCTGTGATGATTCGTGCCATGGAGTTCTGCAAGATTTGTAGGGGTTTAATTGTGGCGTAGGGCAGGCCTAGGAGAAGTGAATTGCAGTAGTCTAATTTTGATAGGATTGTGGACTGCAATACAAGGCGAAAGTCTTGAAGGTGGAGGAGGGGTTTGAGCTTTTTGAGGATGTGGAGTTTATAGAAGCCGGTTTTTAGAAGGGATTTGATGTGTGGATGAAAATTAAGGTGTTTGTCTAATACAACACCTAGGTCTCTTATAGATGGCAGGATGGGGAGGGTTGTGGGGGTAGTTTTAGTAGAGGCCTGTGAGGTAACCTCGAGTTTGTTGGAAATGAGGATGATTTCAGTTTTGCTGTGTTAAGAGCGAGTTGGAGGCTGTCTAAGAGAGAGTTAATGGAGGCAAGACAGGATTCCCAGAAGTTCAGAGTTTCTTGGAGTGTTTTTTGCATGGGGATGAGGATCTGTACATCATCCGCATACATGAAGAAATTGAGACCGAGGTTAGAAAGTAGATAGCAGAGGGGAAGAAGATATATGTTAAAGAGGGTGGAGGATAAGGAGGATCCTTGGGGGACACCCTGGAGGAGGGGTATGCGTGGGGACTCAGAGTTGTCAATGTTGACCAGGTATTCTCTATGGGTGAGATATGAGGTAAACCATGATAGTACAGTGCCAGAGATGCCGATTTCTGATAGCCGGGATAGGAGTATTTGGTGGTTGACAGTGTCGAAAGCAGCAGAGATATCTAGTATAGCGAGTAAGAATGAGGTTCCTTGGTCCATGCCTATATGTATGGTGTTGGTGACTGCCAGAAGGAGGTTTTCCGTATTGCGACCTTTACGGAAGCCAAATTGTGCGGGGTGCAGAATGTTGTGGTTTTCGAGGTAGTCAGAGAGCTGGGTATTGACAACCTTTTCAAGTATTTTAGATACAAAAGGGAGGTTGGATATAGGCCGGTAGTTAGAGGGGTCTTTGGGGTCTAAGGTGGGCTTTTTTAGGAGGGGCTTGACTATTGCAAGTTTGAGTGGGTCTGGGACCTTGCCATATGTAAGAGAGCAGTTGATCAAGTCAGATAGAAGTCTGGATATGGATGTGGGAGAAGATAGGAGGGTCTTAGAGGGGATGGTGTCAGCAGAATGGGAAGCAGGTTTCATTCTTTTTAGAATGGTTTCAATTTCAAGGGTAGATGTTTGTTCGAACGTTTGCAGATTGGTTCTGGATGTTTTGGGTAGGTAGGTGGAAAGTGGTGGGGGGCTTGGTGGTGAAGCGAAGGAGAATGTTGTCAATTTTATTCTTGAAGAAATTAGCAATTTCTGTGCATTTCTCTTTGGCGTTTTGTTCTGGGGAGAAGGGGCATGGGGGGGGCAGTGAGATTAGCAACAAACGTGAAAAGGGCATTTGCATCGAATTGATAATTGTGGATTTTGGCTGCGTAGAAGTCTTTTTTGGCTTGGTTAGTGGCTTGACGGTAGTGGTGTAATGAATGTTTATATGCTGACTTGTGTGTGGGGAGTGGGGTTTTTACGCCAGGTGCGTTCTTTGGCTCTAAGGTCCTGTTTGATCGTTTTGAGTTCTTTGGTGTACCATAGTTTTTTGTCTGTGTTGGCTAAGGGTATTTTTTTGTGTATCATGGGGCAGGCTTCCTCCGCTATCTTGGCATTGATGTTATTCCAAGATTGCAAAGCTGTGTTCGGGTTGGAGAGGTCCAGGGATTTGTTTGCTTTCTCAAAGGCACGGGAGATGTCTTCCGATGAGCAGTGCTTGCGGAAGGCAATAGTCTTGCTGGTGGCCTGAGTTTTATCTCGAGAGCAATAGTCTTGCTGGTGGCCTGAGTTTTATCTCGAGAGCGAGAGGATGAGGAGGGGGCATTGTTGTGGAGGTGGGCGTTAATGATGAAATGATCAGACCAGGGGATGGGAGTGGAGGTAGGGGTGCTGTGTGAGGTGATGTGCTTGTTGACAAAGAGGAGGTCCAGTGTGTGACCAGCCTTATGTGTGGGAGAGGTGATGAGTTGCTTGAAGCCTAATGCTTGGAGGGTGATCATTAGTGTTTCACAGGCAGGTGTGATAGGGTTGTTGTCTGCATGGAGGTTGAAATCTCCGAGAATGATTGCTGCAGAGTCAAGTTTGATGTTGTTTGTTATATATTCTATGAGGGGGGATGTGTCGTGTTCAAGTAGGCCTGGGGGGGGGCGTAGATGAGGCAGATCTGCATAGTCTTAGATTTAAAGAGGCCAATTTCCAGTTTGTGGGGTGGTTTAGAAGGGTGGAGTTTGAGTTTGAGGTGCTTTTTAGCGGCGAGGAGTAATCCTCCCCCTTTTTTTTTGAGGCAGGGGATAGAGAAGATATCATAGGTCTGAGAGGGGAGTTGGTTGATGAAGACGTGGTCAGAATCTTTTAGCCATGTTTCAGTAATGGCACATATGTCGGGGCTGGCATCAGTAAGTAGGTCATGAAGAATTGGAGCTTTTTTGCAGATAGATTGGGCGTTGACGAGGGATATGACTAGTGAGGCTAGGCCTAAGAATTGTGTGAGGGGCGTAATCATGATGGGTATTAGTGATCTTTGGGTGATAATTGGGCAATGGCTGGTGGTATTTGTTTTGGGTCGGCTGGTGTGTGGGAGGATAGGGATGGTGAGACGGCACATCTCTGAGGAGGGAGACTTGCCAGTAAGAGGGGGAGAGGTATAAAGTGAGAAGGGGATGGAGGCAGGGAGTTATATCGACTGGAATGAAGGGCAGAGGTGCTTTGGCTCTTGGGTTTAAAGAGTCTGAGCTCTGGCTCTTATGTAACGTAGTTTGTGGTGCGGGGGGGGGGTGGGTTGAGAGTGAGAGGGTCAAGGGGGGTGGATGGTGGGGGGTAGGATGCTTTGTTTTCTCTGGGATTGGGGTGGGTACTGAGAAGAATGCTGTAGTGGGAGGTTATCAGGTGGATACAATACATGTGCAGAAAGCAGGTGGAAGCAGGTGGATATGCAATACAATAGATGCAGGTGGATGCAATACAATAGCAGGCGGATATGCAATACAATAGATGCAGGTGGATGCAATACAATAGGTGGATGCAATACAATAGCAGGCGGATATGCAATACAATAGATGCAGGTGGATGCAATACAATAGCAGGCGGATATGCAATACAATAGATGCAGGTGGATGCAATACAATAGCAGGCGGATATGCAATACAATAGATGCAGGTGGATGCAATACAATAGCAGGCGGATATGCAATACAATAGATGCAGGTGGAGGCAATACATGTGCAGAGTGCAGGTATAAAACAGAATGCAGTTGGAGTGCAGATAAAATACAGAAAATCATACAGAATATAATATAATACAGAAAGCAGGTGGATATAGTACAGGTATGAAAATCAGTGCGAGATACAGGGCTAAGCACTGATGGTACAGTACAATAGATACAAGCTAGCAGGTGGGCCTTGCTGTCCGGCTCGTGGGGGGGGGAGGGGTAGGGCCTTACCCTGCGGTGGTATGCTGTTTGTTGTAGAATCCGACCGGGTCGGGGAGACTAGGTGGATAAGATCTGAGCTGGGAAGATAATAGTTATATTCTGTATGAAGAGTAAAGTGATCGTCATTGGTCCTGGACAGTTCAGCGGAGGACTGTGGCCAGCCTGTTTGGTGGGAGTTAGGTGGCAATGGGGTCCTTGAGGAGAGCACAAGTTAGGTGGTCTCCCGTACGTCAGGGTCCATAGAAGAGACACCCAAAGAGGCTCACAAAGGAGCGCACTAAGGAGCAAGCTCCTTAGGGCGCGCTCCTTCGGGTGCGTGACGCCCGGTGCGTGACGCCCCAGGACGCTCCGTTACTTTTAAGGGGCCAAATCCGAGCGGGGAGAGGCCGGCTGGGGTGGGGGTGGGAGTGTTTCAACTCACCACGTGGTTGCAGCGTTTGTCTCTCTTTTTTTTCAGCTTTCATGTTTTCAGCTTTAATGTTTTATAGGCTTTTTATGGCAGTTCTTGGTAGTGAAAAAAGGTTATACAGAATTTTATTCTGTTTGCTGGAAGGCTGTGTTTTCATCCTTGTCTGAAATTCTCGATGTAGTTGTCTAGTTTACAGTTTTGGCCACTTGATGGGGTGAAATGCACATTTTTTTTGTTTTTTAATTGTAATCCAGCATATTAGAGATGGAGGTGTTTTCTGTGTTATGGAAATGTACTTTTAAGCAGTGTGTTCTAAAAAATAAAAAATTCTTTAAAAATTCTAAAAGATCTACATTGGTTACCAATTCACTTCAGAATCATCTACAAATCCATCTCCATTATATACAAAACCATCCATCAACACACTACAATTGACCTACAAATCCCTCTCCACTTACACAAATCCTCAAGACCTACCAGAGACGCATACAGAGAATCTCTCCAGGTACCTCCTACCAAAACCACTAGACATATTACCTTAAGAGATCGAGCCCTCTGTACGGCTGGTCCACCGTTATGGAACTCCACCCCCCCACCCCCCCGATCTCAGACAGGAGCCCTGCCTCCCAACCTTTAGAAAAAGACTTAAGACTTGGCTGTTTAAGCAAGCTTTCCCGGACTCCAGTTAATGCCCTTCACCATCAACATACATAACACAGTCAGCTCAATTTCATCTCTTTGTAAATAATTTTAGCCGTTATTAACCTTTTCCTTTATTTTCCCTCTTCTCCTAGTTCAACAGTCCTTGTTATTTGTAACTGCTTTCTTCTGCACTATAGTTCCAGTTTGAAGTCTATATTGCACCCCTGTTTAACTGTAAACCAGCATGATGTGATTGTAGCATGAATGCCGGTATATAAAAACCTTAAATAAATAAATACATAAAATAAAAGATGAATACAATATTTTAAACTTTAATGATGATCTGATGAGCCTAAAACTATAGTAGCTAATAGGGACTTGAAGTTTATTTTATTTGTTTTAACGTATTACTCACCAATGCAGTCTTTTCCAATCTTGTCAAGCCCAAGGCACACTTAGATTAACAAAAATGTTGTGTAGTACACCAGCCTCTGCAGAGCAGGCAGGGCAGACATGGAGTGGACTTATATGGCCAAAAGAAGAGCTAGGGAAGCACTGAAAGCCCCAGCAGTCTCTCTTCCAAATTTTAAAACAAAGGGGGAGAGGGGGAAGAGACACACCTGAAGCCATCACAGTCAACCAGTTCATGAGAAGGGAGCAAAGATAAGTTGGTGTGGAGCAGGCAGCCAGTTCAGTTGGTTACCTTGACTGCCACTTGTGGCTCCAGAGCTCTTCCACTGCTGCTGCTCAGTGCACACTCAGGGGCCGATGCATTATTTTGGCACAGAAAGCAGGCGCTGAACAGTCAGCACCCGCTTTTTTGACACACCCCCAGGCCCACGGGGGCGCCATGCAATATTTAAATTAGGGGGTCGCGTTAGGAAGGAGATCCTGAGGGCGTTGGCCGTCCGCCGGTTAGGAAAACCGACGCTGAGTTTATCAGCAACGGTTTTCTTAAACGCCACACAGCCAGGGGTTCAGGAAATGGACAGTTGTCAATTGACCATCCATTTCCTGCACCCAATTGCCAGCGCTTTTTGGTTTTTTTTTTGTTAAATTACTTTAGTTTATCCTCCTACTTAATATCGCAATGATATTAAGTAGGAGGCAGTACAGAAAAGCAGTTTTTTCTGCTTTTCTGTACTGGTTTAAGGAGGGCTTGGCTATTAACGCCTGCTCCAGGCAGGCGTTAATTTCTGATCGCTAAATGTGCGTCCCAGACACACTTTTTTTTTTTTTTTTTTGCATAGGGAGTGAATATAGCCTCATTCACATGCATTTGCATGTGATGAGGGCTATTAGATTCACTCCTCGTTGGACTGTTCAACTGCGGGTTAACAGTGCACTCGGCTGAGCGCGCTGTATTGCATCGGTCCCTCTCTGTTTTACTAAGCCTGGGAATAAGATAATGGATAGAAGGACTTAAGGAGACGAGTGTGGGAGGGGACTGGGGGAGATGAGGACGTGCTGTGTGTGCTGCACAAAGTGGGGCCTGGCTGTCTGTACCTTGCATGCTGCTTGTTCATTCCCACACTCCAGAACTCATGCTGTAGCTAGTAAGAAGAGGCATGCAAGATCACACATGCCTCAGAAAGGAGCTCCCACAAGTTTAAGAGCCAGTGCTGGTATTTCTTGTTACCGTGAGGTGCTGAGAGCAAAGCTCAGCTGCTGATATGGAGCTCAGCATCAGGCAGTGGTGACTTTTCTATGGCACATTTGATTGGGTCTGAAGACACACTTGTTGGCAAACAATACTCTAACGGCCTGATTTTTAGTCCCCTGCGTGCGGGGAAAACGGGGGTTGCGCATGTGGCTGGGCCTTGTGCGCGCATTTTAGAAGGGGCCCAACCGCGCGCATAACTCCTGTTACGTGCAGAAGTGCCGGGCCGAAGAAAAGGGCGGTCCGGGGGCGGGGCTGTACCGGGGAAGGGAATCCTGGCGCTCGCAAATTGCTACTGCTCCATTGGAGCAGTAAGCAACAAAATAATAAAAAAAAGGTAAAGGAAGTGGGGAGAAGAGGGGAAGGGAAGTTAGGGTAGGAGGTAGGGAAGTTCCCTCCCAGTCCGTTCCTTACTTGAAGCAGACTGGGAGGGAACTGGGGAAGGCTGCGATGCGTCGCTGCGCGAAACTTGCATAATCTCCCACCTTGTGTGTGCCGCCCGCACATGTGCACACAGATTACAAAATCCAGCACGCATGTGCATGCGGCTCAACAATTTTATGACATGCTTGCGCCAGCGCCCGCACGTTATAAAATCAGCACGTCCACGTGTGTGCGCCGGGAAGCACGCGCACATGGACGCATGCACGCACGTATTAAAAATCTACCCCCAAGTGAGGAACAACCAATAATAAATATACAATATATTATAAAGAAATGTAATCTCACAACAAACGCAAATGTTAACCAAATACCAGAAAAAAATAAGTTTGCCAACTAAAGGCTCTGGCAGGAAAATATTAATTTATGGTTGCAGGTTTCTTTGGGACTCCATCTTAACTACTGAGGATAAAGACGTCTACCGAGTCTCCACAGGAGCAGCAATGCTGCTGGCTGCGATCCACACCTGTGACCAGGTACAGTACAGTCCACCTGGGATTAGGTATCGCACAGATATCACTATGGAGAAGAGAATGAGGGACTATAAAATATTATTAATAAATGGAGGTGTCCTATAGTAGAGCAACCTTTCCTGCCTTAGATAGATGTTTAGCAAAAATGCACTGAATTATAATCATTCACTTAGTCCAAAAGCTCAAATGCATTTTAGTAAAGGTTTTTTTGTCCAGAAATAATTCTCATGAGAAAGTAAACTTGCCTATGAAAATAAAGCCATGAATATATGTATAACAAAATCTTCCCCATTGATCTTCACCCATTACACTGATCCGGCATAGCTAGACCCTGATGTGGGAATCTCTTTGCTGTAAAGCCACAGCCCTCTGCCGTGGGAATAAACCTGACACCAGTGTTTCAGCAAACAAGTTGCCTGCTCTGGGGGAAATGCAGGCAGCTTCTGGGCAGAATTCATCAATTAGTTCAGAAAAAAAACACTGCTTGCTGCTGCTGCGTGGCCTTCGGTTAGGGGGAAGCTTTGGTTATATATTCAAGACTTATTTTCATAAGCAAGTTTAGTTTCTCATTTTTGGAAGTAAATCTTTCTTAAAGTGCATAAAGATTTTGGACTAGGTGGATGATTACAATTTGGTGCATTCTTGCTAGACATTTATCTACAGCATGAAAGGTGGCACTAGTATATGGCACCGCCATTCATTTATTAATAATATTTTATAGTGCACCAGTCTTTCCTACATACCCGCTATGATACAACATACCTGGAAGCAGAGGTAATATAACATATCTGGGACCAGGAATGATACAACAGAGAAGCAAAGAATCTGAGGACAGATTTATTTATTTATTTCAATTGCTTTGTAGGGAACACTAATCCTGTTAATAAAATACAATAATTAAAAACTAAGAACCAGAAGGCCCATCTAGTCCGCCCAATTCATTTCCTAATTCATAGGCCCTGATGCTCTCTGGCTCTCCTTTCACTTCTTCCTATCCTGGAATCCTCTGTGCTTATCCCAGGCATTCTTGAATTCTGTCAATATGATAAAGGCACACCTGTGCTCATAAGAACATAAGAAATTGCCATGGTGGGTCAGACCAAGGGTCCATCAAGCCCAGCATCCTGTTTCCAACAGAGGCCAAACCAGGCCACAAGAACCTGGCAAGTACCCAAACATTAAGTAGATCCCATGCTACTGATGCAATTATTAGCAGTGACTATTCCCTAAGTCAACTTGATTAATAGCAGTTAATGGATTTCTCCTCCAAGAACTTATCCAAACCTTTTTTTGAACCCAGCTACCCTAACTGCATCCACAACTGCATCCACAACTGCAACCACATCCTCTGGCAACAAACTCCAGAGCTCAATTGCGCATTGAGCACACAATGGCTAGAATGAATAGCTTCTTCTCTGCAGGGGCTTAGTATTAGATCACACAATAGGAGGTCATTTATGTGCCTACAACCTGCTTGTAGGCATATAAATACTGTCCTAAAATTGACCCA
Source organism: Rhinatrema bivittatum (assembly GCF_901001135.1). Taxonomy (NCBI): domain Eukaryota; kingdom Metazoa; phylum Chordata; class Amphibia; order Gymnophiona; family Rhinatrematidae; genus Rhinatrema; species Rhinatrema bivittatum. The sequence continues at coordinate 170,179,657 of NC_042618.1, read as the reverse complement.
GGCTCAGCACACAAAGAACCCAAGTTCCTGCCTCCTTTTACGTACCCTGAGGAGGGATGTTCCTGTGGGTAGAGTTGGCGCTTACATGTGTACATCTTGATTTTAAAAAGTATCCACGTATGGGCACACACATAAATTCCATGCTCCAAAGTGGAGGTGTACTTTTATGCAAGTGAATGTGTGCACATGCTCGGACAATTATCTGAGGAGTTTCAAGGTGAACTTATGTGTGTAATTTTGCTTTGAAAATCCTTGGAGAAGTCTGCACGCATTATATAAAAATGCAGGCTTTACCACTCTGTGTGGTCTGTTGAAAATGAGTCTGCAGCAGTGCAGCTGGTGTTCCAGTTTTCCCGTTTTGTGGAAGACTAGTTGTTTGTGACTGAAGTCTTTTGATGACAAGGAGCTAGAGAACAGGTGCACTCTTGGCATTTAAACATCTGGAGCATTACCCCTCTCTTGTTTCACTTATGTGATGCTCGCCCTCCCTGGAGAAGGAAAGAGAAGTGAATGTAATCAGCTTTGAAGTGCTGAAAAGTGGAATGTAAAATCTGATAAATCCGGATTCTGGGTGACACTTTTCTTCCCCGTCTTTCTTAGGTCAGTGCCTACGGATTCATCACACCGGACTATGACAAATATTCTGAACACTATTATGACAAGATCTACAAAGAATTCATCTTCTATAGCAATCATAATTTCAAGCTAGAAATGGAGCTCTGGCAAAAGCTGCATAAGAATGGGATTATCAAGCTGCACAGCAGGCAGTGACCATGGGCTGGCTCAGGACACAGCACAAGTCCACACACTCCAACAACGGACAGAGCAAAGTGAGCACATGAGAGTAAATGGCATATCTGCACTCAGCCAGTTATGGAGACTCCAGCATAGCTTCTATATAAAGTATGACCCTGAGAGACACTATTATCATGTTTACAGTACACAGAGACATTCATTCGAGTGCTTATATGGCCCTCTGTTATACATCAGAGGAAGATGGGGGTATTCCTGCCAGCTGATTCAACTTCACAGTACCTCTGCTGCACAGGCCACTTCTGGAAGCTGCAGTCTGGCAGGCAGGTCAGATTGCAAAATGCAGGTTCCACAACCCCTTAATGTAGCACTTAACCCCAAATCACATAGGTCACCTTGAAAGATGTAGCACTGTACCAGCAGAGCCCCCACTCCTTTCTGCTCCTGGTTTCTACTTTCAGTCTTATTTCTGAGCTGGAGATGTGAATGGATCTTACACCAAGGCACTCTCTGCCTGGTAGGAGACAGAGTGACACCTATCTGCCCTTCATTTGCCTCACATGGGATGGCCACCTAGTGTGTTTGGCTTATGTGACAAAACAAATATTGTGTCAGACAAGAATATTTTATTGCCAGTAGAGTTTTCTTGCTCACAGTGAAAGAGTATTTCTTACCACCTGTTCTTGTTTTCCTTTAATAAAGAATTTAGCACTGGGGATAGCTGCCAGATTGACACAATAGACATGAGCTTCTGCATGTATCCACAGTGTCGGGAGCTGCAGTGCAGGTTTATCCCATTTGCCGCCCCTCCCCCCCCCCCCCCCCCCCCCCCCCCACACACACACACACACACACTCACACACACAATTACCACAGAACAAATACAGCATGGACCCTACCTGCCCTACTATCATCTCATCTCCCTCCTCCCTTTTACATCCAAAACACTCAAATGTGCTGCTCACCTCTGCTGTCTTGACTTTATTTCCTTTCAAGGCATTCTCAATCCACTCCAGACTGGTTTTCACCCTCTGGCTGCACTCCACAGAAACAGCCATTAAAGTCACCAATGACCTATTTATGGCTGAAACCAAAGGTCTTTACTCCTTGACCTATCTGCTGTTTTTTGACACTGTTGAACCTACTCCTTGATGCTCTGTTCTTACTTGGATTTCAGGACTCTTTCCTGTCTTGACTCTCTTCTCCCCTCTCTCATCACACTTATAGTATTTCCTCTGGTGGATTCTCCCATCCTGCTAACAATCGGTATGCCTCAGGGCTCTGCTCTGGGCCCTCTTCTCTTTCTGCACTAATTCCCTTTCTTCTGATCTCCTCCCCTGGATTTCAATGCCATCTTTTTGCCGATGATTCCCAGATTTACCTCTCTATTTCCACAAATGCAGTCCTAGATCTCAGCCTGCTTGTCTGATATCGCTGCCTAGATGCCCCACCACCTCCTTAAACTCAACATGGCCACGACAGAGCTCCTTATCTTTCCCTACAAAGCCATTTCCACCTTTCTCTATTTCTGTTGGTAACATTGTCATCCTCCGAGTCCCCTCACCCCGTAATCTTGGGGTCATCTTTCATTCCTTGTGCTCCTTCTCTACACATACCCAAGACACTGCTAAACTGTGTCTTTTTTTTTTTTCTCTGTAACATCACAAAAATCTGTCCCTTCCTTTCAAAACATGCTACCAGATCCCTTATTCACTCTCTCATCTCCTCCCGCTACTGCAACCTGCTTCTCACAGGTCTCCAGGTGAACCATCTCTCTCTACTACAATCTATCCAAAATTCAGCTGTGCCATTTTTCTTTCGCCAAAGTTGCTACACTCATATAACCCCTCTTCTCCCTGTCCATTCCTGCATACAGTTCAAGCCCCTCTTACTCACCTACAAAGCATTCACTCTGCAGCTCCTCACTACCTCTCCTCTCTTATCTCTCTACAGCCCCCTTATGAACTCCTCCATCTCCACCAACTCCATGCTTTCCACCTACCTGCACCGTATGCTTGGAATAGTCTTCCTGAGCTGGTGCAGCATACTCCCTTTCTGGCCTTATTCAAATCCAGTCTAATACAAATTTTTTTTTTCATTTTTGTATTTATGCAATTTATTCATTAAAATCAAGAAAATCTTGACATTCAGAAAAAATATATGAAATTCAAACTTCAATGTATAATAAGACAAAAGAAAAATTTCAAAACTTCATACAATCTAGTCCACAATACAAGGGGACCCAATTCCACTATTCCTAGAAATATTAATCAATAAGAGGAAAACAAAGATCAGCACCACATAGAGGGTCATTATTTAAATGAGAGAGAAGACACGCAGCCTTACAAGAAACATATTAACCTTAATTTAAACTGCGTTATCCTGAGGGGTTACAATTTTGTCACTTAAAAATTGAGTTAACTGTGAAGGGGAAAAGAAAATGTATGAAGCATCTATATATTTAATTTAGCACGCACAAGGAAATTTCAGTAAGAAGAAGGCCCTATTTGAGGACCTTAGGTCTAAGCAACAAAAATTGTTTCCGCTTCTTTTGTGTCTTTAGACACATCAGGAAAAACTCTAACCTGGAGCTGAAAGAAGGACTCTAATTGATACCTGAAAAAGAGCTTCAACATCCAATCTCTGTCCATTTCTAACTCAAAAGTTACTATCAGGGTTGCTGGTGTAACTTGGGCAGAGTCTGAGGTTTCCAAAAATTCTGAGGTGTTCATACCAGGCATAGTTAATTCATCAGGACGCTCTATAGGAGTTTCATGTACTGTCCCAGGATGATCTTCTTCTTTCCCCTTCTTAGGTGGTGGCAAATAAAATGACCTAGATAATGGAGGAACTGCATGTTCTGAGACTTTAAGAATCTCTATTAAATATCTTTTAAACATATCTGTGGGTGAAATATAAGGCATCTTGGGGAAGTTCACTAAACGTAAATTTCTTCCGCGAATAGCGTTTTCCAGATTTTCAATTTTATTTGATAGAGATGTGTTATCCTTTATAAGAGAATCCTGTAAAGATTTAACAGAAGTCAGACTCATATTAAACTGTTTTAACTGTTGAGACATAAATTTAGAAGAGTTCTCAACCATTTTGCAAATGCTGGTCGTTTTCCTTTGAGTTTTGAACTAATACATTTAGCTGATTTGTAAGAGAACTTCCAAGTCCTTCAATTGCCTCCCAGACAGAGTCTAAAGTTATAGTTTTTAGGTCTTACCAAGGAAAATCCAGGATATGTACCCAAAGAACTGAAGGAATCCTTTCCATCCAGAACAAATTGCTCTCCCAAGGCTGCGGGACTGGTGAGCTTGCCGAGCACAGACACCTCGGCATCTGCACCTCCTTTTCCCGGTGGAGAGCTCCCTGCCTGGGGCCCTCGACTGCCTGCATCATCAACAGGCGACGGGGTCCAGGCTCCCGTCCGGGTGTCTGAGTGCAGCAGGGTTCACTGGAGTAACTCTCGCCATCGGGGACAGAGAGATAACTGAGCCAGAGGAAGAAATTTGCACCTCTTCCACAGTTTCCAACCCCAGTGACTCGACTCCCGATGCAGGGCCCCCTCGAACTCGAACCCCCCCCCCCCCCTCCTTCGCTCGTCTTTTCTAGCCAGAATGGGACATTTTAGTTAAGAAATTATTAGAAGAAAAATTGGAGGCAAACTAATACGGCGTTCAGACTGGCGGTGCTGACGCCATCTTGGATCCCCCAGTGACCCAGTCTAATATAATTTTATTAATTGCAACCATTCTTTTAATAAATGAAATTCCCAAACTCTCTTTTTTTTCCTGTATGTCAGTCTTGATTAGATTGTAAACTCTACTGAGAAGGAACTATCTCTTGTGTGTTTGCACAGCGCTGTGTACGTAGGGCTATAGAAGTGATGAGTACATAAGATTTGACATACTGGATCAGACTAAGCCCATCAAGCCCAGTATCCTGTTTCCAACAATGGCTAAGCCAGGTCACAAGTACCTGGCAGGATCCCAAGGGGCAGATAGATTCCAAGCTGCTTAACCCAAGAATAAGCAGTGGATTTCTGCAATTCTCCCTTAATAATTAACAGACCTTTCCTCCAGCAACTTGTCCATACCTTTATTAAACACAGCTACACTAATAGCTTTCATTACATCCTCTGGCAACGAATTCCAGAGCTTAATTATGCATTGAGTAAAAAATATTTTTTCTTATTAGTTTTAAATGTATTACCCAATAACTTCATTATGGGCCGGATTTTAAAAGGGTTACGCGCATAAGGTATGCGCGTAACCCTTTTAAAACCCCCCTGCGCGCGCCGAGCCTATTTTGCATAGGCTCGGCGGCGCACGCAAGCCCCGGGACGCACGTAAGTCCCGGGGCTTGCAAAAAGGGGTGGTCGGGGGCGTGGCCAGGGAGCACGGTTTTCGATCGGGGGCGTGTTCGGGGGCGTGTGGGCGGTCCAGGGGTGTGGCCGAGTGCCCCGACACAGCGGCCTGTGTCGGGGCCTGCCATGCCGGCGCACGTAAGTTACTACTGCCCGGAGGCAGTAGTAACTTTTCTGATAAAGGTAGGGGGAAGGGTTAGATAGGGCCGGGAGGGTGGGTTAGGTAGGGGAAGGGAGGGGAAGGTGCAGGGGTGGAAGGAAAGTTCCCTCCAAGGCTGCTCCGCTCCGAGGCCGCTCCGATTTCGGAGCGGCCTCAGAAGGAAAGGGCAGCACGCGCAGGGCTCGGCACGTGCAAGTTGCATAAATGTGCACCCCCTTGCACGCGCCGACCCTGGATTTTATAAGATACACGCGTATCTTATCAAATCCAGCGTACTTTTGTTCGCGCCTGATGCGTGAATAAAAGTACGCGCGCGTGCTCTCTTTTAAAATGTACCCCTATGTGTCCCATGGTCTTTGCACTTTTTGAAAGAGTAAACTGATTAACGTTTACTCATTCCATTCCACTCATTATTTTATAGACCTCTATCATATCTCCCCTCAGCTGTCTCTTCTCCAAACTGAATAGTCTTAACCTCTTTAGCCTTTCTTCATAGGAGAATTGTTCCATCCCCTTTATCATATTGGTCACCGTTCTCTGTGCCTTTTCTAATTCTATTTCTTTCTTGAGATGTGGTAACCAGAATTGAACACAATACTCAGTAGAGATGTGAATCGTGTGCCCGATCGTTTTAACGATCAGGTTCGGATGGAGTATGGCGCCGATCGCCTTTGCCCTCACTTTGTCACAGGGAGCGACCGTCGCTCCCTGTGACATAGTGAGGGCAAAGGCGATCGGCGCCATTTTGAAACCAGTCCTGCACCTGCACCGGCACCGAGGGTATGATTGAAGGGATGGCTCCCGGACCCCCCTCTAGACCACCAGGTACATGTAAAAAGTTTTGGGGGGGTCGGGAGGGTGGGAGAAGCAAAGGGGTAATTTGTAAAGGGTCGGGTGGGGTTTTTTTTATCGGGCCATCGGCGCCATTTTTATCAGTGGTAGCCAAAATGGCGCCGATGGCCCGAGAGCGGGAGATCGCGCCGGGACCCCCCCTCCCCCCACTGGACCACCAGGTAATTTAACATTTGGGGGGGGGGGGTTCGGGAGGGTGGGGGAGGGTAAAGGATTGGTTTTAAAGGGTCAGGGTGGGTTTAGGAGTTGTTTTGGTGTGCCGGTTTTCCCGCCCTCCCCCCAAATAATTCCTGTACTCGATTTAACGATTTTTCACGATAAATCGAGGGAATTCCTATTGTATTGAGTCCCTTACCGATTAATGACAATTTTAAAATTATCAGACGATAATTTAAATCATTAAAAAACGATTCACATCCCTAATACTCAGGATGAGGTCACACCATAGAGCAAAGAGAAGCATTATGATATTCTCTGTTTTATTCTCCATTCCATTCCTAATAATCCCTAGCATTCTATTTGCTTTCTTGGCTGCTGCTGCACACAGCAGATGATTTCAACATATTTTCAACGATGACACCTAGATCCTTTTCCTGAGTGGTGACTCCTCATGTAGAACCTTGCATTGTGTAGCCATAATTTGGGATTCTCTTCCCTAAGTGCATCACTTTGCACTTGTCTACATTAAATTTTATTTGCATTTGCATGCCCAGTCTCCCAGTTTTGCAATGTCCTCTTGCAAATTTTCACAATCCTCTTGTGATTTTAGAACTTTGAATAATTTTAGTCATCAGCAAATCTGATATATTAAAAAGCATCAGTCCTAGATGGGACACTCCACTAATCACCTTTTTCCATTGGGAAAATTTACCATTTAGCCCTACTCTCTTTTTTTCTATCTTTTAACCAGTTGATGATCCACAATAGGACACTGCCAACTATCCCATGATTTTCTAATTTCCTAAGAAGTCTCACATGAGGGACTTTGTCAAATGCTTTCTGGAAATCCAGATACACTATATCAACTGGCTTACCTTTATCCACATGTTTATTTATGCCTTCAAAAAAATGTAGCAAATTTGTGAGGCAAGACTTCCCTTGGTTAAATCCATGTTGGCTTTGTCCCATTAAACTATGCTTATCTATATGTTCAGCAATTTTGTTCTTTATGATAGTTTCTACCATTTTACCTGGCACAGATGTCACACTCACTGGTCTGTAATTTCCTGGATCACTCCTTGATCCCTTTTTGAAAACTGGCATTACATTTGCAACCTTCAGGTATCATAAGAACATAAGAACATAAGAAAATGCCATACTGGGTCAGACCAAGGGTCCATCAAGCCCAGCATCCTGTTTCCAACAATGGCCAATCCAGGCCATAAGAACCTGGCAAGTACCCAAAAACTAAGTCTATTCCATGTAACCATTGCTAATGGCAGTGGCTATTCTCTAAGGGGCGGATTTTAAAAGGAGCGCGAATAGCCTACTTTTGTTTGCGCTCCAGGCGCAAACAAAAGTACGCTGGATTTTAGTAGATACGCGCAGAGCCGCGCGTATCTGCTAAAAACCTGGATCGGCGCGCGCAAGGCTATGGATTTTGTATAGCCGGCGCACGCCGAGCCGCGCAGCCTACCCCCGTTCCCTCCAAGGCCGCTCCGAAATCGGAGTGGCCTCGGAGGGAATCCTCTAACGCCCTCCCCTCACCTTCCCCTCCCTTCCTCTACCTAACCCACCCGCCCGGCCCTGTCTACACCCCCCCCTTACCTTTGTTGGGGGATTTACGCCTCCCAAAGGGAGGCATAAATCCCCGCGCGCCAGCGGGCCTCCTGCGCGCCGGGCCGCGACCTGGGGGCGGGTACGGAGGGCGCGGCCATGCCCCCGGACCGCCCCGGGCCGTAGCCACGCCCCCGTACCAGCCCCCAAAACGCTGCCGACACGCCCCGAAAACGCCGCGACGACCGGGACCGCCCCCGACATGCCCCCGACACGCCCCCCTTGGAGAACCCCGGGACTTACGCGAGTCCCGGGGCTCTGCGCGCGCCGGTAGGCCTATGTAAAATAGGCTTCCCGGCGCGCAGGGCCCTGCTCGCCTAAATCCGCCCGGTTTTGGGCGGATTTAGGCGAGCAGGGCTCTTAAAATCCACCCCTAAGTGAACTTAATAGCAGGTAATGGACTTCTCCTCCAAGAACTTATCCAATCCTTTTTTAAACACAGCTATACTAACTGCACGAACCACATTCTCTGGCAACAAATTCCAGAGTTTAATTGTGCGTTGAGTAAAAAAGAACTTTCTCCGATTAGTTTTAAATGTGCCCCATGCTAACTTCATGGAGTGCCCCCTAGTCTTTCTACTATCCGAAAGAGTAAATAACCGATTCACATCTACCCGTTCTAGACCTCTCATGATTTTAAACACCTCTATCATATCCCCCCTCAGTCGTCTCTTCTCCAAGCTGAAAAGTCCTAACCTCTTTAGTCTTTCCTCATAGATGATGTTATTGATAGTTTACAAATTTCCAATAGCAAGTCCACAATTTTATTTCTCAGTTCTTTCATCACTCTGGAATGTATACCATCTGGTCCAGGTGGTTTGCTACTGTTTAGTTTGTCAATTTGTCCTAATACATCTTCCAGGTTCACTGAGATTTGTTTTAGTTCCTCTGAATCATCACCTTTGAATATCATTTCTGGCATGGATATATCTCTTACATCTTCCTCAGTGACTACTGAAGCAAAGAATTCATTTAGTCTCTCTGCTATGGCTTTGCCCTTAAGTTCTTCTTTTACCCCTTGATCATCTAATGCTCCGACTCCCTCACAGGCTTTTTACCTGGAATGTACCTGAAAAAGTTTTTATTATGAATTTTTGTTTTCACAGCAAACTTCTTTTCAAATTCTCTCTTTGCCTTCCTTATCAATGCTTTGCATCTGACTTGCCAGTGCTTATGCTTTTTCCTGTTTTCTTCATTTGGATCCCTTTTCCATTTCTTGAAAGATGTTCTTTTAGATATTATAGCCTCTCTCACCTCACCTTTCAACCCTGCCGGTAGTCATTTAGCCTTCTTTCCATCTTTTCAAATTCATGGAATACTTCTGTTCTAGGCATCCAAGATGGTATTTTTAAATCTGAGCTAAACTCTTAGGGGCAGATTTTCAAAGGGTTACGCGCTCCTGCACGCGCCGAGCCTATTTTGCATAAGCTCGGCGACGTGCATAAGCCCCGGGACACACGTATGTCCCGGGGCTTTGAAAAAGGGGCGGGAAGGGGCAGGGCCGGAGCCTCCAGGCACAGCGGCCATTTTCTGCTATGCCTGGGATTGTGGGCCAGCCGGCTGGCCGGCGCGCGCAATCTACGCCTGCCCGGAGGCAGGCGCAACTTATAGGACAAAGGTAAGGGGGGGGTTTAGGTAGGGCTGGGGGGGCGGGTTAGGTAGGGGAAGGGAGGGGATGGTGGGGGGGGGAAAGGAAAGTTCCCTCCGAGGCTGCTCCGATTTCGGAGCGGCCTCAGAGGGAACGGAGGAAGGCTGCGCGACTCACCGCGCGCAAGTTGCACAATTGTGCACCCCCTTGTGCGTGCCGACCCTGGATTTTATAACATGAGCGCGGATGCGTGCACATGTTATAAAATCGGGCGTAGTTTTTTTAATCTGGCCCTTAACCTTTGCAGTTGCTCCTTTCAGTTTTTTCCTAACCATTTTTCTTATTTTATCATAGTCAGCTTTTTGAAAATTAAATGCTGTTATAGTACATTTCTTTTCACACTCCCTCCAGTTAAGTCAAATTTCATAATGTTGTGATCACTATTGCCAAGTGGCTCCAACACTGTTACCTCTCGCACTAAATCATGTGCTCCACTAAGGACTAGGTCTAAAATAGTTTCCCCTCCTTCTGGTTCTTTGTACCAGCTGCTCCATGAAGCATGAAGAGCAGTAGTAGTAGTAGTTTATGTACATAAATCTTTTGAAAATTACCCACAAAGGGGCAGATTTTAAAATTTATGCGCGGGCGTAAATTTGTTCGCACAACCCGGCGCGAACAAATCTACGCCCGATTTTATAACATTCGCGCGCTGCCGCATGCATGTTATAAAATCCAGGCTCAGCGTGCGCAAGGGGGTGCACACATGTGCACCTTGTGCGCACTGAGCCCGAGGGGAGCCCCGATGTCTGTCCCCGTTCCCTCCAAGGCCGCTCCAAAATCGGAGCGGCCTTGGAGGGAACTTTTTTTCCTGCCCTACCCACCTTCCCCTCCCTTCCCCTAGCTAACCCAACCCCCAGCCCTACCTAAATCCCTCCCCAACCTTGTTTTATTTCTTATGCCTGCCATAGGCAGGCGTATCTTGTGCACGGCCGGAACGGAGGAGGGCTCAGGACACGCCCCCGGACCGCCGTCCGCCCCTGACCCTGGACACGCCCCTGGACCGCTGTCGTGCCCCCCCGGACCCACCCCCAGACCGCCCACTTTTGAAAACCCCGGGACATACGCGCGTCCCGGGGCTTGTGCTCGCTGCCGAGCCTATGCAAAATAGGCTCAGCACTCGCAGGGGCAGATTTTCTCAGGTTACACACGTATGTTATGCGCGTAGCCTTTGAAAATCTGCCCCAAAATGTTTTACTGAAACAGCAAAAAAATTGTTTTTCAATCTTTGCACACACACACACACACACACACACATACATACCTGTAAATACGGGCTACCTGCAATGTCATGATGTATACAAATCAAGAAAATATAAATTGCAGGCAACTCTGATTAACAAAGTGTTTGAGCAGAAAATAAAGTTAGAGAATTGCTCAACTCTGTGTGTCCGCAAGCAACATTGATTGTGGTTTAGTTTTAATATGATGCAAGTGTCTTTGTAATGGCCAGATCATACCGTGCATCTTCAGTGAAAATCCTTACAGACTTTCAAACTCTAGCTGGAGGATGGTAACTTCATCTCCTTGCAGATCTTCCCTTCAAAATCCCAGGTCACAGCTGCAATCTTTGCTATCAAAATAGGATCCTTTCCCTTCTCAAACTGTATCAGCTTGAGAGATCCACTGCAGCACTACCCTCTGAGCTCCAACTGAGCAGTCATTAGCAGGCCCAATGCTAGCAGGTGTGCAAACCATGCAATTGCACAGGGTGGCATACCTGGGAGGGGGCAAGCAGTGGTCCAAAAAAGAAGAAAGAAAGGAGCCACTTGTAGACCCCATTCCACTGGTGGCAAAAAAAAAAAAAGAGATCTGTGCACGATTTGACCGGGAACAGCATAAAAGAAATGCTAGCTCTGCAAGTTTTTAATACTATGGAGAAGAAAGAGAGGAGAAGAAGCAGCTGAATGGATTCCCTCCTGCTCCTGGTCAGATTGTGCATGGTCCTCTTCTTTTTTTTCACCGCAAGTGGGATGGGGTACACTGGTGACCTCATGGGCCTCTTCTTTTCCTCACCGCCAGTGGGATGGGGTTCACTGGTGGCCTCACGGGTTTCTTCTTTTCTTTGCCGTCGGCGGAATGGGGTCCATCAGCAGTCACACAGGCATCTTCATTTCTTCCTGTGTATTCATTGAGGAGGCACCAGCAGCAATGGAGGAATAAGACAGGCACCAGTGAAGCTGCTGGTGAGTGTATATGCATCTGTGTGAGAGCATGGGAGCCTGTCTTACTTGTGTGTGTGAGAGAGAATGGGAGCCTGCCTGGTTGTGTGTGTGTATCAGAGAGCATTGGAGTCTGCCTGGGTTGTGTGTGTGAGAGTATTAGTGCCTGCTTGGGTTAAGCATGTGAAAGCATTGTATCCTGCCTAGGTTGTGTGTGTGAGAGCAAGGGAGCCTACCTGGGTTATGTGTGTGTGAGAGAGAGCATGGGAGCCTGCCTGAGTTGTGTGTGTATGTGAAAGAGAGAGAGAGAGCATGGGCACCTGCCTGAGAGTACGTGTGTGTGTGTGTGTGTGTGTGTGTTAACAAGGAATCCTGCCTGGGGGGAGGGGTGTGTTTGAGAGAAAATGGGTCTGTCGGTGGATCCCAACCTGCCAGTAGCCAAAGTGAATAGGAGGCCCAGGACTACTGGCAGATCCCAACCAAAGAAGAGCTGGAGACACCCAGGTGTGTGTGAAAGAGGAAGTATGTGTGTGAGCATATAAAAGTATAGGTTTGTGTATATGGATATATAATAAAGAGAGGAGAGACACTTTGTACCCCAATCCCACTAATCCACAACAATCTCAGGGTGACTGGAAATCAAAAGTTCACAGGTATGGAGAGCACAAATCTTTTATCCTTATTAGTTTTATTTTTCGGGTAGTATTGTCTACTGTTTTGAAATATTTTATTGGTGTTTGGGAAATCTAAACAACTTATAGATGAGTTTTTAATTATTTGATCTTCTTTTCAATTACTATTTTTGAAATATTTTATTAGTAGTTTTTTATTATTATGTATTTATTATATTTCTTGATTTTATTGTTTGATGTTTAATGAATGATGATGGATCTGTTTTTCCATGGTTGCACTGCATAGAGGGTCTGGCTTGTTGCAGTTTCTAGTTCAGTTTTTGCCTGTATGTTTCTATTTAGACTTTATGGTTGTTTTATTCTGTATTTGGTGAGGTACTGCTTGTGTTCTGCATTTCTGACTAAGATTAGGTATTCTCCAAATAGGAAATGAATTGGTGTTTTTGAGTGTGGAATAATATTTGCAGTGTTGCCCTTTCATAGGTAGGGTTGATACTGTTTGAGTACTGGCATTTAGTGCTGTTTTGGTATGGGAGTCTTATTATATTGTAACTGTAATTCAGTTTACTCATGGCATTCTGAGGGTCAAGCCCACACCCAACAAGTTTTACAATAAGGCCTAATACCATATGGGTTTCAAGTGTCTTTTTTTGCAGAGATTTCTGGTTGGAACAACAGCAGTGCATGTAAATATAATGTAAGTGATATTTTTACCTTAGAATACTGTACTTTTCTCTTTCTCATGTATTATAAATGTATAATTCTTAACTGTATGTGGAGAGGGCCAGGGGGTTGGGGGGACTAGGTCACCTAATACCCTTGCACGGGCCAGGGGTTCTGGGGGAGGAGGTGAAAACTCAGGGGTTGGGGGGGAGATGTCATTTTTAAAGTTTGTATTGCTGGAGGGAGCTTGGTTCTTTTTGGTGGGCCTGGGACAGAGACTGAATGAACGGGAGGGGGAGGGGAGCAGCACTATAACTGTTTATACAGGGCAGCAAAAAAGCTAGCACCAGTCCTGATCACTAGGAGACCTTGCCACCTTCTCCCCCCCCCCCCCCCCCCGAGGTTTCTGCAAACTTTAATAAATTCTTAAAGGGACGTCTGCATTATTAGTAACCTCTAAATGCATGGAAATCATAGTAAAGATTAGAGATGTGCTTCAGGATTGAATTTCGTGTCGGGCTTTGTTTCGGGGCCCCCCCCCCTCCCACGGGAATTTTGTTTTTCCCACGGTTTGGGGGGGTTTTTTTCGGGGGCCCCGATTTTCAGTTTAGTGCGCCCTAATGGGAGTTAGGGCGCACTAACTCTGCCACGTTAGTGCGCACTATCAAGAGTTAGCCACGTTAGTGCGCACTAAACCACAAATGAATTTTTGCCGAAATTTCGGAAAAAATTAAATTGTTTTTTGGTTCTCCTGAACCATTCTGAATTAGGCAATTTTGTTGAAATGCCAGCAGTGGTATGATTACAGTACCATAGGTACTGATGGCACATAAAGACCAGAATGGTCCATACAGTCTTCCCAACATGTTGCTTAGGATAGTAACTTTCGCCCCATGCAAAAATATTAACTTTAGATGTAGCAGAGTTTGCCCCATTTCTTTATTTCTCTTCTCTAGCCACTAGGGATCCTCTGTGTTTGCCCCACACCCTTTTGAATTCCAAAGCACTGGGGTAAGCTGCATGGAGCAGCAGTTACAACCCTAGAAGGCAGTGGTGGACTCTGAAAGGTTGAATGAGGGACATAGAGGAAGGGAACGTGGATGTTGGTTCCATATGGGAATTTGTACACATATCTACCTAAAGTAGACAAATGCTGCTGAGCAGACTGGAATGAGCCATATTGGTCCTTATCTGCCATCATTTACTCTGTCATATACACACACACACACTGCCACAAGGCAGTACAGGTCCAACATGGACAGCAGCAATGCAACCTTCCCTCACTTGCACTGAACAGGACAGAATAGGCAACTGCAATGCAAGCTACACATACGCACAACACAACACAGAAGAGGTAAAGTATGGGCGGCAGCAGTGCAAGTTCCCCAACACGTACACACCAAACAGGTATAGAACAGGCAGCAACGGTGCAAGCTTTATACACCCGCATGCACTGCTCTGCTACAGAACACACAGCACAAACACACACACACTGCATTTAACATCACAATTATAAATACAAAAGAGAAAAAAAAAGGGTAAAGTATTTATTCTGATGTTTTACCATGTAGAGGAAATATAATCCAGTGCAAATCAAATTCTTGGTAAACATTCATAAAATTACTTATAAAAACTCCTAAAGTGTGTAAAACAGAAACAAGAAGGAAAGGGGACCCCGGGAACTTTCAGAGAAAGCCCTTCCCTTGCCCTTGCGAATGGGAGGACCTGCACGAGGCAGTGCCGTGGGTTTGGGTGGAAGATGCACACACAAGCATGGCGGAATTAGCAGATGACGTTTGCAACCAGTAGCACTGTTCGGCCAGGCGCCAGTCACACGGCCAGCGTGAGTGTGTGTATGTTTCAAAATTAGAGTCAAAGCCCCACGACAAAAAGCAGAAAAGACCTAGAACAAAATAAGCAGGTTTTGGGGTTGGGGTTTGTTTTTTTTTGTTTTGTTTTTTCAAGTATTTTAATTTTCATGAAAATGAGACTGTTTCCATGGCAATTTTTGGCCGCCTTTGAAGCATACATAGCACTTCTGGGAGAAGGAGATGGGATCGTTGCTCCCTCCATAGTATTGGAACGAAAGCAGCCCCCCCCCCCCCCCAGGATCAAGCAGGGGTGCACACCACACCTGTAGCTGGGCTATGTCCTACCAAGCACTCAAACAGAATTTTGTTCTAGGAAATGGGGAAAGAAGGGATGTATATCTGCCTGACCTGCTTTGTACCTTGCTTATATTATGATTACTCCTCTCCAGATGTCACCCAAATCTCTTTTGCAAACTTTTTTTTTTTTCACTTTCTTTATTCCAACAAATCATCCATCGGTCCCAAATGGCTTCAAATGTAACAGCCTGCTCCCTGGCCCATCCAGCCAAAAACGTGTATCCACAACAAAGACTGCACTATGCTTCTACTGAGGATTTGTGTTTATGTCTGTCAAAAGTGCTGGACTGGGGGGTGAGATATGCAGAGTAAGAACAGTATTTCGCAAAAAGTCCTACTAAAGCCCACATTCCTGTGACAGCCAGATGTGGAGAGGAGCTTGGTGGCTTCTTTGCCCCTGCCAGCCCTCTCTTCCTTACTTCTTCAGTACTGTCTCCTTTTTGACCATGTCAGAGAACTCTATCAAAAATAAACACAAAACGAAAGGAATAAACAGAGAGGAAGCAATATACAGAATTTCTGCAGTCGTGGTAAGTAAAACCTTTCTGCGGCCACGGTGGTGCCAGCTGACAGAAGCTTGCAGAGCTGAAATGCAGCTGTGTTAGAGACTGTGGTGTTACCGCTGGCTTCAAAGTGCAACTGCACCAATCATTTCAAGTCTCTGTTGGCCAGCCTGGTCTGATCGCAAAGGTCTCCTATGTGCTAGGCCAGGGGTAGGCAACTCTTGGAGTGCCACAAACTGATCTGGTTTTCAGGGGCGGTTCTATAATGAGACAGGGTGAGGTGGCCGCTTCAGGCAGCAGAATATTGAGGCGGCAAAAAATACCCGCTGTGGCATCCGCCTCACCCTGCCTGCCCCTTCCGTGGCTGCTGGGGGTTGCCGCTGGAGCTCAGTTTGCCAAAGAATGGAGAATGGCTGGGGGCCACCGCTAGAGCTCAGGCCAGTGGCGGCTGAAGAAAGAGAAGAGGCCCCATGTGAGAGAGAGAGGCAGCTTGCTTGTGTGTGTGTGTGTGTGTGTGTGTGAGAGAGAGAGAGAGAGATTGCGAGTCTGGGGGGTTGTGAGAGAGCATGTGTGAGGGTGCTTGGGGATGTGTGAGAGAGAGCATGTGTGAGGGTGCTTGGGAATGTGTGAGAGAGAGCATGTGTGAGGGTGCTTTCGTGTGGGTGCCAGAGAGAGGGAGCTTATGGGGGGCGGGGGGCACCATCTTAGCCTTCACCTCAGGCAGCAGATTGCCTTGAACTGCCCCTGAGATATATTTGCATACGATGAAGGCAGTGCATGCAGATATACCTCACACATATTGTGGATATCCTGAAATCCAGACCTGTTTGTGGCACTCCAGTACCGGAGTTGCCTACCCCTATGCTAAACTCTTGATAGCCAGAATTCTAGCAGCAGCATTTGTCCTGAAAAATACTGGAATATTTGTAGAATGTGATGCCTTTCATAGGATCAACAAAAAAGGTGTAGTGCTGAGCTTTACAGACCCCCCCCCCCCCCCCAGTCTCTTTAATGGACAGGAGATTTCCCCAACAGTTTTCATTGTATAATCTTAAGAAAGGATCATGTCCTATAACATTTTGTAAAATATTCCTATGTTGGTCCTATAAGCAATATCACAACCAGCAAAGAATTAATTTTCTATTTGTAATTTACATTTTATTTTATTTACTTATTTTTTAAAATGTATAAACCCCATGATCCAAAATTTTCAGTGGTGTGCAATAACAGCATACATAATCTACAATAATACAATAAGAACAGACATGGGAAGTGTCTTCCTTCTGTCCACACTAATAACATCCACAGAATTGTCCCATATATATGGGAAGCTTCATACCTCTGAAGTCAATCCTTCCATCTCCATCTGTATCTGCTGCTTGGATCACAGCCTCAGCTTCCTCGTCTGAGAGGGGAACCACTGGAGTAGTGCCAGGAATTATAGACAGTATATATCTGGTAAAGGAAAGAGCACTGTGTTAGGTAGGTAGGCAGGCCACCTATCTATAAAGAGGAAAGTTGCCCACATAGATGATATGCAAATTGAGCTCCAGCTCCTCCCTCCTTGTACTATCAAGCTCCACCCCTCTCTCTTTGTATGGAACTCGAGCTCTGACTCTCTCTTACTGTACTCTCCAGCTCCACCGTCTTTCTCTCTCAGAACTGTCCAATCCACTCGCTGCCAGGGCCTCCGGTCTCCTGTGATTGTGCAGCTATGGCAAGAGCCACAAAATTCGGCCCTGGCTGCAGAATTGACCAATTCTGGGCAAACCGCTGAGGGAGACCAGGGACCCTCCAAGTCCCAAAGCATTGGTGGCAGCAGAACGTCGCATTTACCCTCACCCACCCACCTGCCCCGGAAGAGAAACACTGGTGGCAGTGGATGACGCATTAACCCTCTCCTGCCTGCCTGCCCCAGAAGAAACATATTGGTGGCAATGGACAGCGCAAATGTCTCTCCTTCCCCCTCACTCACAGGCTCCTATCAGCCAAATTGGAGGTGGAGGAGGATGGTGGCCTTGCAGTGCCTCCAGCGCATCCTCCTTCCTCTCCTGCAGAGACCTTTGAAGCCTGTGGTAGCATAACGCTGGGGGCCTAGCAAGGAGGAGGCGGGATGCACCGAGACACTGCAAGGCCACCATCCTCCTCCACCTCCTCCTGTTTGGCTGATAGAAGCCAGTGAGTGAGGGGGTCCGGAGGGGGGGGGGGGAGAGAGTGACCCGGGAATTGTGGGATGGGGGGAAGAAAACAAAATGATCAGGGTGGAGGAGAGTGAGTGAACTAGGGGAAGTGGAGTGAGTGAGTGAATTGGGTATGGGGAGTGAAATGGGGTATGTGAGAGGTTTGTGGGATGAAGGTGAGGGAGTGAACCAGGGTTAATGAGTGGTTTGGGGGTAGTGAACCAGAGTGAGGATTTGTCGGGGGAGAGAGAAGGGAGCCAGGCTGAGGGAGGGGTTCATGGATGCGGGAGGCAACCATGGGGAGGGAATCAGGTAGGGGAAGTGTTATAATTAGTGAGGTTTGGGTGGAACCTTGGACACTGTGGCAGCTGACCACGCCCACGGGGGGGAGTCCCGTGAGGGACCACAGGTCAGGCTCAGCTGAGGACACACAAACACAGAGATTGATCTTTTATTAAACAATGTGGTGTAGCCACCAGAGTTGGCAGTGATGAGTAGTTGAAGTAGCCCGGCTGGGCTAGTATCCCTCAGGCGCTTGAACAGCGACTCCTCCGGTAGCAGTGCTGTAGTGGAAAGAGAACTGAGAGGCTTGAAGGAGATGTACTCACACACAGGCCGATACAGTACAGTGTGCTCCGGCAGAGCGCAAATGTATGTTGATGGCCCTATTAGTCATTCCCGCGCGAGACAGAAAGCAAAATGCACAGCAAAGCCACACATTTTACTTTCAGAAATTAGCGCCTACCCAAAGGTAGGCATTAATTTCTGCCAGCACCGGGAAAGTATACAGAAAAGCAGTAAAAACTGCTTTTCTGTGCACCCTCAATGGCGATATTAAGTCGGAGGTCCCAAAAGTTAAAAATAATTAAAAAAATAAAATTTAAAATCGGCCCGCAGCCCGCGGGTCGGAAGAAGGATGCTCAATTTTTCCGGCGTCCGGTTTCCAAACCCGTGCCTGTCAGTGGGTTTGAGAACCAACGCCGGCAAAATTGAGCGTCGGCTGTCAAACTCGCTGACAGCCGCCGCTCCTGTCAAAAAAGAAAAGCTAGGGACGCGCTAATGTCCCTAACGCCTCTTTTTACCGCGGGCCCTAATTTGAATAATTTTTGTTTCTGAATCGCGTGCACAGGAGCGTGGTGATTTTTACTGCATCGGCCTGACAGCGGTTCCACGTAGGAGATGGCACCAGGCCTGGAACGGAGGCAGGCCCTCGAGGAGCGAGTACCTGGTTCCAGGCAGAAGAGAAGGTAGGAGCAGGCAGCGAGTCAGGGAACATGGGCCCTCTAGGAGCGAGTACCGGTTTCCTGATAGAGACCTGAAAAGTAAGTGAGGCCCCCGAGGAGCGGGTACCCCGTTAGCGTTACGAGTCCAATAGTAGATTGGAGGCAGAGTAGCTGGGTACGGAGAGCGAATCTCATCCGTAGGAAATCCCTTGCTAACTCAAAGGCTAGCAAACAATGTAGGCTTTAAATATCCGGGCAGCGTGACGTCAACACAGGGGGACGCACCTGAGGTTCGCACCAAGTAGGAAATAAGAGTGAGGGCTGCACGGCGCGCGCACCCTAAGGTACAGACGGAGCATGGCAGGAGGCAGCGCCCAAGCCGGTCTGGGGACGCCGGAGAGGACGGCAGGCAGACGCCGCAGCAGTCAGGCGTCCATCCATAGCGAGAGGAGGTGCAAAGAAAGAAAGGTAGGCGGAGTGAAGCCATCGGGAAGGGATGGTTGCAACAGGAAGGAAGTGAAAGAGTGATGATGAAGTTAATGAACCAGATAAAGTGGGGGAATGAGTGAACTGGGGCTGGGGAGTGGGGAGTGGGAGTGAGACAGGGTACATGAGTGGTTTGTGGGATGGGTAGTGAACCAGGGTGAGTGAGGGATTTGGGAGCGGGGAGTAAACCAAGATGACTGAGGGGTTCTTGGGGGAACCAGAGTGAGTGAGGCATTCATGTGTGGGGGAGAGAACCAGGGGGAGGGTATCAGGTGGGGGGAGGATGTGAAAGACAGAGAGTGATCAGAAGGGGGAAGTGAATGAACCAGGGGAAGTGGGGGAGTGACTAAGTGAAGTGGGGATTGGGAGGCAGTGACCTGTGGTGAGGGGTTTGTGGGAAGGGGAGGGAGGAGGGGGTGAACCAGGGTGAATGAGGGTGAATGAGGGATTTAGGAGGATGGAGTAAACCAAGGTGAGGGGTTCGTGGGTGAACCATGTTGACTGTGGTGTACCTGGGGGGTAAGAACCAGAGTGATTGAGGGGTTTGTGTGGAGGGGTTGTGAACCAGGGTGAGTGAGGGATTTAGGAGGATGGAGTAAACCAAGGTGAGGGGTTCGTGGGTGAACCATGTTGACTGTGGGGTACCTGGGGGGTAAGAACCAGAGTGATTGAGGGGTTTGTTGGTGGGAGGAAGTGAAAGAGGGAGAGTGAGAAGTCAAAGAGGCTTTGGAAGTGGGTATAAGGGAAAGAGATGATGGGGTTGTGATTGACTACTGCAATTCCATCTTGCAAGGTCTACCAGCTTCTACTATAAAACCACTCCAGCTGCTCCAAAATGCTGCGGCGAGAATTTTAACGAATACTAATCGGAGAGCTCATATCTCCCCCATTCTAAAAGATCTTCACTGGCTCCCAGTGAACTTCAGGATTCTCCATAAATCACTAACAATTATCCACAAAAATATTCACCAACAAACCCCACTTGATCTTTTGCACCCTCTCAAATTGCACTCGACGGCCAGACCCTTAAGGGATGCCTACAAGGGATCCTTACATGTTCCTCCAATCAAAATTCAAATATCAGAGACAGGACATTCTCTATCACAGGTCCCTCCATCTGGAATGCCATGCCTCCGGACCTCAGGCAGAAAACTTGCCTACAAACTTTCAAAAAGAAACTAAAGACTTGGCTGTTCTCCCGAGCCTTCCCCGCCAATAGCCCAACAGCCTGATTTACAACTATTCCATCACTCATGTAAATAAACAAATTCTAACTGTATTCTCAAGTCATCATGAGGTCGGCTCTCCGCCTCCCTCTCATATTCCATTGTATATAGTAATTTATTTTCGTTCTCCCTCTCTTTTTTTCCTTCTCCCAGTTAAGGCATCCTTGTTATAATGTAACTTTATGCTCCTCTAAATTGTTTCTGGTTGACTGGTTGGTTATAGTTACTGCTTAGTTCGATGTAAACCGAGTTGATTTGATTTGTATCAAGAAAGTCGGTATATAAAAGCCTTTAATAAATAAAATAAATAAATCTCAAATTACGCACTTTCTACATTTAACAGTATTTCCCTGTCCTTGGCTGGACTTTTACTACAAGTCTCTTAAAAGATGAAAGGAACCAAATCATTGTGAGAAGGAATGAAACATATCCATGGTCTTTATCCTTCCAGAGCACAAACAAAAGAAGACAGCCTATTGGTGCTTCTCAGGGACTCTAACCACTCCAGGATGTATCTGCCCTGCTTAATGGATCTGTCCATTCCAGGATGTAATGGCCCTTCTCAGGGACTCTGCCCATTCTGGGATATATGGGTTCTTCTCAGGGACTCTTTCCTCTTCAGAATGTGGCATGAATGTTTTATAAATTTAATCCATCAGCGCCTGGTAACAGCCTGCTCAGATACTAATGGAGAGGTTTTGACTTCACTCCCTACTCTCAGCTGTCAAAGTAGATTTTATTTCATTGGTATTTGCCTGAGCAAAGCTATATAAAGCACTTCATCTGAGAGAGCATTGCCAGTGTACCCCCAGGGGCTAGTGCTGTGTTACGGCACATTGCTGACTTGAGGTATTTTATCACTCAAGTCAGGCCAGGAAACTAATACGTACAAGTGCTACCATTTGCGTTCTTCTGTGTCACCCAAAGTGATTCAGCTGAGAGGGATACCCTGGGAGCTTCTCACAGAACTGGAACTGATCTTAAAGGGATGACCACTAGTTTTTTTTCCCAGCTACATTACAAAAGAGTGTAACAGCGATTCTTTAAGATCTGTTCACCAAGAAAAGAATTATCTATTCTGTGGGATCCTATTGGGTAGTTCTGACCCATATTGGCCACTGTCAGAGACAGGATGCTGGGTTTGATGGACCTTTCATCTGACCAGCATATGGCTGAAGCTGGGTGATCACTTGTACACATATTCCTGAGCAATGGTATGCAGATCAGTTTTTATGGTTGTTATTGTAGTTCAACCACAATGTATCCTTTCCTCCCACAACCTCCTACAATAAGAATGGCCAAGCTGCATCAAATCAGTGGTCCATCTAATCTAAAAATCCTGTCTTGACCATGTCCCCCGGATTATCAGTAACACCCAATAATTCGATAATTCTAGACATTGCCTGAATTTTTAAAGTCTCTGCAAATTGTTCTAATAATCTCAAGGGAACCTAGAGATTTTCTCATGCATCAACTGAATTGATGTATCACAGTTTCTGAGGGGCTTCAGAAGGAGATGCAGACTGCTGCCTGGGATTATATGATGAAAAGAATTTCAACAAAATAGTACAATCCAACTCTAGTCAAGCCAATATACCCTAATTTATGCCCATACCCAAACCAGTCTAACTCTACGCTACTAAACCTAACCAACCCAGCCTAATCAGGGAGGAGGAATAGCCTAGTGGTTAGAGCTGTGGGCTAAGTACCAGGAGACCACAGTTTGAGTCCTGCTATTGCTCCTTGTGACCTTGGGCAAGTCAATTTACTCTCCATTGCCTCAGGTACAAAACTTAGATTGTAAGCCCTGTGGGGATAGGGAAATACCTACAGTACCTGAATTAGATCTCAGATCAAATGTTGGTATATAATAAATAAATAACCACAGCCATCCTTCTGTCATGATGTAGAGCAGGAAGAGAATAAAGATTTGTTTTCTTTTGATCTTTACCTCCACAGTCATTGTCACATTGTCAACCAAAAACATATTATCTCCAATGTCTGAGGGGGGATTTCCTAGTATGCTGAGCTTGTAATGTGCACAGAAGTCAACCAGGAACTCGGGTAAACCCTAAAATCTTTTCAAAAGCCTTTCGCTTGAGACCTAAGAGAAATGAATAGCTGGCCCAACCTGTGAAAGGCAGCTGCCTTCACCTACTGTCCATCCTACACCCCCACCTTCCCTTCCTTCTTAGTTCACTCCCTGCCTCAGAAAGAGTAAGTAAAAGCATGTATACCTATCTGTGTGTGTGTATGTGTGAGCAGAATGCATATACTGTACCTGTGCAAGGCTTCTTGTGTTCTTGGAGTGCATGTTTGTATATATTTACAAAGCTATTTGCATCCTTGCACCATACATGCAAATAGAACACCAACAAAGCAGTTGAGCAGACATGATACCTTTCTTTGGCTAACTTCCCTGTAATTGCTGTCTCTGTCACCTCACCTCAGCCCCTAGTACTAGTCACAGATTTCACTGAGTTGCTCCAGTACAAAGGTCTCACCTATAGATTGTTTTCTGACACTTTTTTCAAATATATTTCCACATACTTGGTATGTCTATGCCTGTATGTGCACGTGTATCTGCCGGGAACATTACTTACTTTATCTCATTCCACTCGATGTATCCGCTGTTATCTTTGTCCAGCATCTGGAAGGCTTTCCGGATGTTTTCCTCTGACTGGCCAGAGGTGTGGAACTTCTGCATGTACTCAAAGAACTTGTTGTAATTGAAAGAAGCTGCAATGAGTTAGAGAGAGAGAGGGAGAGGCAGAAATTAGGGACCCGCCAGAGAAAAAGTGTGGGAGACAGCAGATGTTCACAGGGATGAACAAATTACCCACATTTTGGTAAACTGGGGACCGCACGTTATTTTAGAATACTGTGGCACTTTGGGGGCCACAAAGTTTGTTTCAAACTTTCCATGAATTTTGTGCTTCTTTGTTTCCTTTCCAGGGTTTCATTAAAACATTGTTTCTAATTAGATGGTTACAAAACTGGTGTGAATCTGGGGTTGCAAAACGTGTGCTTATTATTTAAAAGCCTGTTGTTACCTAGCAGGAACAAAATTGTGCTGTGTGCTGCCTGTCATTCCTGGGATGGGATGAGATGGGGGGGCACGATGGAGGATAAGAGGTTAGGGGCCATAAGGAGCACCTTCGATGCCCTCTTCCTCAAGGAGTGATCCCTAACAAAGCCCATCCCTGGAATCCCTTACTGCTTTCTGAAACAGCTGTACCAGGCACAGAGAGACACTGAAGATCTCTAAGCAGTGGGTAACTTAATGGTAGCGCTCTCTTTTCCAGCCTTTAGAAAGGTTCACTTCATCCAATGTCAGAATAAATCAGGAACGCTGATGGCCAGTCAGATTTTCTGGTTTCACACCTCCCCCCACCAAACTATTTCATGATGAGTAATTATGGGCTAACACTGCAGAACCCTACTCCACTAATGCCGGTGCAGAATTGGTTTGGGTTCCAGCGGCAGGTTTTTTGTTTTTTTTTGGGGGGGGGGGGGGTTGTCCAAGCAGCTCTGCAGTTATTTGCCTTCTCTGTTCAAAATGTCCCAGCAGGTCTATAATCAGAATTTCCTTCATGCCTTTTCTTTTGCACTTTTTAAAATGAATCAAAAACAGGGCGTGGATTTAGATTCAGGATCTGGTGCTCAGCACAATGCTGACACCGTAGGGAGAGGAGACGTGAGTGGTTCTTCTATAGAAATCTTCCTAAAAGAAAGGACGAATGGAGTGGGATTATAATTTTGTACCCCTTTTTTTTTTTTATTAATTTCTATTCTTTCTTCTCCTTGAGTAGAACCAGAACAAAGACTTTCACTGTAGTGCTTCCCTTCTCCCCCCCCCCCCCCCCCCCCCTTTTCAGTACAGTTAGGAGATGGACGCAGAGAACCCTTACCGTGATGCCTCATTTCAACAGGCATGAGATCAATGTCCTTGTCCGTTAATGAAGTTCCCATGGCCAGCGCCACCTTCTTCACTTGAAAGTTAAATTCATCTGCCATCTTGTTGCCTAGTAGGAGAAAAAAATAAAATAAATATTGATCAACTAAAGATCTCCTGCAGTTTAACCTAGATAAAAAGGTTAATTTCCATTTGGTTTCTCCATGGGTTCCCTTCTTGTCAGGCTAGTCTATGCAGATTCC
Organism: Rhinatrema bivittatum; assembly: GCF_901001135.1. Taxonomy (NCBI): domain Eukaryota; kingdom Metazoa; phylum Chordata; class Amphibia; order Gymnophiona; family Rhinatrematidae; genus Rhinatrema; species Rhinatrema bivittatum. The sequence continues at coordinate 170,154,698 of NC_042618.1, read as the reverse complement.
TTTACCTCCAATAAATTAACTGTAAAGTTACCAAGTGAAACTATTTGTATTTAGATCCAAGCAAATCGTCAAAGGAAGGGAGAGAAGGGAGGATGGCTGTGTGACCAATCACCTGAGGATCTCAACTGTTGAGTAACTAATCACCATACAAGCAGTGCAGTCTATGGTGGTTGTTGGTTGAATGAGTCAGGGTGCAATGCCTGAAAGTTTCTCAGTAATTCAACCATAGTCCTATTGTTGCAAAATGGTTATTTTAAAGAGAAAACATGTGTTTTTGCCATGGTGTGCTGGGACCTAGTCATGGACTATCCTAGGATATGTAATAAGAGCAGTATGGTATGATCCTGTAGGGGGCACTTAAACACTGAATATAAACAGCCTGCGTGAGAAAAATAAATCAAGTTTATATTATAAGATATCTTATAAGGAGCAGTGTAGCTTACTAAACAATGCAGAATAAACCCCAACTCAGATTTCCTGAGCTAATACAATCGGTTAAATACATCACCTCCCCCAAACCTACACATAAATGGGTTAGTTTGTTTGATTGCATAACATTTTCTGAATTGGTTAGTATTATTATCTTATCTCATATATGCTAATAAGACTGCATTCTTGTAAATCATATGATTTCTAGTAAGTTGAGCTCAGAAGGTAGAAATGAAACTTAATGCTGATCTTTGAAATACTAGCCTTGATTAGATTCACAAGTCTGATCAATCTTATTATATTTCTGCTTCTTCATGGCCACAGAAAACCCTTCAAAGCACCCTTATATTCTCCCCTTTTGGCATATTTAGTATTACAATATTATGCTCCAAGCTCCAATACTGTTGTCATCTACCCTGTGTCTTAGATGAGGCCTATGCAGGGCCAGCCCCCAGAGCAGTGGGTTAGGCTAGAACTCTTATCTGTCCTAGGGGTAGAGCTCTGGACTAATCTCAAGTTAGTTGAGGTTGATTTGTAACATCTGGAATATTATTTCCTCAGGGGGAGGGGGGGAGGAATATAGGAGGATAATAAAAATTTAAAACATCTGAGAGATTCTTCCTTGAGTGGAGATGAGAAAGTTCATTAACAACAGGAAATAGGGCTGATTCCATTGTATAAACTATAAAATTGTTGGTGGACTTATGGCAAAGAGTTATTGCACATTGGCAGCCAAGGCAAAAGATAATAAAGAAATTTAAAGTAATTGCAAAAATAACTATTATACACATCAGTTTCTTTCAAAAACCAGTTTGGGCGCCAAATTCCTTGGAGGTCCAAGTCCTGTTTTATTGGATAAGCTGCAATACTCTTTTTTTCCCCATTTATCTTTATTGAGGCAGAGCAAAAATTACAAACAAACTGGTGTATAATATTAACAGAACAACACAGAGGCTCCAATTTTCTACCTTGCACATCTATTCCAGTAGTGTCTGGAGTCTTATTCATGTGGATTACTCAAGTATTTGGCAAGTGTATAGTCCATGTTGAATACGAGGATATATCCAGCAATCTTCACTGGTCGACTAGAGAAGAAAGAACTTTGATTGGAGGTGGTAAAGATTCATAATAAATAGATCAGATTTTCATGAAGAAGTGCCATTTGCGAGGAGAAAAATTATGGTACATCAAATTCCAGTTGATATAATTCAGTCATTAAAGCTGACCATAGGTCTCCTGTAGGTGGGGTAGGCTCTATCCAGTGTAACAGAATGCACTTTTTCGCAATAGGGTATGCTTTAGACATGAACCACATATTGTCAAGGTTCACAATGGATTCGCCCACATCATTGTTGAGGATACAAAACTAACAAGACCATCTGATTTCAGTACCAAAGAGAACCAAAAGTAGGTCTCGAATAGTTTCCCAGAAAGCCTTGATAACCAGACAAGTCCATAAACAGTGAATAAGTGAAGCTAATGGGCTCCCACACTTAAGGCATGAGTCAGATGTGTTAACAAACACCCATTTTTTTTGCCCTTGCAGGGAAATAGACAATTCTATGAAAGATTCTTTGCTGCAATTCTCAGAGCCCCACATTGTTGGTTATCTTTGGTATTGACAAATAACAGGTTTTGAGCATAACTAGATCAATGTCTTCATTACAATCCTGTCTCCACTTAGGGAGCAGGTTTGTGTATACAGGGTGCACTTGGGCAGAATTGTAGAAGGTGTTGCTGTTGCGGACTGGACAGTGGACCCTTGGGCCGGCCTGGCGGAACCAAGGCTCCACTGGAGAAGATAGGTCGGGAGGCGGAACTGTGACTGGAGGCCAAGTGACGTCTTCGCCCTGGAGATCCGAGATCCCCCCAGGAGGAGCCCGTGAGGATCCGGACCGCTGGGACTTAGGGGATTGCTGCAAAGAAGTGGAGAGATGGAACTTCACCCTGGAAGTCCAGGGTCCCCCCAGGAGGAGCCCGTGAGGACCAGGACTGCTGGGACTTAGGTGACGGCAGCGAAGAAGTGGAGAGATGATGGGACGATCCAGAAGTCGAGGCGGGCGGCGGACATGGGAAGTCAGGAGCAGACCGGAGTCAGGAACCAGAGAATTAAACCTAGGACTGGAGCAGGAACAGCAGGAGCGGATTCAGGAGCAGCAGGAGCGGATTCAGGAACAGCGGGAATGCAACTAGACACTCACATGGAGAGACCTCGTTGCAAGGCAGTTCTGTGGAGGCAGATGCCGACTTAAATACTCTGCTGGCGTCTGACGTCACTTTGGGGGCTGTCCAGCACTTCGGGTGCTGGACCTTTAAAGAGCTCTCCTTCGCGCGTACGCGCATTCCATGGCGGGGGCGGAGTCAGGATTGGGCCTCAGCGGCATTTCCCTCGTGGAGATGCCGCTGCAACGCGGCCTAGCAGGCTTGGACCACAGCGGGTCCCGACGCGGCTCGGCGCGGGAGAGGCGCAGTAAGGACCCGGTCGCTAGCCTAGCAACTGGGACTGCAACAGAAGGCATACAAACATGATAAAGTACCTACTTTAGCAGCAAAATACTTAAACAATCCTGAATAAAGCGAGTTGTCAATTGCACCGTCTACCCCTTTCATAATGGGAAGATAGGAAGTCCTTAGATAGCCATATATTAAAAAATGGTTTGGTTGAAATCCCAATTTTTCTTGACATTGGGCAAAGGAATAGAGGGTCCCCGTAGACGGATCTAAGAAATTTTTGAGAACCCAGTTGGAAGATACTCCAAATGTATGTTTCCCAGGAAGAAGATGCAGAGAGTCCTGTGAGGGGCCGTTCAAGGGATAATGTGGAGAAACATGAGTAGGTAGATTTAACAATTTGCTGGTTACCCCCCACACCCACCTGAGAGTTCTCACCAAACCATGACGCATCTGGGGGCCCTATAGGGCATGTGGTACAACATGGAGAATAAAATTAGGGTCCAAGGGGGCACAAATAGCAGCCACTAGATTAGCATCTGTATATTCTGAAGTTGCGTGAAACCAGTCTCCCAAAAAAACAAAGATTGGCTGCCCAGGGGTATACCATAAAGTTGGGTAGTCCAAACCCCCCCCCCCCCCCACCCTACGACTTAGGAGCAGTCAAAGTGGTATATGAAAGCCGAGCTTTCTTTCCCTTCCAGAGAAAAAGCCGTATAGCTTTCTATAAAGTTCAGTAGTCTTTGGCAAGGAGAAAAAAGGGGAGCATTAGTAATAGATATAGTAATTTTGGAGCAATTATCATTTTTATTACTGCTATGCACCCCTGTAGGAATAGCGGCAGAGATTGCCAACTGACTAGTTTTCGAGTCAGTTTCTCCATGGTGGGAGGGATATTGAGTATGTACCAATTTCCTGGGTCCGGGTAGATATGGATACCTAAGTACTTGATCGTGGAGTCTGCCCATTTCACCGGGAAAGCAGGCCAAGAATCTCGAAGGGTACCCAGAAGGTCAAGGGCCTCAGTCTTAACCAAATTCAGTTTGAACCCAGAGAGTGACTGATATTCCAGAAATATGTGTAGGGCCGCTGGTAGAGCTGTTCTTGCATGGGATAAAAGGAGCAGAATATCATCAGCAAAAAGGAGTGTTTTATAGTGTTGGGTCCTCATGGGAATACCCAAAACTCCTGGGGTGGATTTTAATTTACTCACAAGGGGCTCCACTGTCAAAATGAACAAAAGGGGAGAAAGGGGACATCCCTGACGGGTGCCCCTTTCCAAGTGAAATTCCTCTGATATTATGCCATTGACCAAAACCCTCGCCGATGGGTGATACACTCATAGATTTTCCCTGTAAATCTCATCTTTTGAAAGCCTTCTCCACGTCACATGTCACTATCAAGGGCTCCGGGAGAGATAAGATATGACAATTTTCAAGCGCAGCTTCTACTTTATGAAGATTAACCATAGATCGTCTCCCATGTATGATCCCCACTTGGTCAGGAGATATTACCAATGGAATAATGGGTTTTAGTCTATTAGCTATAATTTTTGCATAAATTTTAATATCTCCATGCTAAGGTGGAATAATGAGATAGGTCTATATGATGAGGGTTGCAGGGGTTCCCTCCCATCTTTAGGCAGAACTACTATAGTAGCAGCTCTCATGGTGGGTGGCATGACACCCTCTCTTGTCATATCCTCAAACAATAACCTAAGCATGGGGGCCAGTTCAGGCAGTAAAGATTTATTTAAAAAATCGCAGTCATGCCATCAGGGCCTGGGGCTTTGTTATCAGAGAGTAAAGCAATAGCCTCTGATACCTCTTCTACTCCTATGGGACGATTTAACTTAAAGTGGAGATCTTCAGTCAGTTCTGGTAGAGAAATAGATTGTAGAAACTCATCAATGGCCCCTTCATTGACAATATCCATTGAGTATAAACGGTGGTAGTAATCTGAAAAAATGTGTGCTATGTCCTATGAAGTTGATTTTATCGTCCCCTGAGGTGTCTGGAGATTTGCATTAAATTTGGAGGGGTCCTGAGATTTTAATAGGTGTGCCAAGAGGTTCCCAGCCTTATTTCCAAAATGAAAAAAGTTATATCGTTTATACCTCAAGGTTCTAGTAGCCCTGGTGTGTAAAAGGTCATTAAGTGCCACTTGAATCGCCTTATACTGTTGGAGTACTATATCATCCCATTTAAAATTCAGAGTACATTTAAGAGCTCTCATCTGCTTTTCCAGGGCAATAATATCTGCATCCAATTTCTTTTTTTTATAGCTTGCGTAATTTATAATGTCCCCTCGAAGAACAGTTTTCGCCATTTCCTATAAAAGCACAGGGTGGTCACTATGCTGTGCATTGAAATGCATAAATTCTTGCCATTTCTTCTGTAGAAATGCCAGGAATTCTGGATCTGTGGTTAAATGGGGCGGCAGCTGCCATTGGCCCTGGGTGTGGATTTCATATACCCCAAGTACTCCCACGACCAGACAGTGGTCAGAGATAGACAAAGTTTCAATTGTGGCATTCTGGAAACAGGAAAATAACGTTTCTGAGACCAGTATATAATCTATCCGAGACCGTGTAGGGTGGGCCCTCGTCAAGTGGGGTGAAGTCTCGTTCCCCTGGATGAAATGTTCTCCACAGGTCCAAAGGCTTCAGGTGTTTACATAAAAAACTTGGGCCCTTGTGCTCACTGATATGATGACCTCCTCTCGGGGGTTGCCTGTCGAGTGTGGGGTCTACAGCAAAATTTAAGTCCCCCCCTAGTACAATGGGATAGTCACCCAGTTTAGAAATATGTGAAAGTAAGCTGGTAAAAAAGGAGTGGTCATATGAATTGGGGGCATAAGCTGAATCTAAAATTGTATGAGACCTCATCAAAGACCCTAGCAGGATTAAGTATCTCCCTTAAGGGTCCGCGGTAGTCTCCTGGACCCAAAAAGAGATAGACCTATGAATGAGAATTGCCACTCCCCGACTCTTTGAGGTGCCAGAGGCAAAAAAAAACTTGCGCTACCCATTTCTTTTTTAATTTTAATACTTCCTCCTGTAAAAAGTGAGTCTTTTGAAGAAAAACCACCTTAGTCTGTTTAACCTCGCAAGCACTTTTTTCCTTTTCACTGGAGTGCCCAGGCTAGCCACATTCCATGTATCACCATAATGTGTTCCACCAAGGTTCAAGGCTCAAGGAAGGTGGCCCATCCCCGCAAAGAGTGACCACTCTCGAGTAATATTCTGGGTTCCCCAAAATGAACAAACCAGTAGAAAATACCTGAGTACCCATTGGTCTGTATCCCCCCCATCCCCCCTCCCCCAGCCCTGTTTCCCTGACATTTAGCAAATAGCAGTGTATAAACTGAAAAAAACCTTCATGATTACAGGGTGTTAAATCCCCATAGCTTCCACGTCACAAGTAAGTATGCCCTGGAGAGGGATAGAAGTCACGTTGATGGACAATGTGTTCGGCCGCCACCCCACCGCCTCCATAGCGGTAGGAATACCAGATGGTCCTCAAAGACATAATAAGAAAACCCATATTGGAAAAAATGTAAAATGTCCTGAGGATAGGGGAAAGTCTCGAAGTCCTTAGGTTCCAACTGAGACACCATGCACCATCTGGCAGTTCAATAACCTGATGCTGTTGAAAATCAAAAAATCAGCCAGAAGGGGCACATTCATCAGTATTTGATTAAGGCGTAGAGACTTGGTCCTAGAGCCATTTACCACGACAACAAGTCCTGCACCGATGATTCATGTGGATTCAGCTTGATCAGCCCCAGATAGGTCTTTGACATAGTCTCTTGCTTCAATGGCAGAGTCAAAAATCCTTGTAATACCTTGATGTGAGATCCTCAATTTTGTGGAGTACATTAAGGCAAAGCGGATCTTTTTGGTAATTAGTTCTGAGCAAATGCTGTTGAGTTCCTTGCGTTGAATGGTGACCCATGGGGAGAAATCCTGGAACATGAGTATTTTTTTGTTTTCGTGAAAAAGTTCTCTGATCTTTCAATAGTGCTGCAGGATTACGGTTTTATGAGCAAGGTTTAAGAAGCGAGCAATAACAACAAGCGGTTGCTGCTCGGAATCTCCCTTGATTTTCCGGCCCAGTCTATGTGCTCATTCAAGAAGGCCTCCGGGAGAGGGCACCAACGTAGAGACAACGCTCAACAGCCATGTCTCCAAAATGTGAGGGAGTTCCATTTCTGCGATGTTCTCTGAAAAACCAACGAACCGCAGGTTATTTCGCCTAAACTGGTTCTCTAAATCATCAATCTTATCGTCCCTGATTTGTGCAGCTTTTTTGAGCTCTCCCACCCATCTTTCTAAGGCCCCAGGGTCATCGTCCATGAGTACCAAACGGCCCTCCACCCATTCAACCTGGGAATCGAATTCGCTGAGCGACACCCAAATCTCTGCAATCTGTTCAGAGATTTGATGTAAGCACATATCAAGGGCGGTTACCACAGCATGAAAGATCTTGACCTCCAGTGATTCCTCCGGGTGATTGTGTGCGCCAGGGGGTGCAGCAGCCATTTTGGTGTCTGGGCCTTGGCCTTGTCTTTATCTTTTTTCACGGTGCGGGTAGCCATAGGAGCCTGGATTGCACCATCAGAGCTGCCTCTGGTTTTCCGCGGTGATCTGTTGCTCAGAAGCAGATAAAAAAATGTCAGAGGGTTAGCGATGGCGGGGGATTGAGCACGGGTGGCGGCCGGAGCTCGGTCTGCTTGCTGCTTACTGAGCCCACCACATTACATTACCAGAAGCTGCAGTACTCTTAATACCAAACAAAACCATTTTTAGCACCATTGGTCGGGGTAATCCAATTTCTTTTACAGTTTTAGTCAGCCTGATTTGGCTAGTGAAGTCATTGCAGTGATCCCTTCTTCCATTACCTTATTAGGAAATTTAAGTCTTTGGTTATTGTCTATACACAGGTACGTTTCAGCAAAGAATATATTCCTTGAACAATACCTTTGTCACTGTCACAGCAATATTAGATAAGCTTCTGTCCACTATTACCAAATAATATTGCTGATCCATTTGCAATTGCACAAAGGGGGTCTCAGTCTGTTGGCAGTCTATTGTGGAACTTTGATACTTGATGAAATATTATGATGCATACACATAATACAGTTTTGTATAAATGTTTCTTCCTCTGGGCCAGACCTTATGAAAAACATTGTTTTCTCTTTGGCCACATGTGCCATTTCATGAAAAGGCAAAAGAGATTAGAGTAGCCATACATCATCAGAACAGTTTATTATTATCTCTTGCAGAGTAATAACAACTTGTATAGTTAAAATGATACCTAATTTATGTGAAAGTGAGTTAGCATAAGTGTTTCATTTGATATTATGGATGTCACATTTAACAATGATAACAAAACATATTTGTTCACTTCCCAAGATTTTATGTTACATAAAATAAGATTTAAGCCAACTGGAATATTTTTTTCTATGTTACTTCAAAAAAAGAAGTGAGTGTCATTAACAATTGACTGCCTTCTTATCCATATTATTGGTATGTCACACCAATTAGTGCTGCCAGATTTTATCCAAACTTGGTAATGAATAATAACCCTTATTTTACCATTATTTTATTTACTTATTTATTTTAAAAATTTGTAACCTGCTGATCTACAAAACTCAGCGGGTGACAACAAAGCATTCACAACATAGCCACAATACATAACAAAATTAAATAAAAACAAAACACAAAAGCCTTAATGCAGAAACATCATTATCTGCAAAGCCTGATAAATATTTACAAAGCACCTGAACTTGGCTCCAATGCCAAAACCCTAAAGACCCAAAACTCAGTTTGCACCGCTATGGATAAACTAAACTAAAATTATCTTAAAGAATACATGAACACAAAGGTAAATGATATCCTCTCATACTTTCAGTTAATAATATGAAAATTGGAGGACTAATTGTATTAGCAATAATTGCAAATATTAAAAGTATGAACAAATTACATAATATGGAAATCAACATATATCATCAATAAGATCTTTTGATAGTTAATCTTTGCAAAATTGTGCTGACAGGAAAAAGCAATGTGTGCTATAAAACTTTAATAAAACAAAGGAATGAATTAAAATAATTAATGGTCTCAGCAAGAAAGAAAATAAGGCCTGGAATCTAGAGTGGGATCTCAGATAAATCAGGAAAAGTCTTGGGCGGTAACTTTCAAACTAACGAGCATAAGCAAATGTGGATGCGTCGATTTTATAACATGTACACATGTTATAAAATCCGCTACCCTTGCGCACATGTGTGCATGATTTTATATCAACACGCTAATGTGTGTGCAAATGCCATTCCGTGTGCATAAGTGAGGGGATTTTAGTAAATGTGCACGGCAACATATTAGGGCCTGTTTCCTTGTTCCCTCCCAGTTCGCGCCTCCCCATTTGCCCCTTCCTAAACCCGCTACCTAACCTGCCTCCCTTTTACCCTACTAGCCGCGACCCCTAAAACCTCACTGATTACCCTAATATTTTTAAATTTTACTACTTTCCCGCAGTCCATAGCAGCAGCAACTTACGCAGTCATCTGATCCAGGCGCAAACTTGTGTGCGACTCTGATTTAATAGCACTGTCCCAGCCTGCCCACGCCCCACCCCTGGCCCCACCCCTTTTTGCACAATGTTTTGCAATACATATTCCAGGAGATACGTGCATGGCTGTGGGCCTCTTAAAATCTGTGTGGCCTGTGCACATAAGAACATAAGTCATGCACGTATCTCCCAGATTCGCCATGCATAGGGCTTTTAAAATTCACCCTTTACTGACTAATTTGATAGAAAGTCAGAAAATAGTAAGATACAGTGAGAGGTTTTATTAGTTTTGAATCTGGCAATTTATTCTTACTCTGATTGAATAATCAGAGTAGAATTTGGAAGTATCACTTCCTGTCTGTTTTTAAAAATGCATCACAAATTATATATAATGCATAATCTAAACCAGGGGTTCCCAACCTTTTCAACTTGCAAAAGTTTTGTGGACCCCCATATGCTTCTCTTTAATTTTTAAATGCAGTTACATACCACATAAAGAAAACATATTGATATAATAGCAAAGAAGTTATATGCAACCCAGAATCATTCATAATGTAATAAAACATAAAATTAAGCAATACTTAATATTAGTGGGGGTGAACTGGAGGAGAGAGAGTGGTCTGCATAGACTAGGGGACAGAGAGAGACTGATGGGGATGAATTAGGAATGGACTAAGGAGAGAGAGCTGACTAGTGGGTATGGACTGGGGGAAAGAAAAAGAGGTGGGAATGGATGGAAAGAGACAGATAAGGATGGACTGGGGAGAAGAGAGAGACTGGTAGGGATGAACTAGGGAATAGAGAGAGAGGATGGAAATGATGGACTATGAGGGAAAGAAATTGATGGGAATGTGTCTGCTGTTCTGAAATATTTTATTGATATTTGAACAATTTTTAATAATTTTTATGAGTTTTAGTTGTTTGACGTTATTCTGTTCATCAGCTGTTTTGAAATATTTATTAATATAGTTTTACAGTTATTTCTGTATGGGGATCTATAGCAGCTTGGCTTGTTCTGTTTTCCTAATAGGAGGTGTATTAGTGTTTAGGACCTGATTTAATATTTGTAGTGTTGCCTTTTCATAGATAGGGTTGTTATGTGTTCCATAATGCAGGTGTAACTTTGTGCAGATTAGTTTCTGTGCATTATTGCAGATCCTGGGACTGTGTTAGGTGCTATATTTCTCTTTCCATTTCTCCAGGTTTGTATTGCATGCAGAGTGGCTTTTTTTGGTTTTCCATTCCAGTTTGTCTCCATATTTATAATATGTAGTCTTTCTGTACTTGAAGGTAGGTTCTGTGTGTGTGCCTGAGTTGAGGTATTTTACTAGCATGTAGGCAATTGTATCAATCTTATTTGTTGTGTTTTCTCAATAGGATATGCATTAGTGGTAAATTATTAACTTTTCATAAGGAGGGCTATTGTGCCAAGTAGTAAAGGGAGTTTGTTTTGCTTTTACTGAGATGTCATCAGAACCAGAATATCTTTTTTTTGCATGGTGAGTTCTATGAGTAATGCCCAAAATTATTAGTGCTCCTGAGAAACAAAGGAAAACAAAATACATTATTATGAGTGTATGGACTAAAGACAGCAAATATTCTCTTTACTGTGTTTTTTGTTCTCATGATAGATGTAGCGGAAAGTTGAAACATTTGTAATTGGAATTATTTTAAGCATTTTTTTTTAATTTTGAGCTGTCTGATCTAGCATTCTAGGACCATATCTGCTTTTTTAAAGACTGTTTCAAATCTGATATTGGTTTCTGTGATTGAGTACAACAGTTAACATTTCTTGGACTTTATTTCCTATACTGTGTTTTAGGTTTTTGTTATTTCTTATGTATAATAATGTTGGTAGTGTTCCCTTTAAAAGATAATGTTTAGCTATAGCTGGACACAAGCAAGAACTAGCTAACTATCTTCAAAGATAAGATAAGGAGAGACTTGTTGGAGCAGGAATTAGAGGAAAAATCTGGAATGGATTTGTTTAGCTTGCTAAACACAGAAGATGACAAATGACAAAGGATATTTTTATAGAATATCAAACCAGAAGATAACTCAGGCACATTAGAACATATTATTGCTATACAAAAATATACTATTTCTAAATACACAATTTCCTGTTGGCACAAATCATTGCACACACTTAGCTATTAAAATCCAATCTCACACAAAAACTCTTCTAATCACACCACACTTTTCCTACTATGCATTGCAGACACTGTAAACATGGGTTTTGCTAGTGATGACACATGAAGAAGAAAGGGAAGAGAAAAAGCCAAAAAGGACAGATATGAAAATATAGCAGTTCCTTATCACAAGAGGCAAGATTCTGTGATGAGAATCCTGCTGTCTCTGCAGTAAGCTTATCACAACTACTCTGGTTGCCCAGAGCTTACAGGAAGAAAAACCAAGACTTCAAAAGACAATTAAACACAGAAATGGTAACTTTTAAACTGGCATGTGGGTGCACATTTGCACACATTGGCCCACACCCAGGGATGAAGCCATTTTATAACATTTGCATGCATGTTCTAAAATAGCCTGACCGCACACACATGTTTGACAAATTTTAAGTGGGCATGCACATGTTTATTAGACATTTTATATACTGTCATTCCATTGCAGATCACAGTGGTTTACAAATTGACATTCATAATTATAACAACAAACAAACATACAGGTCTATCCAGTACCGAGCGGTAGGAAGAGCTGCGTTAGTGCCTGCGGCACCCGCGGTTGCCGCACGCACAGTGCAGCACACCTACCACTCGATCCTGAACAATAAT